>NC_053412.1:833288-1205788 GCF_016859285.1 Xiphias gladius
CGAAAAAGCCAAACATTCCCTGGTTCCAGCTTCTCCATTGTCAGGATTTTCACCTTTTCTTTGTTTTATATCATGGTCAACTGAATATCTGTAGGTTTTGGACTGTTGGTGGAACAAAACATAGAAATTTAAATTTGTTCCCGTGGCCTCTTTTTTCACTATTCTCTGTTATGTGTTAGACTAAACGATTAGCTCGTAAACATTTAAAAATAATCAACAGATAAACGGGTGATGAAAATAATCATTAGCTGCAGCCCTAAACATATTGAAAGACATATCCAAATGTCCATGGAAACCTTTTAAACCTCTCCTGCAGTATGATCCACTTCT
The DNA here is from genome assembly GCF_016859285.1 of Xiphias gladius. NCBI lineage: Eukaryota > Metazoa > Chordata > Actinopteri > Istiophoriformes > Xiphiidae > Xiphias > Xiphias gladius. The sequence continues at coordinate 833,619 of NC_053412.1, forward strand.
CCTCTCTATGTTCACTATGTGTCAAACACTAGAAGAGGGATGAAAAAAAAAGACTTTAAACTGTATATATGTAGAAGTTTTCAACCCGAAGAGGAGAAAGCACTTCACAAAGTATTTCAAGGATTTGCTCAACAAGGACCCACTTTAGAACCTGAACTTGAAATGCTGACCAACAGATGAAGAGGGAGATAAGCGAGAGAGAGGAAGAGAAAGACTACAGGAAAGACGAAGAGATAAATAAGAACTGAGAAATTTAGGGCAAAACAAGGACAGGGAGAAAACAGATGCAGAGAAACAGATGGATGAAGATGAGGTGAAAAAGAACGTAGAGCTCTTCCACTTTGTCATCGCACAGGGAGGAGAAACATGGAAATGAGAGTGAGCGTCATGGGACTGAAAACACTCCTCCATCCATCCCTCCATCATTTCATCCCTCTGTGCCAACACAGAGCTGCAGAAAAGGAAAGGAAAGAAAGACTGAAACACGGCAGAGGAGGAGGAGGAGGAGGAGGAGGCCTTCAAAGTGAAGTGTTAGGACTCCTGGCGCTCTCCAGAATAATCTCCTCCATTAATTCTCTTTCATTTCACTCATTTGTTTCTATTTCTGTGTTTGGTTCTCCCTCAGAGAGCCTGGGAACTTGTATGAGCAGAAACTTGTTCTTCCACTGTTTCTTCACTGAGGGTCTTTAAGAAAGCAGCACACTGCATGTAAGGAGGTTTACTGAGGCTGACTCCAATAATAGGATTTTAAAAATGGAGGCCAAGTCCTTAAACACTCCAGAAAGAATCTCAAAGAACCAAAGATATTTGATCCTAACTGTAAAGAACTGAACACAAAGAACCCAAGATCTTGATGTTCTAACCTAAACTTTAAACCTACATCTAAAGACCTGTAACCCTGACCATAAAAACCAAAACCTAACCTTTAACCCTAAACCTGTGGAATCAGAGACCTTTAACCCAAAAGAATCCAAGGCCTGAAACCTTCAAGCAAATGGATCCAAGACTTTTGATCTCACAGCAAACCCAGACCATCATACAAAACCACTGATAATCCCAAACTTTTAACCCCAAAAGTTAATAATCCAAAACCTATAACTGGCGTTCAGATCGACAACCACTGAATTTAAAAAAACACAAAGACCTGCGTTGGATTAGTTGTGTTGCTACAAGTACAGGTAAGAATATGTAATACGATATAGGAAGTCCAGTTTGAGTCACACATTCATGAGTTTAAAGGTTTATTAGACACCAAAAAACAGCACAGCGGTTTATAACACCTGATAAGATGTTATAACTTTTCAAAGCTGTTATAGTGACAGTCAGTTTATCCTCCATTCTGACTTCACCATCCACCCGATTCATTTGCAGATCGTTATTCTGATTAATCAATGAATCAAAAATGATCGGCACAACTTCAGAGTCAAAAGCGATGTCTTCAAACGTTGTTTTGTTTAACCGAAAGTTTAAACACCCAAAAATATTTAGTTTACAATGATACATGACAAAGAAAAGCAGGAATTCCTTTCATCTGAGAGGCTGGGAAAAATACAAATTTTTGCTTGAAAAACGATGATTTATAAATGATCGAAATAGTTTCCTTAACACAAGAGTTTCACTCTTAAACCAGAAGCGCACACAGCGAATTCAACAGCAAACCTACACCGCAGATAGAGCTTTACCCCTGAGGGTGAAGACTCTCAGGGGTAAAGAAGACTCCATCTGAAGAACAAAAAGCAGACACGGCCTTAAATTTCTGCTTTCAGCCTGTAAATCTCAGCTGCAATAACTAAATATTCGGCCCAACTGAGTGACATATTTGTGTTTTTCAAGGGCCACACAAAGAGAGTGTGTTTATGTGAAGGCAGCTGGAAGACAGATACACAATGACAGACACAACATGAATAAACACGATAACAAGGACGGGTCTCTGTGACCCAAAACGTGATCTAACAAGGTCTGGAATGGAGACTCAGTTCACTTTGAGTTGCGTTCAAGTTCAATGAGGTCCAAAACCTCTTTTTGACAACAGGACGACCCTGAGAACGAGATGAAACAAAGCACGCCGCTATGTCACAGTGTTTGTTCGTGCCCATCGATACGTTTAGAAACACAGAACGCACACTCGCACGGCACAATGCTCCGGAGATGTACGAAAAGCGGGGTAAAAAGAACAAAAGAACAGAAAAGATTGGGAGGGATGAAAGATCAAAAGATGCAAATGAAAGCCAGGACTGCTCTGAGTTTCATTTCCTCACTTGGATTTAAAATTTCAACGGTCCCTTCTGCGTCAAACGTGTTGTTTGTTAAACATGTAACGTTTCAGACAGTCACATTTAAACATGTAGAGTTTCTGGTCAGTGTGTCCACAGGTTTTTAACACAGGGCAGATACAGTATGTGTATATGAACGGATATATGAATAGAGGAGAGCGTTACTGTCCCAGGGATGTATAAACCAGGGTGATGAGACAGTTTCAGCATCAGTGATGCAAAATATATTTTTTAAAAACTTGATAGTAGTGATTTTTGTCACTCTATTATTATTCTTTGCCTTACTTCTTTCTTCTATTATGCTCTAAGTTTTAGAATTATAATGCAGCTGTGGGCGATAACTTGAACCCGTTTTAAAAAAAAATGTTTACATTTTAGTCAAACTGCCTCCATTAAAAGTTGCTGAATCAGCTCCTGTTTGCAGTGTAGCCATGGATGTACAGACACCTGTCACTGGATATATATATTTACGTATATATACGTATATACATACATATATACATAAATATAAATAGTATATTTTTATATTATGGATGGATGGATGGATGGAAACCTGAGAAAACAGAAACTAGAGGAACTAATCCTAACATTTATAGCTATTTAAAGACAGCAGCATCAACCTTTCCTCTGCAATACCTCAGCAATTATTTCACCAGTTACACTTTCAAAATGTAAACCATTCGGTTTCCAATGCATTCCTCATGGGACGAAGGATGAAAACAAACAGGAAACTACGCTGAATGTCTTAACACGGAGGAAATGTGGATGGGAGCTGGTTTGTCGATGTATTTCTCCGTGTGACGATGAAGCTCTAGTTGGTTATCCCTCCCTTTTCCCCGTCATCCACAGCGGAGCAAGCAAAGACATTGTGACCTAAGTGTTTACAAGTCAGATATTTCAAAACTGAAGACCTGAAGGCTGAAGGGTGATGTAAACTGAGATCAGACTTGTTTAAAGTCATGTCAAAACACTAGGGGCTTCCACTGGACCTGACATGGATGAGTCACCTGGAACACAAAAGGTACGACTAAAACAAGGCATCAAAACTGAGTATTTATGTATGAAATACCAATACGTTGGCAGTGATACATACAAAAATGTTCGGATGGGACTGGAAGGACAGGAAAGTCAGATAGTTAAAGCATAAATGAGGTGTTTCAAGGATGTTAATCCGTCTGGAAGTGTCGCTGGCTTCAGTCAAGCAAACATCCAAAGCTCTGACATCAACAAACCTGTGACATAAAATGGTTTGTTTTCTGGCCTTTCAAAAGCGTGCTAGATCAAACTGGTGGGAGCTCCCTGAAATGCAGCTTTCTTTTTACAGGCGTTCTTTGATTTACTGGGCTTCTAAAATAAATTAGTCATCATGTAAAAAAATCTGAACATTACTGGATCAGTTGTTTGGTCTATAAAATGTCAGAAAACAGCGAAAAACATTTTCTCACTGCCGTAGCAGTTATTAAGATTTGGACACGGTTTAGCTTATTTGGACTGGAGATAAAAAAAACACATAAGCCCCAAATGAGGCTGAGGGACAATCGGTTCTCAATGTGTGGTTCCTATTTCCGGAAATCTTTGCACTGTGGAGCTGGCAGTAAGTTGAAAATGTTTTTGTGTACTTAAACCAATTAACCGAGAAAATAACTTAGTTGCAGCCTTCGTTGAGAGTATTGCTACTTTGGGTAATTTTATAAATTACCTCAAGTACTGAAAGTACGTCAGTCACACTTTTCAAAGTGACGTCTTCACATTATCTAATTTAATCTAACTATCCAATGACTATTTTCTTGATGTATCAATTAAGTGTTTAGTCCAAAAATATTGTAAAATAATGAAAAGTTTCCATTAAAATGTGTGTAAAGTCCAAGGTGACGTCTTCAAATGTCTCTGTTGTCCAACCAACAATGATACATAGGATTTTCTCATGGATGACAAGGTGAAACTTGGGAATTTGTGGCATTTTTGCTTGAAAGTTTATTAATCGATTATCAGAAGAGGTTTGATAATTTTTACTGTCAATCAACTAATTGATTAAATGTTTCAGCTCTGCTTTACTTGTCATATTTTATCCAATGAACAGTCTTGTGTGAAATTCTTCCTAATAAAAATGAGAGTACTGATAGACGATCAAAACTGTCAACATTTTATTTTCTGTCCAATTGCATCTAAGAGTTAAAAACAAAATAAGTCTGCACTAAATGTCTTTTGATGCTTTGGAAGGCTGGTAAGATATTTAGGTAGTTTTTGAATCCTTATAAACTTTAGAAATGAAAAAGTGGCAGTGTTGCCTATAGGAGGTACAGTTTACACCCAGTTTATAGTTTTTTTTAGGCTAAAAATAACTGTTGATTTGTGCACATTAACTCCATCACCACAGTCAAAAATCAAAGAGTCGAGGGTGAAGAAGCAGCAGTGTGAAGAGAAAACCAAGAGATAACACATCTACGCAACACCACCTGGAAGCAGGCCAGAAAACGGATGGATGGATGGATGGATGGATGAAAAAGGAGACTGTATCAGAAGAGACAAGATGTAAATGGAGAGAAAGGTGGAGTGAAAAATAAAGAAGTGAGTGTCAGACAGCGAGGGGTCGCTTAGAGGGCAGCAGCATCAAAGTATCACTGAGGCACAAATAGATGAAGAGAAGAGAGAAAGAGGGAAAGTCTGTGATAGAAGACTGGTGGAGAGAGAGAGAGAGAGAAACAGTATCAGAGACAGACAATAAAGAACAGATGGCAGCCGGCCAACTCGCCACACACAAACCTCTCCTGTGTGGTTTGTTGTGTGTTACAACATGCGACGCTGCTGCGGCACAATGCAGGCTGCAGACCTGACGTGTGCCGCCGCCAACGACGATCGCGACGCCTGCGTCAAAGACAACAGGAAAACCTCGTCTAGCAGCAGATCTGTCAGTCCATTATCTGTAAATAAAACCGCTGAAAATGATCAAGACCTGACGAGACTTTTTATTACCGCTGCAACGCCTCCTTTTTTCCTAAATCTGTCTTGGTGAAAACACGATCAAATTCTTCTTTTCTGAGTCACAACCCAACTGAAATCCAAACCTTTTCTTTTGATAAATTCATCCAGGAGCTTCAGATCAGACGTTTTTCACAGCAGACGTTTTCTTAAATTAACTTGACTCTTTTAATGCCGTTTCTACAGTTCAGTTCCACGTAGGCCTGCAACCAGCAATTATGCTTATTGTCAACTGATCTGTTGATTATTTTCAAATTAATCGATCAATCGCTTGGTGTATAAATAGTCAGAAGTCAGTGTCTATAGCAGTTTCTTAAAGTTCACAGTGACGTCTTCTAATGTCTCGTTTTATCTGACCAACAGTCTGATATATAACCGAGAAAACAGCAAATCCTCACAACGGAAAGGTTATTCTTCAAATACGTACAGTACCCTGACATCTGAGATATCTGAAGTATCTACCAGTCCAACATGATGTTAGAAATGTAAATAATAGACACTAGCAGGCGGAGAGAGAGCCGTGTAAAATAAAACTTCATTGTTTTTGCCAGCAGTCAGACTTTGAGTCAGACTCGACCTCTAAATGACTGCTGGCTGCTTTCTGCCCAGAGAGGCTGGTTAGCAACCGCAGCCAAACCTGGCCTTAGTTGGCTGGTAGCTGCCGGTAATTACGGCAAACGCACACTGACACCCTGCAGGGTTTGGCCCAGATTGACCTCTCCACCCTGGATCGGTGCCCGGACGGGAGCCTGGCACCAAAGCTCTGCCCGGCAAAGGCAGAGAGACCTCAAGGTTCCTCTCCCGTCTTTAAAGCCAAGTGTCAGCTGAAAAGTGTCTGACAGTGCAGATTATTTTGTTTTCATTTATTCAGAATGAAGTCAGGACTGTTGATCTATAAAAGGAATAAAAAAGCAGCCGCTGTGTGAGGCGTGTCACCTGCAGGCTGCGGAGCAGAGCCACCTCGGGCTGAAAAGGTCATGTCATCTTGTTGTTTTCTCTGATCATTTTAGCTCGCACACAATGAACCTCCGAGGGTTAACGGAGGCGAGGAGTTGTTACGAGAGTGTGGCAAAAGTTCGACAAAATAACAACGCAGAGAGCAGACACTGGCGCCTCGTACTGACTTCCTGATGACGTCTGCGGCCGCTCGACCGTCTCACCAAAACAGCGGCATGCGTCCTGAGGCACACTGGGATTTCAAACATCTACAGAACCACGAGAGGAATCCCAGACTGACACGGCGAGTCTTCACAGTCCTGAAACTGGTTCTTACTAAACTTGGAAGGTAAACGTGATGAGCAGGTGACACCTCTGTACTGTAACAGACTCGCCTCAACCACAACACACTGAAGAGCCTTCATGTGTTTCTGATCTGATCTGACAAACACCTGCATTTACACGGTGTGTTTTTGTTCAGCAGATGATTTGAGCTTTCATAAAGCGTGGTTGGCTCTCAAGCTAACTGCATCCACAAGCAGCTGAGCTCAGTTTCTGACTGGTTAATCAAATGTTTATGAATGAAAACCCCCATGTCCCAAATATATACACACCTGCTTACAATGTCGCACAGGGCGAAAAGTAAAAAAAATAAAGAGCTTGATAATGATAATGTTTGCGCTTCTTTTCCTCTGTAAACATATGAGAAAATGAATAATAATAAAGTATTAAAAAAGATTTTGCAAATAAGTGCTCAGAAGATATTAAGATATTATAAACAAGAAGTAAAACATAATTGCTTGGTGAAAAAACTAACAAAGAAACAAAAAAACAGTCTTTCAGGTTTTCTGGGGCTCTGTAAAAAATAAAATAAATACAGAAAAAATGTATACACACACACACACACGTATACACATACACACACACACACACACACACACACACACACACACACACACACACACACACACACATATATATATAAATACACACGTTCGTGTGTGTGTATAACATCACATTTATTAGGCTAACACTTGTCTAAAGTGAGTTACATTTTTTTGCTCAAGGGCACTTTAACAGTTGGACGGGAGGAGTGTGGGAACTCTACAGTTAATTGACGACCTGGTCTACCTCCTACTTCCTTTTGGGGTTAAAACTTTCTGGGCCTGGAGGCCACAAATTAATTTCTGTGACTGAACACTCAAAACATGATTAGAAAAGCAGACTTTGAAATGCAGAAACCGCTGGCATGTCCTAATTCATTCAGTCGTCAGTTTAATGACGCCTCCTCTCTCCTCAGGGTTGTGTCTGCATTCAGGCTAGGATACCGTTACTTTGCGAGCCGCCGCCGCCAAACATGTCAGGCATGGTATTACAATGTTAATACCATCACTGTGAACGGTGCGCTGAATCCACCGTGCTGACGTGTTGGATTACCAATCCTGGGCGCAGAGAAAACTGTGATAAAACCCTGACGGATTTACTGGCAGAGCTGCATCAGACACTGCTGACAAATAGCTGGAGAAGAAAAGCTAATCAGGCAAAAGCTTTTAAGGCTCCATTACTTTTTGTAAGAATGGAAAAAATAAGAGATATAGCAAATTTAACCCTTGGATTACAGACACACTGAAAGCTCTCTTTACATTTCAGAAAATAAATGTGAGTGGTGATACACTTTTCCCGAAAGCTACATAAGAGGTATTAGAAGTAGCTTTGATTTAGAGCTCAACCTCTATCCCTCTATCCATCTAAAAAAAAAAAAAAAAAAAAAAAAAGTTGAGTTTACTTGAATCGTCAATTAGATGCTTGTATTTTCATAGAGGATAAGTACTTTTTTTTGGGTTAGTTTATAATCAGTTTAAGCATCTATAATCAATATTTTTTATAAGACCAACATATGAAATAACAATATGATGAACTTACAGAGATTTATCAGCTGAATCTGCAGCTCCCCTCTGCTTTAACTGAATGTCCTATTAACTCAACATGATTGTACCTTGAATACATCAAAAATAGAAGCAAAAGAATCAGAAATATTCTACTTAATATTTTTATATATAATATTCTGTGGGGAGCAGGAACTGGTGGCTGCTGGGTCACTTCAACCTTAACTCCCTGATTATAAAAGTTGTCCACTGGGTATTCATCCTGGTGAAGTGTGGTCACGTTCATAGTAACATGACGTCAAAACGACAAACGTGCAGTCACTGACGCCTCCATGGCCGCGTGGCTGGTCTGACGGCTCAGGAATGTGGCTCCGTGACGTACTCTTGGCATGACAGGTTAGATGAACTACCAGGTAGGGTGGGTTAATGGCCACTGAAAAACTGTCAAATGGCAGAAGGTACAGTGGTTTGAATGGGGGATAATTTAACTGTAAATGGAGGATAGAAAATGTAATAAAGTAGAAGTGCTAATCAAGGTTCAGTCACAGCTACAGTTTGTTTTCTTTTCTTCTCCATGCGTTTCCATGCATGTTTTACTCATTCAAGTCCCTGTAAATTGTTAAAGTTCTACTGTAGAGAATTGGGAAGCTCTTAACTGTGACAATCAGCTTTTTTTAGACAGTTCCTCTAAAATTAAGGGGAGGGGAAACATCATTGTGCTTCTGTTTTATGAAGGAATAACAACAAATGTGACTGGTTGTCTCCACCTTGTCATTCCTCTACGTCAAAAGGCATTTGCAGTTTCTAAACCTTTCTAAGTATTAGAGGCATCAAAGTCATAATGACTGGAATCCTGTCACCTCTCCAGTGTAAAACTAATAAGTTAATGTTATGAGGTTGGGGTTAAATCCCCAACCACCTGCTTTTCAACGACATAAACAAAAAAACCTACCATTAATAATAAACTGGATATTTTAGGGTTTTGGATAGTTGGTCGGAAAAAACAAAAGATTTGATTATGACAAAAATCAATTTTGCAATGGGTTTTTTTTTAAAAACCTTTTCTAGGCCAAATAATTAATTGTTTAACCAAGAAAATGCTCAAAAATTAAGATAACAGTCAGTTGCAGCCCCAAAAATCACATGTCTACGATCACAATGTTCCGTGTTTTATCTGCCTTCCTTCACACCACAAAAAAAAAAGTGGGTCTTTTTTCAGTGTTATAGAACATACCAGAGTTTAAACTGCTTTCACACAAGCTCGAGAGATCATTTAAACCACACCAGACAGGTTGGGTGCAAAAGCAAAGAGTTTGACCTTCACTTTCTCCGACTAGATTTATCCAGGCATCGAATCAGTGCCTCTCTGACCTTTAGGCCGTCGCTCTTTGGTCCGAAACAAAGTGGAAAATCTGACTCTGCTGCATTCTTGCATTCGGCTAGTTTGGCTGCTCAGCGCCCACGAGCCCACCGACGCTCGTCAACAAAACTCTCGTGGTTTGTTTACCGGAGAGAGTGCTGACACACTTTCATCACGAGCTGTGGGTTCCATTTCAGTATGGGGACAAACTGCACTTAGAAGGAGTTGAATATCAGAATCAGTCCACACTCAAGTTTTCAAAACATAAGGACATTTTCAAGCCTTGTGACTACATCTCATGATCCTCATTCTGTCAAGCTGGTGACGTAAATACTGTCTCTTTTACACTGCATATATTACATACGTAGGGTTTTGTTTTTGTGTTTGCCAATGACAGAGGGTGCCGTATGTTGTACCCAGTGTGAAGGACTTTGAGGCAAATTCTTTCATTTTCAGATAAAGACCTGACACAGACGTAAAACTGACTTGTTCTGTGAATCATCAATTGTATAAAAGAGTTGAAACTAGGGAGAGCTGGTTCCATTTTGGTAAAAGAGCCAGATTTGTTAAGCTCGGCGGCGATCGGCCAGAGAAAAAACAACGACTGATGTACGCAAATATGTGATAACTTAGCGTCTGAGCAACAACTGCAAAATGTAATAATTGCAGGAGGAACTCATGTCGAAGGGAGAACGACAAGTCCTTTGTTTGAATATTTATCTACCGTCCGACATGTTAACGTAAGAACTTCCACTGTTCTTGATAACCTGAGGACGACGAGTGCTCGGCTCCGGCCGACCACCGGCGTTACACCCGATTCTGTGACAACAGTAGCAACAACCAGTTCACCTTCAGCCAACGTTCAGAGCGTCCTGCAGCAAAACACCAGAGATTTGTTTAGCTGATAAACACTGGATGATAAGGCAGGACTAATATTATTTTCGCTGTGTTGTCTTTAGTTGCGCAGCTGCAGCAAAGCCCCCCAGTGAGGAGCAAGCTGAGTGAGGACAGAGTTAATGAAGGTCACAGATTAGGGAAAGGCAGATTTTTAGTTCTGCACTGAGTGAAATAAAAACTGACGTCTTCGTTCCCACCAAACAAACTACCTAAAAAGATTCGATAAGGGATTCAAAAGGACTTGGACCCAACATGAAACTGATTCTTTATCTTACATTTTTATTGCTGCTTGCATAGAGCATGATGTAAAAATGGTCAATTTTTGAACCCACGACCCCGGCAGTTGAAGTGCCTTGCTCTGTGTGCTAAGTAGCAGGGAATCAAATTACTATATGCTATATTTCTGTTTTTGTTATTTTCCATGTAGAGACTCGTCCACTAAATAATGAAGAAACCGTTGATACAAGATCTGTGCTCCGTCCCACTGTGAAACCCCAATCTGGAACACACACTAACACACACTGACATACTGACGCAAACGCCCACACCCACACACACACCCAAACACACACCCACACACACACCCACACACACAGCCCTGGGGGCTGCAGGCTGGCAGTTTTGAATAGATGATCTTTGGTGCAAACACACACTCAGACAGCTCTAATGGCACTATTGTCTGAACACACACACACTCGGGGGGATCATGGGTTGAGTGTGGCTGTCCGTTCCCTCAGGGCAGTGTGTATATGTATAGATATACGTGTGTGTGTGTGTGTGCGTGTGTGTGTGTGTGTGTGTGTGTGTTAACCCATCGTCTGACTGTGACAAATCAAAGCAGCGCTGCCTCATCAGTCACACGTGACAACATATTATCTCAGCCTTCGCCCTTCACGCCATTTTACTCGCCCGTTCTCCCCATCAAACACACTTCATCCGTAGATATATTTCTCTTTTTCTTTCCATCTATTCCTTCACCTGGTGTTTAGATGCCAGTATTAGTAGAAAAACTAAGATTTTTTTCAGTCCTTTTAGGCAACAGTTTGCACTGAAGTGAAGGTGAACAGAAATATAAGGCATTAAATTGCCCTACTTCAAAAAAAATAAAAATAAAAAAAATTTGTTGAGTCTATATAACACTTTTTTGCCACTTGTGATTGGTTATATGAATGATTTTTTTCTTTTGTGATTGGTTGTTTTTTTCAAAAAAAAAAATTTAATGATGATTTCTTTCTTTTTCTTTGTAACTGTTTTTTTTAAAAATTAAAAATTTCATCTTGAGATATAAATAAGTATAGAAAAACGCTTTTATGTGTGTGTCTTTTTCCAACAGTGATGAGTTACTGTGTTCAAAGATGACAGGACAATAAAGCTTCTTTTTGACTTAAATCCTTTCTTATCAGCCTGGCAGGTGACAGCTGTACAGTGCGTGTACACAGCACGTACTGTATGTCAGGGGTGTATGTTTTCATGTGTAGCTACAGTAAGGGTGTGTTTCTGCCTGTCAATTTGCATTTTTCAACGTTAATTGAACCTGTCCGACAGGTAACGACACAGTTACCTAACACAGAGCTGTACATATGTGTTAGGTGAACACACACACCTTCATATATGAGCAGCTCTTCATTTATTATCCAAAACAAACAAAGTCATATTCAGGACTTTCAAAGTCAGTTATTCCTCATGTTTATAGGAAAACTGGCTGCTGAACCAGAATTCAACACAGACTGTTGTGTTTAAAATAACTACAATGTGGTCAATGGCACACTTCGTGGTCAGTACTACTCAGATTCTGAATACAGCTGTATAATGTCGTCTGTGGCTGAGAGGGGAAACTGTAATTTACTGAAAATGTGTCCCTGAACAGCAGCAGCAGCTTCCGGTGGGAGAACTAAACAGATTAATTATTCTCGGTTAGTCGGCAAAGAAGACAGTTTCATGAGCGACGCTGCGGCATTTTCACATTTTTCATTTTAGCTCAATAATCTGAGTGTGCGTGGTGTGACTGTTGTTCATTAGGCCTTTAGCCTGCAGCCACTGCGGCGCTGATAATAACTGTCCCAAAGAGACTGCTGGTACGACCATGGAGGATGAAGGAGAAGAGGAGGAGGAGGAGAAAGGAGAGGAGAGGAGGATTGAGGGAAAGGACACAAAGGGGAGGAAGAAGAGTGTAGTAGGAGTCAGCAGCAGGGTTTCTGCAATGTTCAAATTAAATGTAAGACTTTTTAAGACCTTTTTAATGCCACATAGATGTAATTCAAGACATTTTACACAGTCATACCAGTCAGGCTAAAACATACAGGCAGAACCAACACAAAGAAACAAGAACAACCGCAAAGACTCACAGGAAAACCACAACGCGACGCACAACTTAAAATGAGGGGAGTGCTGTTAAGGAGGGGCGGGGGCTCCTTGTCTCATAATCCATTCACGCCTTGACTCAGATAAAGGAAGCTGAAGCTTCGTAGCAACAGAGAAAAATTACAAGTAATGTTACCGTACGGCAGGCAAGAAAAAAAAAATCATTCCCTCTGTAAATGAAATTTCAGGCTTAGGATAGGAAGTAAGGAAAGGAGGGATAGAAAAGGGAAGAAGACACACAGAGGGGTGAGGAATGATAAAAACTGGTTAGTTTGGAAGATCGTTGTAGGAAGGCAAGAAGGAAGGGAGTGTAGAGGACGGACACAAGTAAGAAAGGATGGATAGATAGGAGGGTGGGTCCACAGAGGGATGAGGAAGGAGGAAAGAGGTTTAGGAAAGAGAGGAGGGGAGGCAAGGAGGAGAGGAAAGACAGAATGAAAAGAAAGAGAGAGAGAGGACTCAAACACAGACAGCCCCTTCATATCTCTGATTGATGACTGTGGGTTTTTATTAAAAATCCAGATCTCCTGGTATTGCGGGTATTTCCTCCAGATGTGCGTGTGTTTGTGTGTGTGTTCACGCTTCTCGCACACACACAGACACACACACAATCTGATCAAAGCTGCCTGAGGAAGTCGGGGCAGGAAGAGGATGGCAGGCGACCAACCATGGACGAGCCGAGACAAAGAGGCTGTGTTGTGAATGGACGGAGCCGATCAGATTGTAAACAAAACAGAACAAGAGAAGCTTCGATCCCTAAAACCATAAAACAGACACTTCCACTTTATTCAGGACGTACATCGACACTTGAAGTTATTTTAAACACAACAGTCTGTGTTGAATTCTGGTTCAGCAGCCAGTTTTCCTATAAACATGAGGAATAACTGACTTTGAAAGTCCTGAATATGACTTTGTTTGTTTTGGATAATAAATGAAAAGCTGCTCATATATGAAGGTGTGTGTGTGTGTGTGTGTGTGTGTGTGTGTGTGTGTGTGTGTGTGTGTGTGTGTGTGTTCACTTAACACATATGTACAGCTCTATGTTAGGCAACTGTGTCGTTACCTGTCGGACAGATTTAATTGTTCAGTGCTCACATGCGAACAGAAACTTTATTTACTGGACACTTCTGTTTTAACTAACACTTCAAATTCTCTTGCTAATTCTGTTCAAATTTCCACTTCAACATCCTTCAGCGCTACAATTTTACTTATACTTAGTACTTCACTGACCCAGTACTCACTGTGCACTTAGAACTTTTACGTAAACTGGAACTTGAATTCCTTCCAGCACTTCTTTTATAACTGCCACTTCAGCTCCTTTCATAAACTACTTCTTCTTTCAGTGTTTCAACTGGAAGTACAACTTCTTTTTTGGGAACGTTAACAACCAGCTAAAAAACTGCCTACTTTTCCAACTCTACAGCTCAGCAGCGACGTTTTACCGCAACGTTTTAAGGTATCACATTTTTAACTACTTCTTGAGAGTAACAGGGGTTCGGTGGAGTTGACCTCTAACCCCAGCAGCCGATGTGCGTCTGGGTCTGAGTAGCTGCTTAGTATTCATGTCACACGCTTTGTCTCATGTCACACGCTTTGTCGAGCCAAATAAAGACACACATACACACATCCAGAGGGCTGCAGGCCCGGGCAGCTCTACCAGGAGGAGTAATTATAGCAGGAGGCCTCCGAGAGGTCAACACGTGACCCGCAGTCACCCTGCTAAAACACTCCATCAGTCCGGAAAAACTGCAACAAGAGAGTCAAAGGACAAAGCACTTTGGGTGATAACAGTAGAAAGACAGCAGTCAAACTGTGGGACAACAGATCAGGTTTTAATAAGAAGCCCACAAGCTTTCTGTCTCTCTCTGCTGACACTGAAAAAACGTCTAAAAATGTACAAATACAGCTTCAAGCGGCGTTAGTTTTACATGGTTTTACTGTGCAGCAGGGAAAACTGCCAACACAGGTTCAACAGAGAGTAAGAACAACCTAAAAATGCGCCTTAATATTCTAAATATGAGCTTCATTCAGAATCTAGTGTTCAGTTCAGTGACAGTTCGGCGGATAACTGTTTCTTCACAACTAAACCAAAGGCCTTACAGATCCAACTACTTTTATATCAAAATGAAAAAGTCATGAATTTCACTTCTGTCTTCCTGCTCTGTGAACACAGAGAGGGAGAAAAAAATCTGACCATCTGCTGCACGTCAGTCCAGTTTTTTTTTTTTAAAGAAACAAAGTAAAAACAAACTTTGATGACTAATTAGTTCTGTTAGTCATTTCGTCTGGTTATTTCTCCTGATTATAAATGTTTTTAATACTTTCTGTGGAAAAAAAACATTATGTCTTAAAATCAAAACAAACACTCTGCAAATGGGGCGAAACTGTTATAGATATTGAGAATGTCTCCGGGAGCCAACTGAGAACAATAAGTAAATTAAAAATGCTTAAGTAAACAGAATATCAACGTGCAGAGGAAATATGCTGATGTACGAGCAGTGTGTCCTCCAACATTATCATTATCATCTACACTTACAGCCCAACTCCCTCCGCTGACCTCAGATCTGTCACTGTCTGTTACTGTATATATGGTATGTGTGTGTGTGTGTGTGTCTGTAGTGGCTTTGAAAGGGGGGTGGGGTTTTGTCTGGGTTTGGGTTGTGGGGTATTGTATTTTATATTTCCTATAAATATATAAAGAAGAGCCCAGAAAAATGCCTCACTGCGACAGTTTTACATGACGTACCGCTATAAATCTGCTGTAACTGGAGTGTTGGCCTGAGCTCGGCCTGAGCTCAGCACAGCATCTCTTCAACAACATTCCCGTCAGCGCCGCAACATTCAGCGAATCCTGGCTACATGACAAACCGCAGCGCTCCGGCTTCCCATCTATCGGACAACGCCGGGCCTTGTGTGGAGCATCTACAGGCGGTGCAGCTGTTCCCGAGGCCGAGGCCACGGGAGGTGACGGGGCGGTGGGCAAAGAGGACGCCTCCGCCGCCCCCCAGAGAGCCGAGATACCGGAGCTGCTGGCAACGAGAGGCGGCGAGGCGTCGCACTGAAACGACTCTCAGTGATAAGACTGCAGCAGATGTGAGAGAAAGAGGCTGTGTTTGAGCGTGAGAAACGGAATATTAAGAGCATACACAGGGGAAGAGAGGGGAGGTCAGAGAGCACGGCCAATCTGCAGGGTTCGAAAAGCCAAACATAACCAGAGAAACCAGATTTAAGACTATTTTTACAGCTAGCCTGTTAATGACTCAGCACACCTATAACCAAATAGTCCATTAATGGTTAAGTGTTTAGAAAAGCAAACCTGTTCTCGCTTAGTTTAAGAGTGGAAAGAAAGGAAGCTGCCATTGCAGGGTGAAACCAAAGCCTTTCAAAATGTTTTATCACAATATCTTACAGCTTCTTAAGGCCTTGACTTTGACAGTTTAACAGTCCTGTGGATGTTTTAACCTTTTAGAAATGTTTCGGGCTGCACAGGAGAGAGAACAACGTCATATTCAAACAAGACTTCCACGTTTCAAGATGTTGTCACGCTGAGAAAAGCGGCGTTACTTTGTGCAGTTTTACTTTAAATGCAAAGCAAAAATTCACGACTACTTTTAAGCACAACATGCAAAATACTACTCCAACAGGATTAAAACAGGCTCACTACAACTTAGAACGGATCTGTTGACAGCAACCGTAGGAAGACCGATCCCTTCACTGCTCAAACTGACGACAGCTGATCAAAATTTCTGACCTGCCAGAAAACCAAGTGACTGTTCAACAACCAGACTGATCAGTGGCATCGTAACCCACCTAAAGCTCAACATCAAATGACGCAGATCTGGCAGAAGTTTGGCCGGATTCTTACATTAGTCAAGAGCAACTAACTCTAAAAATCGAGATTTATCCGTACACTGTCTGCCGAGCTCAAAGTTGGTGGTTCTTGAGCTGAGGATACAGATGTCACACTATGTTACTGAACACAACCAGAGTCTTCACACCAGATTTGACATTTTCCAGTCTGAAGCCATCAGCTGTTCTTGCGGGGTGAAGCGGTTCGGAAATCACCTGTTCGCTCAGGCTCCTCTGACCTGATTTACTGTCACACTTTGTTTGAGGCTCCAGGGAGATTATGCAAAACACAAACTGTCCAACTGCTGCTTTTTATCTGTTGTTAGATTGAACAAAAGTTCAAAACCTTCTCATGTCTCTGACCCAAAAACCAGCAACTACAATAAATCCAGACGTGATACCCAAACAAATCCTTCATTTAAAAGAGACTTGTGGCCTCTTTGAACATCCTTTAACTTTCTTTTCTTGTTGTAAAATCTACAGAGTTAACTAAAAGTAAAACTCAGTCATTTCTCATATTGGTGGGAACCAGCTGCCTTGGAAAATCTGAAAATGTCTCTGGTTTTATGTTAAAAAATTATGTCTTTTCGTCTTAAAAAAAAAAAAAAAAACAGCATTTGATGAAAACAACCTTAGAGAACCAATACATTTTCTGCAATTAGTCATGTTTGTTTTAGAAATGAAGCACTGATTATTTTCTGAATTAAGAGAAATCTAATTCTTCTACATCTGTTCGTGGGATCCGATGGACCGTCCTACGGGTCCCCTTCCTACGGGATCCAGGTGCCTGGATCCCCAGTTTCGGACCCACATAGGTTACATAATGTATTATGTAACCTATGTAGATCTGGATCTCAACTGTTAATGGTTTCAACTGTCAGGTACTGTATTAACACTATGTTAAAACATTTTAATCCCATTTTCTCTTTTATAATAGTGTTATATTTTCTCTGTTATTTCTTTAAGAATGTAAGAAATCATCAAGAGTAAACATTAAAAAAGTAAGAACGGCAAGAAATTTTTTTTCTAAGCTTCTGATTTCTACTCTTATGGTTCGGCATTAATAAACATATTTAACAATATCCATATATCACAGTATGGCAAATGTGCAAAATCCCTTAAATCCCTTACTAAAAAGAGGTTCCGAGCAGTGAGCTGTGTCCCAGCGTTACATTACATGACAATATTCTCTACGTGTGTTTCATACGGAAGCTTAAATAACTAATTTTGTCAGTTTTTAATCACAGTTTGATGGGAATCCGTTAACTTGATAAGATCATAAAATCACCGGTAATACTCTGTTTCAGAATAGACACACTTACTTAAACAAATAACTCCGTCGAGTACTGTAAAAAAATAAAAAATAAAAAATAGTTTTAACTTCCAGGAAGACAAGCACATTTTTGCACATACATGAACAACACGAAGCAAAACATTAAAAAGCACCTGTCGGCCTGTTCTGGATTGATTATGATGATGGTAGCGATCATCCACTGGTCAATCACCAATTAAACATCAAATACTAGCCAATAAAATAAATATCTTTATGTGTTAATTAATATATTTGATAAATATCAATAAGGAGTGTCGGTCTGGGTGTATGATATACTGCCAATAAAAAAAACAAAAAAAACAACACACATTGCTGTAGATACAGAGACGAACACACGCACACTATCACAAGCTTAGTACATACACACTGACTGACCTAAATATCAGCCTTTTAATCAGATGCACAACCATCCCCCACACACACACACGCATGCGCACACGCGCACACACACGCGCACACACACACATGGTAGGTTTGTTGGCAGCACGCCGGCAGCTTTCATCCTCAGCCCAAATCAAATAAAACCACCGTCACACCACCAGCTACTAACTGGTTCATCTTCTATGCCCAAAAACACACACCTCAACACACTAAACTCACACAAACACACGTCCTGACACACACACACACACACACTCAGGTTTCCCAGTGCAAAGCGATTAGGGGTCAATTTAATCGGAGAGCTAATCCTCTGACCGTCCAGGAGTCGCGTGGAGCAGAATTAGACGGCATTTGTAATCTAGATGACGGTCTCAGTAAACTGCATGTGCTGCATCGTATCTGAGGGTCCTGAGAGAGTGAAATCACGGGACAAAGTAAAATTAAATGCCGAAATCACACTTTTTTCTACACTGACGTACAGTAAAGTCTTCAGATCTGAAAATCAAAGCTCTCAGTCACTGGTGTAAAAAGTGACCTGAAGCATAAAGTGAGTCGCCAGGTGTGATTTTTCTTTTTCCTTAAAGAAAAACAGGTGACGTCGCTTAAAGAGTTCTGAGAGTACGTCCACGTTGAGCTGCTTAAATGTATAAAATTTGTGAGCGGCAACTCATTTGATCATCAATTAATCATTTCAGTAACTTTTCAAGCAAGAATATTGAAAATATATTAGATAATTGTAGATTTCAGCCTCTGAAATGAGAAGACTTGATGATTTTCTTTGTCATATATCACTGTAAACTGAATATTTTGGGGGTTTTGGACTTTTGCTTGGGCTCAGAGAGTGTTTCGTAGACTAAACAATCAATCAATAGTGAAAATTATAGTTAGTAGCAGTTCACTGTGGAAAATGAAATGTACTATGCAGCCGTGCTACAAAAAGAAAAGCTCAAAGGCTGACCTTTCATCTAATGACTGACAGAGTGAAGCGCTGTCAGAAAAAAACATAACTTCCTTCCATCAGTCAGGCTGCAGGCTGAAGTCCCAGAATAATAATATACAACAAAGAGATGAATGAAAAAAAGGGAAGCGATGTTTTTAATGGGTACAGAGCAACATCGCTTGCTGCAGTGAAGAAACAAATTCAATCTGCTGTCCAACATCACTGAAGCCAAATGCTACATGGGAAGCGTTTGTCTTCACTGCAACTGATTTATGTTCCTTTAAAGACAGAAAAACCCGAGCTCTGATACCAGAGGAGACACCTCGTCATTAAGAACCAAACCTTGATACACACCCTGACGCTGGCAGCCCAGGCCCTGAGGACTTTATGTAAATGTCCTCTGTGGCGGAAAACAATAGCAGTCGTTACGATTTCGATTGATAACCATCACTATACGGCCGCAGCTCCCAAACTAGCCAGTGCTACTCTTCCAGTCTGACAAGGGCCTTTGTTAAGTGAACTTATTGTAACGTCACAAAATATTTGCCAGTACGTTAATCTTATCTTCAATACTGAACAACTGCAGACTCGTCAGGCTCAAGTCTGTTTCTGTGGCCTTTTTAAGTCAATCCCCAAAGAAGACTGTTCACAAACTGACTCATCTTCGTGCTTTTTATTTTTAGCGTCTAAGAGCAACAAGTCAACTGTCAAGCCGACCAACTGAACGCACAGAAGTCACTGGCAGATTTATCAGCTGCAGACAGTGAACATTAATCCCGTCAGCAGGTCAAACTACAAAAATCAGAGTCCTGGCTGTTGTTCATTCATTCTGCCAGTGATGAGTTTTTATTTCTCTACAGAAATGATCTAGATCACAGGGTATCAAACTGTGAGGCATGCCTCTCCAAAACTTCTTGGAGTCAGTAAAATTAGAAACAAAGAGACATTATACACATATTTTTAGATTCGGTCTAATTTACAGGTCCTTAAATCCGCTTAGAACTCATAGAAAAAAAGAAGCTCCCTATAACTGCACGACTTGGGAACCATCACGTTTTTAAGTTTTATTCAGTATCACAGTAAACCATCGATAGTTGTCTGTACATCCATGGGTACATTGGAAAAAGGACCAGTTCATAGCTAATTCGGCAGATTTTTTTAATGGCTGCAGGTTTTTTGTCTATTTAGTTGAAAAATAATGTTGCAATTTCTTAAGCCCATGCTGATGTCTTCAGCAGTCCAAACCCCCCCAAATTATCAATTTACTATCACCTAAGAGACATATTTTCTTATGTCCTAGCGAAGGGTAAATCAATACCTTTTGGGGTTTTTGGACTGCTGAAGACATCAGTTTGGGGTTTAGGAAACTGTACAGCATTTGTCAGTAATAGAATAGTGAATAGACCAAACCATCACTTAATCGAGAATATGATCAGCAGACTGACTGACTAGGAAAACCAACAGCTGCAGCACTACTTGCTAATTCTCACTTTTTGGTAGTAAACAACAAGGGGTTGATTATCATGACAGTCTTGAGAAGGGTTGAAGAACACTTTTGTGTTCAGGGGTTTTAAGGGTGTACCTTGTCCAGTTCAGCCTGAATCCGGACTTTCAGGATTCAAACTGTGCAGCGGTTCAAAGTTAGCTCAATCAGCTAGCTGTAACAGAGGTGGTAGATCTTAAAAGTGCAACATTAAACATTAACGTTGCACACGTGGCAGTGTTTTGGTTGTAAACTGGTGTTTGTGCTCGTACAAACACAGCAGTGATGTTCAGGTTAATTTCAGGTTTACTGGCATCTTTACATCCACCAGCTCGCTCGGCTTCCTCTCTAAATACAGCTCCCTTTGTTCCTCAAACAACCAGTTCTGAATGGAAACATAACGAGGAGGAGGACAGCTACACTATAGCGGCACGTGTGTGTTGGTATGTGTGTGTGGGAGTGTGTGTGTTTCAGCCTGCTTATATCATGTGTTAAAGCTGTCCTGCGTGTGGGAATCCTGTGTGCATTTTTAAATCTAAACTCAGCCACCCACTCTGGTGCTTTGGTGGTGGCGGATGCTGGGTATCAAAGGATACAGTGTGTGTGTGTGTGTGTGTGTGTGTGTATCTCTGTGTGTGTGTGTGTTGGCTCAGTGAGCGTCCTTGTCATCTGCCCTCCGACAGATTTGAGCCTTATGTAAGAGCTTTAAGCAGCGGCGAGGCAGAGCGAGGTGACGATCTGCTGGCAGACCAACGTCGCTCGGCCAGCGTTGGATTACAGGACGTACAGCTAACATGTAGCCAGGACATACAACACATAAAACAAAATAAAACACTCCGACTTATTACAAAAAAAACCTCAAGAGCCATAAACATGACAGTTAACTCGCTCGCCGGACGGTTCCGGCGATCAGTGCGAGATGGACCCACAAAGGAAGATCAAGAGAGCAGGTCACGCTGCACTTTTCTGAAACTCGTGTGTTTATAAGAGGATGATACACAGGTAGAAACAGGCGTTTTGTTGCGCAATATTAAAGCGCAACAGTTGATGTGTGATCACGATGTGTCAGCTGTACCAACCAACCAGTTTCAAATCATTCCACAGAAATGCCAGAAAATCGGAATTTTCTAACTGTAAGTGTGACGAAGCTTCGGAAACAGAACCAAGTATCCACTGATCCATTCAATGCTGTAACGCCACATTTGTAGTTAAAGATGTGTATTCTTACTAAAAAGAAGGACTATGTTCTTGTTCTGAATGAATTGTCTGTTTTCAACTGTACCTTTAAATCTCAAATACAGAACTGTAATGTTACCGATCAAGATTAAGCCGTAAAACCCGACCCACAAACAGATTTTCAGCTTCATTATGTTTGGCTTTTCTGATTCTTTTCTTTTTGTTGCCTCATCGTTGGTCGTCTGACTTTATGTCTGCTGTTTCTTATATGTTTGTTATATGATTATTCGCTTAGTTGATAGAAAGATCTTCTTTAGCAAAAATGTCAGATTTTTGCTGTTTCTAGCTTCACAGATATGGGGATTTGAGGATGGGGATTTCATTGTCACACATGACATCAAGCTGAATGTCTTTGGATTTTGGACTGCGGGTCAGGACATTTGAAGACTTTGACTTGGGCTTTGGAAAATTACAAATATTATAATTCCCTATTGACGGTCATTTTATAGACAAATCCTTTAATCTAAAAAAAAGATTGCAGTTTCAACCAGTAATAAAAATAAAATGATAAGTTGCAGCCCTAAAAATGACCAAATTACTTCAGGGCTGCTACCACTTATCTGCTACTGATTATTAATCTGATCCGTTTCTTATGTAAGGGACTGATTTTTGAGTCAACACTCCTGTCACGAGCTCCTTCAGTCCAGAATACAGGTAAAGCAGATTAAACAATAATGAAAACAACTGTTAGTAGGAGTCCTTGTTCAAAAGTGAAGTTTTCACAAAACCTGATTAAATTCACTTTATAAGGATACAAAACCAAGAGAAGCTGAAACTCCTTGAACCTTTCAACATGATGAATGACTTGATGAATGATTTATCAATTATCAAATTTGCCGCTTGTGCTGTCTATGCTGAGTGTGTGGACTGACAGATCAATCGATCACGTTAGCAATAGTAACATCACCTTTAATGACACAAAAACCAAGCAAGATATCCATAGGACAATCTTGTCAGAGGACAACCGTGAAGGACAATGTCTCTCTGTGTCTCTCTCACACACACACACACACACACACACACACACACAGACAGAGTGGTGTTTCCATCACCTCAGAGGACATTACATTGACTTACATTCATTTCCTGGAGATCTTTACCCACTACTAACCACTGCTTATCTCACTCTAAACCTTACCTGAACCTGAAACCAAGTCTTTACCCTAGAATTTTATGATTTATGCTGTGGGGACTTGCTTCTTGTCCCCAAAAGAAAGGCGAGTCCGCACAATGTGACCGTCTAAACAGATCTGCGTCCCCAAGACGTCAGTTATACAAACACTACACACACGCAACTGCTGTCAGGTTGCAGGGCTGGGGACCATGAGGCAGAAAGTACAAGACTCAAACACACACTCTGCTGCAGTTTAAGGGGGTGTGTGGTGCTACTTCACTGCTCCCAACAGCCTGTTCAAATAAGGGAGCACATCCCTCTGAACCACACACACACACACA
This sequence comes from Xiphias gladius, assembly GCF_016859285.1. NCBI lineage: Eukaryota > Metazoa > Chordata > Actinopteri > Istiophoriformes > Xiphiidae > Xiphias > Xiphias gladius. Next base: position 856,988 of record NC_053412.1, read on the forward strand.
CACACACACACACACACACACACATGCAGTCAAGGTCCAATTTTGGTCTTAAGAGGAAGTGGGGAGGTGGAGGAGAGAGGGAAGGGACAGTGGATGGGGGAGGAGGAGGGTTAAGATGCAGAGCACACATGGAGACCTCCCACACGTGCTCTTTGACCCCAGAACAACCTCCGGCACTGGGGCGACACACCAGCCGCTAATAAGCACAGAGAGAGGCTGTGAAACTGCAAAGAGAGAGAAAGAGCAGCGGGTTGAAATCGCAGCGTTTTAGCAATGAGACAAAAATGCGTGAGGCGTCACCGCACAGTTGATTTACATTCACACACAGTCTGAATAATGTTCAGCACATCAACATGGAGCGGAAAAGCTTCAAACTGACCCTGAAACTGAGACAAAGCTCACTCACGGTCAAAACAACCATAGATGTACATGCCTGCAACTAATGATTATTTTCATTATAGATTAATCTGCTGACTATTTCCGTGAGTAATTGATTAATCATTTAGTCTCTGAAGTGTCAATACACAGTCAAAAAATGCCCAACTCGAGTTTGCAGGGCCGAAATCGACACCTTTAAATGTTTTGTTTTTGGACTTTGTTCAACCAAAGTCCAAAAACGCAAAAATATTTTATTTACGATGATATATGCCAAAGAAAATCATTTTAGAGGCTGGAATCAGAGAATTTTTGGAAATGCTTCTGTTGGTTCTGTTGACCAGCTAACGGAGTAGGTGATTAATCGTTTCAGCTTTACCTGGTACACTCCACCACTGATTCATGACTTTCTACAATGAAGGCTTTTATCAAAATAAGTTATTTTTTACATATATAGAAAGAGATTTTTATATAATAATCGTTATCATCAGGGTTTTCAAATTTTCTCCAGCATCCAGCGACAGAGTGATGATTCTTTCTCCATAGAAATAATAAAGCACATTTAATGCATTTTAATTCCTCGGCAAGGAAAATTTAAAATTATTTCCACAGCAGAACAAATGCACATCAGGGCTGGGGAATATGTTTTAAATCAAAAATCGATATTAATATGGATATTTTTCCAATATTGGTCGCCATTTAACAAAAATCCCATTTAAATTAGTCAAAGCATTACATTTTTCAATGTGGTCCAACATTACGCATTAGAGTACATGAAACAAAAACCCTTCACATATCTAAAACAAAACCGTACATAACTAATTTTGGAAGCTTTTAATTAGAATTTGCTTGAAATCCTTTATCGGGACAACAGAAACTTGGAAAACGAAAAAGTAATACGCAAACCAATATTATTGCCCAGTCTTTTTACTTGTCTGGTTGTATTTTAGTGTGGACAGATTTTAGAAAACCAGAAACTTTTCAACAAGTTAGTAAGGACCTAAAAAGATTTCTTGTTGGTTAATGTCATTTATCCAAAAGCAGTAAAGAGTCTGTTTTCCTCTGAAAGGGGGCTACAAACGACCAAATTAAATTTAGATGTTACCCGAGCTGTGAAAAACACTGTGCTGAATTCTTTTAAAGTCAAACATGTTTTGTTAAATCCACCAGTTTCCTCACAGAGATTGGTGCAACAGCTCAAGTTTTCTGGTTTTGTTCAGTCAGCTGTTTTTAGGCTGCAGTTCACACTCACACTCCGGTCCGGTCATTCTAACAAGCTGCTGCTTGGCTCAGCGTGCACGACCGCAACACACACACACACACACACACACACACACGCACGCACAGACACACACACACAAAATGCTCCACTAGCCTGAAACTCCCTGCAGTAACGACCTAGTCCAAACGCAGCAGTTGAGGTGGGCAGACCAAAATAAGGACAAAGTCCCAGCTGGAGACTCAGAGGACCAGGATGGTCCTTGGCCCAAATTTGATATCCCGCAATCCTGGTTTCCTCAACTCTATGACTCCTCTGACGTCAACGTGTCCCCAGTCCATCTTTGGCTACTTTAGCACTTTAGCAAACACTATATGGGCTATGAGCATCTCCATCCTACCATGTTAGCGTACGCTCTGTGTTAGCTATAGCGAGCTTCATGCTAACACGCCGACTTTGTGTGGATACGTGTGTTCAGGGCCGCAATGATTATTCAATTAATCGATCAGTCAGTCGAAAAACTATTTTGATAATCAGCTAAGAACGGATGTAAGGAAGGATGGATTAGTGAGAAAGAAAGAAAGAAAGGAAGGGGGAAGGAAGAAGGAAAGTAAGAATGGAAGGGGAAGAAGGAAGGAAGGAAATATGGAAAGAAAAAAGTCAAGAAAGAGGGAGCTGAGGAAGGAAAGAAGAGAAAATGAGGGTAAGAGAAAGGACAGAAACCAGAGAAATAAGGAGGGAAGATTGGACGAGGAAGAGAAAAGGAAAAGGAGGGGAAAAGAAAAGAATGCAAGGAGGAAATAATTACAGAGAGGAGGAAAAATGAGGGATGTAAGGGAGATAACAATAACAGTGAAGAAGGGACAGATGGAAGAAATGGAAGAAGGAGAAAAGACGGATGCAACAGATACAAGAGCAGTAAAAGAGAAGGGAGGAGGAGAAGAAGAAATACAGAGAAAACTAGTAAAGAAAGAGAGAAGGAAAGAAGTAGGAAAGGAATCGAGAGAGAAGGGATGGAAGGAAGGAGGAAAGAAGGGATGGGAGATAAGGGAGAGGAGGCGGAAGGAGGAGAAAACGAGGCGAGGAAGACAGGAGGAAAGAAAGAGGTAAACAAGGAGGGAATAATGGAGGAGGGAAAGGAGGAGGGGGGGTCACCTCTCCATCATCCCTCCATCTTGGTACTCTCTGCAGCATTTCTCCTAATAGGATTTTCTCCCTATTATGCCTATTGTAGTGGAGACTCAAGTAGTGCTGTGTGTGTGTGTGTGTGTGTGTGTGTGTGTGTGTGTGTGTGTGTGTGTGTGTGTGTGTGTGTGTGTGTGTGTGTGTGTGTGTGTGTGTGTGTGTGTGTGTGTGAGTGAGAGAGAGAGTGTGTCAACTTGTATGTCTGTCTTTGTGAGGACCCACTTTTTTATTTTTTTTTCAGAATTTTATACCTTGAGAGAACAGTTTTGGAATTTGAGAACTCTTTGGCCAACTCTCACTTTGGGGGGCAGGTGGACCTTCAAGACCTGGTTTTAGGGTCAAGGTTAAAATGTCCACGGGGGTCCTCGCAAAGATAGTCGTGCCAAACACGGATGTGTGTAAGCAGGCCTGGTTTATGTATAAAGGGAAAGCAGAGAGGAGGATCAAAGCTTTAACTAACGCTTCATCTGGAGGATGAAGCTGCAAGTCGAACCATCTGATGAGTGTGTGTGTGTGTGTGCGCGCGCGCAAGTGCACTTGTGAGAAAGAGTCGAGGAGATTGAGAAAGAGATGGAGAATCTTTTTTCTTGTGTTTTTTTCTCAGAGTGGGGGGATAAATTGATGCAAACGTAGACCCAGTAATTGGCAGTCAAGTGGGTGTGTGTGTGGCTTTTGACACACATGTAGTGCACATTACTTCTGCATGGCTGTGGATATAGGTCACTCACACACACACACACACACACACACACACACACACACACACACACACACACACACACACACACACACAGACCCTCTGCCCTGAAAACACACCCACATCCACACCCTTTCACACACACATTCCCCTACATTTACTCCCTATAGATGGCTGCTCGCTACAACACACACCAGTAGACTCCATTAAGACACAGTGAGGTCAGGGTGGATGGGTGGGGTCGGTTGGTTTGTGTGCTTGTGTGCGTCTGTGATAATCCCTCTTCTGCAGAGCCCGGGAGGTGTCATGGAATTTTTCAAAAAATAAATAAATAAAAAATTAATCCGCCAATTATTTTCTTGATTAACTGATTCATTTGTTGTTTTTTAAAATGTCACAGGACAGTGAAAAAACGTGATTTTTACATGAAGCATTTCAAAGACTCGTCTCTGAGTTCGACCGAAAGACGGAGAGTAACTGCATGGGGCTCATACGGGCCTGACCGACACAGTCACAGCACAATGAAATGAGTTCTTCTTTATCGTCATGTTGTATATTCTGTCGCCTCCCCTGTTGAAGAGGGCAGCCTCTAGCGAAGAGTACGACAAAGAAGTTGCTTAGATGTTGAAGTTTTTACGAACCAGACGACATTCGCAGCATCAACAGTTCGACAGTAACTTTAATAGTTGTTAAAAAATACGTCAGAAGGATAAACCACAGTATAAATAGGACAGAAAATTGAATTTCAACACTATATCCTCAGGGATGAGAACGTAAACCAAACAACGTGTGTTATCATTTCAACTCTCAACCACAGCCTCACCTCCCAGGCTGCCTCAGACACCCACCAACGATGAACACAGGTCACCTCCAAAAACAACACGTTACCTGCCACAGGACGTTATCTAGCGGCTCACTGAAGGTTACTGCCGATGTGACCTGCAGCCTCTTCAACCACGACTCAGGAATTCTAAAAATGTGGAAGCCGTGCCCTACTCCCACCTCCACCCCCCACCCAACCCCTCCAGACTGCTAAACCTGTGAGTCGACCTCCGCGAACGGGATCCGAGACCTGGAGAATCCCCTGCCTGAGGAAAAGTCATGAAAAAAACCTTAATCCAGGATAAAGAATAAAGCTTTGCTCTCTTGCCATCATTGTGTCCTTATTTAAAAAGCACTCCACCCTAAACCCTTTAGTATCAAAACCCTGTATTTATTTAGTTTTTGATACTGGCCAAAATGTGTCCGTTAAAAAAGGGGTCTCTGAATCAACCGAAAGTGCAGGAAATTGGCGCCGAAAGTCTGCTCAGATTAATAATCTCATTCATTTATTTTATGACCAGATGGTTTCCTGTTTTGGACTAAGTTCTTGTACAGCTACGTGTGTTCACACAGCATGCGGACTTACATACTATTTGAGAACTTCAGTTTTATGGAAAAACATTTACATTTCATCTGAGGTAATTATCGTATCCGTGCTAGTGCTGAATAACCAGCCCTATCCAGAGGTCAGTGTTTTGAGAAAAGGGTTTCAAAAAAAGACATCAAAACCAAAAACAGACTCCTGCGTCAGGCATCTCCCTGGTGAAAGTGAAACATAGCTATTTAATAAATTCACCAGCAGTGTTGTTGTTTTCTACTATTGCTTTTTTTCGCTACGCACCTTTCAGTTTACAGGTTTGCAAAGACTACCCCCTTTTTCGTTTTTGTAAAAAACAAAGAATGCACCACCCAACTACATAGTTTGATATTAAGTAGAAAAAAGGCAGAGAAGACATACAGAGAACAGGCTGGGAACAGAGTAGCTACTCTAAAATCTAGTGGTATGAGGAGGACTAAAACATCCCCAAACCAGCTAAAAACCCACAAACCTGGGCTCAGGAACAATCAGGCCCGAACGCCTACTTTCTATTTCAGGTTTGTACTGTGGAGCTGGCAGTGATGAATTCAGCCATCAAACCGGACACACATGCAGACACACACTGAGCGGCAGAATGAATGAACTTAGTCCTGACTGAGCTGCAGAGTTGTCAACATGTGAAACTCCTGCTGCTGCAGCTGGAAGCTCCGACATCTGGAGGATGGCTGGTAGAGAAACAGCGAAGGACTGGACAGGAAGACATACATCTGTCTGACTGTCTGTCTGTCTGACTGAGCAGTTCTGAACAGAACAGATCTACTTCCTCTCCCGTCATGTTTTCCATTCGTCCCATCTCGATGGAAAGAGGATGCTGACAGGGTGTGTTGTTTGCCTTGGTGTAAAAATACATGAGTGTGTGTGTATGTGTGTGCAGATAAAAGCATGCACTGGTATTGCCAAGCTGTCAAAACTGTACCCACATGACCAGACGTTTGGTACCTTCTTTTCAGGATAAATGTAGAAGAGAAAACACGTTCTGACCTCCAGGCTCAAAGTCAAACTCTGCTCCCTGCTCCTACTTCCCCTCTGACTTAATTTTCCCCCTCGCTACTATTTTAAACCCATTTTTTCCTGCTCGTTTGTCTTTTTCTGGATGTTTTTCTTCTTGTTTCTACTGGAAAAACAAAAAAAAATTAAATCATCTCTCTCCTGTTATCTCTTTTGTTTCAAGGTGAGACAGTTTTATAACTCCTGAGGGGTGATATTTTCATCTCGCCTGCACAATTGAGTAATTTCTGTCTCGTTTCATTTATTTATGCTTTTAAATCAGTTTGCTTCTGAAGGAGAAAAACCGAGACTGAAAACTAAAGCGAGCTCAGGGTAATGAAAGACAAACAGCAGTGGCTGGTTGTCGCTGAAACAACCAAACATCACCCTGCTGTCCAAAACAAACAACACACACACACACACACACACACACACACACACACACACACACACACACACACACACACACACACACACACACACACACACACACACACACACACACACACACACACACACACACACACACACACACACACACACCCTGATCCTTCCTCCCCTGATGTTTCAACCTTGACAAACACACACTCTTTGTGAATCTATCCACTTTAAAATCGCATTATGTTTCTGCATCAATGTTTAAAGAATAAAAGATACAGTCCCCAACCTGGGGTTCAGGGGCCCAAAGATACATCTGATGGGGTGGAAAGATAATTAAAGGGAGGAGAAAGAAACATTTTTGTCTCTCTTCAAGTCTCTAAAAATCTTGAAAAGAAACCGTCTAACAGGCAAAAATCACAGTAAAGCCATAACCTGTCATGATGAAGGGCCAAAGGTAAACTTAACTTAATTATAAGGAGTCCCAAGCCCAAAAGAAATTGGAGACTAGTGGTTCAAATGATGCCAAGGAATAAAACATTCCATCAAAATCAATATCATTGTCTCTGTGAATGAACTATGCACCTAACCGAACGCTCACAGGTAGAAATGTGGTAAATTCTGGACAAAACGCCTCCCTCTACCAGTCACACGACACCTGAAAGAATCAACAGACAGTGTCATCACTTGTGGCCTTTTACCGTCAGCGCTTCCTCCGTTCATGCTCTCGGTGCTGGACTGTGACAGCGCCATCCTCCTGCTCTGGCGGAGAGATCGGTTGGTGCTGGGGCTTCCCAACGGTGTCGAGGTGGACGCCCCGTCTCTCCTGGAGAAGATCCCGCTGAAGAAGCGAACCAGACGCCTCTCACTGGAGCGACCTCCCCCTCCCCGCAGCAGGAACCCACCTCCCGATCCGTCCCTCTCGGCCGCCAGCCGGAGCAGGTCGCTGTTGTCCAGCGTCCGGTTCTTGCCGCCACGTGCTCTCTCCCAGCGGCTCAGCTCGGTCATGGAGTCCGTCTTGTTCAGGACGGCTCCGACCTCCAGAGTCCTGCTCTTCTCCCTGGTGAAGTCGCTGCGGCGAGACGCTGGGAACACCACAGCAGCTTCTTTATCCTTCTCACCACCATCTGGCCCGACGTCGCGGCTGATGCAGCCGGAGCTACTGTGGTGTTTGTCTTTGGAGAGCGCCCGCAGTCGCAGCAGCTCGCCGCCCGTCCAGTGCCTGAAGCTGAAGCTGCGACGCAGCAGCCCGGGCGGTCGCTTCAGAGGAGGGGTCTCAGGGGAGGAAGCTTTGGCTGCTTTCCCGTTACTTTTGAAGTGGGACATCTTCCCATCTCCGTCCACAGGAGGATCAGAGCTCCTCTCCTCCATGCTCTTTGCTTTCAGGAGCCTCTTCTTCTTATTAGCACTGCCGTTCTCCACAGCAGCGTCGGTTTGTGGGGTTTCGGTGCAAATATCCATTTTAAGTCTGTCTGAATCCTCTGTTTCCTGCTGCCTGCTCTCCCTCTGAGTGTCCTCCTGACTCTGTGGTGAAATACTCTCAGGGACCTCTTTGCCATGCTCTGCTAATGGGCTGGCGGCCTTTTCCTTCAGCTCCGTCTGTAAGTGATGTTTCCTGGATATTTTCAGCCTCCCCAGCTCCAGCTGCCCCGTGCTGAACGTCCTGAAGTTCCTCATGTAGCTGTGTGATGATGAGAAGTCGTCCGACTCGTCCTCCACCTCCTTCAGCTGCTCCAGCAGCCCGCCGCGCTGGATCTCCCCCGAGCCCTCCCGGCGGAAGGCACCCACCTTGGGGTTGTCCGCTCGCCGGGGGCCCGACCCGCCACCCCCATCATCCAGACTCTCCCTCTTCACCAAGGTGAGGGAGATCCGGTACACGGTCTTCCTCTGAGGCGTACCTCTCTCCATCCTTTCAGTGCAGTTACTGTCAAGAAGGTACATCCCTAATGAACTCACTTATAATCCTCTTCAGCTCCTCTTTACAGTGTGTCTGCAACAAATAACAGCAAACTGAATGCGGCCTTATTGCACTTTGAAGATAAAGGGGTTTTTTTTGTTTTTGTTTTTTTTAAATCACTAAAATTCTCCTGTGGTTCTTCTATAATATCTGTATAATATCGTTATCAAATGAAGACTGAGATTACTGTTGTTGTTTTCTGTAAACTAACCTCGGGGGACTGGGCAAATGGGGTTCAAATCCAGCACGGAATGGATCAATTAACTTGAAATGTTTCTTCACAAAATGTAAAACGGGGAAAAACCAGAAAAAACCCCGACTTTTCTCTCATCCAGATGTGAAAACGGCGCGGACTTTGAAGCAGGGAACACATTCCGTGTTCATCCCAGCGGAATTTTAAACTGGCAACAAATGCAACAAACAGGCAGAGCAGGCGCGTCCCCCGCTCTTCTCTCCGGGCTCACAGCAGCGCTCTGTCCGGAACACTGAGGCAACCCCCGGCATGTAAAAATACTTTCCCGCCCGGACAGAGGAAGTCCTTTCCCCCGGTAGTCCTGCACCGTGAGTCAGGCTGACAGCTCTGGATCCTGCTCCGGTATCCGCGTCTCCATTACACACTAAACCGAGGAGTAGCTAAATATTATTCTAGAGCCGCGTCCCGGACGGTGCCAGTGCGTCGTCTCCCATTGTGTGCGCACATCCCCCGCAGCGCAGCGCAGCCAACCGAGCCTCTTTCACCTCAAACTGGCTTCAATTGTGATTTAAATGCTGCTGGATTTAGAGCGGAGGACCCGGGCCTGCCCTCCCCTCCTCTGCTCCGATAAGTCTGGCTTCAACCACCCTGACGGCGACACAAGGCAAGGCAGCCACGGTCCCATTCCCTCCTCCGGTGCCGTCCGCTCCGCCTGCGCTCCGCTCCACACACCAACGCGGACGGTCCGCAGCAGCAGGGGACGGTGGGAAAACGCGGAGCGGAGTCCGTGGAGAAGACGGACCTGGGGTCTTACAACGTGCCGCGTTAATGGCAAAAACACACCTGGGTACAAACCCCTGGGTCCGTTTTGTTTCCCCGTCCATAAAAATCCACATTACGACGCTGATTCAGAATCATTGTCATACTTTATTTCACCTGAACCACGCACAACGTTACACAGTGGAAAACACATTTCTAGCATTTGATTTATACATTCACAGACTTTGTTATGGCACCTAATAGTGGGGGAGTTCCAACAACATCGGTGGGTATTTGTCTAAGTTGGAATGGTGAGAAATTTAGATTTAACTCTGGAACTATCTGATCAAATCAGACCACACTCTGAATATCCGCCTTCAGTACTTGACGGCTGTTAAAACTCGGTGCTAAGGAGACACTTTTGCCAACGCATTTTACATTCCATTATAATTCAACTCCACTATATTTCAGAGGGAAATACTTTACTTTTACTCTGCTACTTTCAACATATAGTCAATCGTTATTTTACAGACTAAGAGTCAACACACAAAAATGTGTTCATCTTACAAATTGTTCCCAATTTAAAAACCAAAGTGTATATGAAGCAGTTTAGTAGCTGCATCTCAACCTGCTACAACATTAAAATGCCGCTTACGCCTTAATGTATTAGTGATAATAATCTAAAAATATAAAACAACACTCATTTTTCTCATAAAAGACACTGACTTTTATCAAGTAATTTCAAACGGAGATTTAACGCCTGCAAAATAGGAAGCAATGGTTGTTTTTGTCATTCGTGTCGTCAACAACTGACACAAAACACGGCCTTCCCCCCTCAGCTACGGCTGCAACTACCAGCTAGAGTCGTTATTAATTCAACTGCCATTTATTTCTCGGTTATTCAATAATCAATCTATCAATCATTCAGCCTGTAAAATGTCCTAAAACGGTGAAACGTGCCAATCACGTGTTCCCGGAGTCAAATGTGACGTGTTCAAATTTTTGAGATTCACTTTACTGTCACAGAAAACTGTCAAATATTCAAAGTTAAGAATCCGGAACCAGAGCGTTAAAGGTATTGGTCTTTGTAAAAATGACTTCAGCGATTGTCCGCATTGTTGCTGGTTAATTACCTACGCGTTAAATAATCAGACTGTTCAACTTTACACTCAGCACCTTGTATTGCTCATATTTAGGTGAGCGGGGCTCCACCAGGTTCACGTCAACGACATCCGGAGAGGCAGAAAAAACGCCAGCTCGTGTTTTACAGTCTGCAGGGGTTTCTATGAGGGAGGTGGAGCCTCCTCTTTCTCCGCTGTCTGTCAGGCTCTTTAAAGCCTCCCCAGGCAGCCCAGCACACAGAGGCAGCAGTGATATCATATCTGCAGCAGCACAGAGGTGGAAATACCAGCGGCATGACACCGAGCAGCGACACAGTCTGGTGCAGGGTTCGGGACATCTGATGCTTTGTTTTGATGCTGAATTTTCAGCTGGGAGACTTTTGTGAGATGTAATTACCTGTGTGGGTTGAAGCTGCTTGTCCCTACAGCTCAAGAATGCACGCAGGCGCGCGCACACACACACACACACACACACACACACACACACACACACACAAACTAAAACGCAAACACAAACACACACTTTGCATTTTAGTGGCCGGTCGGATTGGAGAGACCTTCCCTTAAACTGAAACACACAAACAATATTCACGTTTTCTCCTCAGGAAACACCCTGAAATGTTTTCATGCTCAGCTTGTTCTTATTATCCCGAAGTATTCCTACAAACTGGTTCAGTTTTGCACAACTATCCGTAAGGTTTACTTTAAAAACACGTTCGAGTCGACACAGCGCCGCAAAACCTCGTAGGGAGGAGGTCGGGGTGGACGGACTGGTTACAAAGCGTCTGACTCGGACATGAGGGCACATAACACGAGGAACCTTAACCATGAGGGCGTCAGATCAGGAAACGCTCACGTGGGTCGGTCTGGAAGGAAATAAACAACATGCGGTTTTTTCTGATGGTATAATCCATCCAGCATCCATGCATCCATGAAACATACATGAAACATAATTGAAATGCTTGATGAAGGTCGCCTAGACGTTAACGTCGTATGAAATAAAATGAATGCGAATGTGTTGTTCCGCCTTTGTTCGAGTTCTGCTGTCACACATTCATTCCATTTTAATTTCATATTCATTATGAAAATCCCCTGCTCTAGTCCATTTTCAATGACAATACATCGACACATAAATTAGTCGACATATTCTGTGTCTTAAATTAAGAGTCAGCACCCGAACAGTCAGCAGCTCCGTCACCGCTGCAACTTTAAAATATTGAAGGTGGATGTAAAAGATCGACTACTGAGGCTGTTGTGATGTGACCTGCATCTCTTTGATCACCTCCTAAATTAAAATCCATGTCTAAAGCAGAATCCTGAGAGGAAACTCGTTTTCTCAGCACCTTCTTTCATCCTCTCCTTCTATCTCTGGAGTGTCTCCCTTTATCTCAGAGAGGGAGGCGGGTGCAGCGGGAGGGGGGAGATTAACTCCCCCCCACCTCCACCTCCACCCCACCAGAATTTGGCCTCTGACTCCTTGTGGATTATTACTGGGATTAATCGAGATTAGCGAAGCAGCCGTCTGCAACTTTCTCCCTTCACTTTTTGGGTGTAACACACACACACACACACAGACACACAGACACACACACACACACACACACACACACACACACACACACACACACAGACACACAGACACACAGGGATATGTTTATATATGTACGGAGTGAAGCACGGACGCACACCTCTCATCTTTTCCACTCCCCCATCTTTCTGCGTCTGTCGTTCCTGGATGTGCTACATCGAACATCAAACGCACCTTCAAAAGACCTCCACTTGACGACTGCATCAGCTGCACATGAAAGCAGACGATGCGTGAGACGCTGCCACATGTGCATTTGTGAAAACACAGCTGGACAGAGAAGCAAAGCGGCGTGAGTGTGAGGTGATTTTGGGGATGTGTAGAGAGAGAAGAAAGCCTGTTCTGTCTTCAGAGGAGGCTGGAAATATCACACGGTGATCTGGGATGGGAAACGTGTTGGGGGAGGTTGAAGTGAACTCCACATGGAGATGGTAAATTACACGCCAACGCGTGCTGCACCGCCGTGGCATCAAATGCGCCTCCCGAGTCTTTCATCCAATCAGATTCGTCCTGCGGTCGGCTCGATGCTTGGACTCAAAGCTGCGTGATAATGGGTGTGATTTTGCAGCTACTATAGACTCTTTGTCACTGAAGAGGCCGTCATGTCGCGTGGTGAGCTTCCAAGGACAAGCAGCACCAAGTCTGAGGATTTACTCTAATGTTTTTGCGTCTTCTACCTCCAGTCATGTATAGAAACTAATGAACTGTATCTCTTTGTAGATTTCTTACCCTCCAGGCTACTTGCAGAGACTTGAAAGGTGCTTTACTTTATTCCAGCAGTTGCGATGAATCGCTTGTATTTTAAAATTGTGATTGACAAAAACTGCAACTTTCACAATTCCCCGAGATAATTATGATTCATTTGACTAATATCTACAGACCTGGAGTTAAATTTGTTGGAAACTATCACAATTTAAATCACAATACCGTCTTGGATGCTTGAAAGTCTTGAGCAGGATTTTTTTTTACTCCCAAACCAGCCCTTGCTCATAAATACATTATCACACAATCACAAATTTGACTGTTGACTGAGATGGATTGTTGATATCGAGCAAGTTTCAAAGCTGTGGAAGTTAATTTTCTCAAATTGAAATGAACTGAAGCCCGTTGATGCCTGGAAGGTAGGAAATCAACATTAAATCGATATAAAATAATAATAAACATAATAATTATCATCATTACGATTATTATCAAAGGAGAAATCTTCAGTCACAAAGTACAAAGAGCTCCACCCTGCTCCTCCTTATTTACAGTCACTGAAGACAAAGACTCCTCCTCCCTAATTGCAGTCCAGACCATGAAATCTGCTTCAATTAGCCCCATTTGAAGTGAGCCGAGAGGAGGGGGGGGGGGCGTGAGCGGGGGTGGGTGGGGTCCTGAGCACCAACACAAAACAGTGGTTAAAAGTACAACACGAGTTAATGAGATGCTAATGCAGAAGACTGACAAATCTAAAGAAACAAGATAGACAACCCCATTGCAGGGATTAGCTGTTGCTCCTATCCACAGCAGTTTCAAAGAGCAAGTGCCTTGCTCAAGGGCACTTAGACAAGGTGGTGATAACAAGAAAAGAGCTCTCCAGAATCAGTGTTTAGCAGGAAAACAACAATCCACAGACGCCGCTGAATTTCGGCTGCAGATGACATTTTTCTTCGTCCTACTGTTAGTCCCTGTGGCAGGAAGATGACGACGTTTTCTGGAAGTCAATACTGCTGCTATTGTCAACTTGTGTTTCTATCGATCGAGCCGCTCTGAAGCAGACCACCACAGAGGAGCAGACCGTCCTCCAAAAACAGCTTCAGTTACAGATGAAGTCACAGAGGCCAAATGAAATATAACACAATCCGGTCAGAGGTATCAATTAGCGGTGGAGGAACATTTCTGCTGCGCAAAATCTGTCAGCTGAGAGCTTTAAAAGTCAACTGAGCAAAGCAACACACCACTGTTGTTTCTTTGTTTTCTTTTTTCTTTTTCTGGACTCTCGGGCTGTAATTGTGGCGAATCCCCGACTGAGCTGAAGTCAAATAAAAATGTACGGCTTCGTTCCTGACTGCCCCGGATCAACCCAACGGAGGACGGATTCAAACTGAGCAGCATTTTACTCCCTTTGCTGCTATTGGGCTGCCAGACTGAAAGATTAAGGCTGCAAATAATGACTATTGTTCTGATTAATCGATGGATCAGTTGATCAAAAATAAATAAATAAATGAAATCAAAAAACAGTGAAAAGTTTCCTAGAGCCCAAGGAGACGCCAAATATTTTGTTTTGTCCACAGCCGTATAATCTTCAGTTTATTATCGGAAGAAGAAAAGGGAAAAAGCAGAAAATTCTCAAATTCGAGAATCTAAAATCCATCAAATAAGCACATTTTTGCTTACAAAAATTACCCAGCTAATCAATTATCAAAATAGCTGCTGATTAATTTCCTAAATTTCCTAAAAATCAGAATTCCTTGTTTACAGGCACAGGTCGTCTCTTGCCTCCGATGAGCGCGTTTGCTCCAAGCAAGTAGTTTACAAACTCAGATGTAACTGGCACTGATTCCAGTTTATAAAATGCTTGTTTAAAAAAAACAAAAAGAAAAAACTTTCACTCTCACAATTTGGGGTATTGTAAAATAAATAAATTCCGGCTTCAACGAGGAAGGCGTGGCTTTGTGCCACACCGCAGCACCCCTCCGTTATTACTGTGCCGTCACCTCTTGAAAGTCTGACCTTGCTGGTTTTTTGGGGCAGAATATTCCACGGTTGCCAACGAACTTGCGTGTCTGCGTACACAGATGTGTTCACGCATGTGCAACGGGTGCGTACAGTCCACGTGGTTATGTATTTGGGCAGCACGCAGACCCCTGCAGACACGGGCAGATAAGGAAATTAACATCACGCGGACCCTTTGAGGTTTGTGGACACAAAGAGTAGAGTTTGAGCTTTGCAGGACAGGAGCGGTGTCCACTGGCTGCAATTTATAATGAAAGCCTGTCATTTTTTATGCGCTTTTTTAGGAAGCCAAACAAAATGGGATTTTGACAGAAAATACAAGAAAATTGTAATCTTTTGTTGTACAAAAAGGTAAAAGGTATTTTTACATTTTACTGTGAGTTTAAGATACCTGCTGCTAATTGTTATTAGGCTTTTTGATTAGGTGTGGAACTCTACTCTACGATAAACGCTGCCACTAAACCCCGAACAAAGCCTAAAGTTTGAATCAAAGTGAAGCGAATTGAACAAGCCCAGAGGTCTGCAGGGCTTTAATCTGTCCAGAGGTCTCCCCTGAGACACTGAGGTCCTTATCAGGACCTGCAGCCTGCAGCTCTACGCCCTCCCTGACCCACCATCCACCCCGGAGCGAGCGTGGACCAGCACCGGCACACCAGCTCCTGCAGCTCCTGTGATGCTGTTTATAGGAGAAGACTGAGAGCGGCTGGATATTTGAAATGGAGATCAGTCAAATCGGGAGGGTTAACCGGGGTCAACTACAGCTGGCAGTTGGAGACTCACAACTGAGATGGAAAATGAAAAGAAGGGCAGATGAACAGGACAAGACGGCTGTTAAATGGAAAATTTGATGCTCAATAGACGGAAGTGAAAAATCACAGCCAGAAACCAAACATTTTAACATCCCTACAGCTGCATTTAAGAAAAAATAAACAGTAATAAATGAATATTATTTAATGACTCATACTGTAATGATATGATCATACAGTGTTATCATTTTACAAATCTATGTGGTCCAAATGAACGTTTTCCAAGAAAACTGTGTAGAGTTTTGTCACATGCAAACCATAACAGTGGGTTTTATCTCTTTAGCCTTGTGTTACACATGTATATCTGCATCAGAAAAATATTCTTAAAAATACGCCTAATATTAAATCCACCCAGCCCTATGCTGACTTTAGATATTCTGCCTCCCTGTTTTAAAGGCCTTAAGGCATTATGGTACCATTAGAACTCAGAGGAGGACGAGACAATGGGAGGGGACGGGGAGCGCCAGTGAATTACTGTGTGTGGTCCAGAATAATCTGATATCAAAAGATCCACTTACGAGCTTTCAGACATTTCAACCGCATCTCAAGGCCGTGACTCAGTGCGTGTGGAGCCAGCTCGGGTGTCATCGCGCTACCGGAGCCAAAGCATCAAACCTCAGTCGTGCAATGATCCCCGTGAACACCGATTTGGTGATTTGCAACTCAAAGGTGCGTAGACTACCGGGTCAGAACTGGACTAGATGAGCTGAAAAGTTTGTTTGGATTTTTTTTAGATGTCCAACCGTTGTTTCAACATTTCACTGACTGTATTCAACACAGATATATTGCCATAGAAACGCTGTTAAACAAAAGTTATATGTGACCTAGACGTCTACTCTCTACAATATTTATCCCAGTTTTACCTCTAAGCAGAGGTCAGTTTGTTATAGTGTACATGCTATTTCCAAAGGGCAAGAATAAACTTCCCTTCCCAAACTACTTAAATATGTTTGCAGCACCAAGCATTAAAGAATAGGAACTCAAAGTTGGCAACGTCCTTTGCTTTAAAGAGCCACTTAACACTTAACTCCACATTGTGTGATAAATTAAGTTAATTAAATGCCCACTGAGTTTATGACTCTATCACCTGATTCTGGACCGAACGTATTATGTTCATTGCAAAAGAGAAAATCCAGTAGGGACCTCGAGACCAAAAAGAAAAAGGCCTTGTCCACATCTGGTAACTGCTTTCCATGTCTGCCAGTAAAGAAGATGCTTCGGGTCCCAAGGATGTGAAACACGAGCTGATGTAGACACTTTAAAGAGAGTTGTTACGTAACTAGGGTTCTATGAATCCTGGACGCCTGCCACATATGATCCAGGCGTTAGCACAGTCTTGAGCGAGGGCGTCAGGGGGCTTGGGGGTGAGAGGGATGGTGCGTCATTTCTTGAATATGTGAAGACGGCGTGTTCATGCTAAGGCAGGGTGTTAAATTGCTCTATAAGAAGAAACCATTTAAACGCCTGCGTGACCTCTACCACTACAGAAAGCCTTATATCCAAATACTGATGGTATCTATTTGAGCAATCACTGCCATCAGATGAGGGACACTCGCTCCTTCTTCTGATTCTACATTTTCTCATCAATTTCGGAAGCTGTTTTGATACTCGATTAACTGGTCGGGTCATTCGTCAAGCAAAATTATTGAAAAATGCCAAACAGTCTCTAGTTCCAGCTTCTCAAATGAGAAACGTTTTCTGTCCTTGCAAACTGATAACTTTTGGACTTGTGATTGGCCAAAACAACACATTTGAAGACGTCTCCTTGGACTCTCTGACATCGCAGTAGATTAACGAATAACGAAAATCTTCAAGCAACAGTATTTTAAGTTGGCTCTCCTGTTGAAGGAATAGTTTTGAGGCCTAGTCGCTTGAAATGCGAAATAAATATGATGCTTTTCACACTTTGGTTCTTGAACAGATTAAACTGAAGAGATATAACATGTTAATTAGTGAACTTCAGAGGAGCTGGTAGGTGGTTTTTGTTACCTCTGGACAGAGCCATGCTCGCTGTTTCCCTCTTTAACACAGCAACCTTATATCGATGCAAAAGGGTGCGTGTCCGAAAAGGTTTAAGAGAAGAAGAGGGGGTGTTTATCTGCTGACCTTCACGCCTCTCTTCTTCTTCTCCTCCTCTGCATGTCTGACAGTTCGTCCATCTGCTGTGTCTGCACTCTCTATCTCCATGGCATGAAATATGTATGCGTGCGGGCAGCAGTTATGCAGACTGAAAGCATGTCTGATATTGCATGACTGACGAGGGCTGCAACCAACATTTACAGTTATTTCAATTACCAGTTCATTAGTTGGTTATCTTGTTCATTAATTCTTTGGTCTATTAAATGCACATTATATTTTTCCAGAGATTGGA
Organism: Xiphias gladius; assembly: GCF_016859285.1. Taxonomy (NCBI): domain Eukaryota; kingdom Metazoa; phylum Chordata; class Actinopteri; order Istiophoriformes; family Xiphiidae; genus Xiphias; species Xiphias gladius. The sequence goes on from NC_053412.1 coordinate 874,759, forward strand.
AAGTTTACACTACACCAAACATTACATAGATGTTATCACACTCTGTCAAGACTCTGTAGAATCAAAGTTAAGGAGGATAATTTGTGCTGGAAGTGCAGGACTGAAGTAGGTATTTTCCTGCATTGTATATGGGATTAGACGTTGGTCAAACCATTCTGGATTGAGGTTTTGGTCCTAGGTGGATGTTATGGTCCAACCCTCCCTTTAACTCCCGATTTATGATGACTAGAAGACAGATATTTTCAGTTTTTACAGCGGATTAGAGCCGAGCTGAACCACCGTTATGAAATCTTCTGGTTTCACAGGTTTTAAACGTCGGAATTTGTCAGAAACAGACATTCCCATCTGGTTATTTTATCTATTAACAGTTTCTCCTTAGGCTGTAACCTACGATCATTTTCAATACCAATTATCTAACCAAGTATCAACCAATCAGGTGACGTCTTCAAATGCCTTGTTTTGTCTGACCAAGAGTCTAAAATCCAAATTCATTTATATTGGTGTAAAAAAGAAAAATTAAATGCTCACATTTGGGAAACTGCAATCAGAGAATTTTTGACATTTTCGATGAAATGATTAACTCAGAATTGTTGATTGGCAAATCGATTAATCGAGTACTTGTCACTAAATGCGTGAACAGCTTCAATTTGAGTGTCAGACTCTCAGTTTTGGTTTAAACACAAATTTTTGCAGGTTACTGAAAATTAAAATTGATTACTCACACACACACACACACACACACACACACACACACACACACACCCACACACACACCCACACCCACACCCACACACCACAACAGGTTAAACAGAAACAAGGTGCCACTGTGAAAGTTGTGTTTAACAAACAACCAGTAGGGGGGCGCTCTAATCATACACACAAAAACACACATGCATGCACACATGCATGCACACACACACACACACACACACACACACACACACACACACACACACACACACACACACCACCTCATCTTCCTCCTCCTGCAGTAGTTTTTTTTTTTTTCTCCCTGCATCAAAGAGTGAGGGAGCGGCAGGAGATATGACTCCCCCACACTCGGTCTCATCCCCCTGGAGACGGGGGAAAATGGGTCAGTTAGCAGAGGGAGGCGGGGAGCAGAGGGAGGCCCCCTGCTGGCAGGAGGAGGCACGTCCACACACACTAAAACACACGAAAACTCATAAAAATGCAGTGGAGAGATGCAGACTTCTGGGAGTGTATGCACACACATACCTGGTAATACATGTGCACACACAGGACTCCATGAACCGAGGATCAAGAAATGTGGAGAATGCAAAATGGGAAATGTGTACACACACACACACACACACACACACACACACACACACACACACACACACACACACACACACACACACACACACACACACACACACACAGACACACCTTCAGTTTCCTTCAGGTTAATGCTAAGCTTACACACCCAATCTAAAAACTACCAGTAATGTGTTTTCAAAAGGGCTCAAACATGTAAAAACACCTGTCTGGTGCTTGAGAGTGGAGGAGGAAGGTTTTTTGTTCTTACCTGTGATGAGAGACGATCGACAGGTGAACAGCAGCAGGACATGAGGAGACAAGAAGACAGAGGAGAAGTCAAGAGGAGCATTTATTATAACGACAGAGTAGACATGACATGAAAGAGGATTTATAAAGACTTTCTCTGGATTGTATTAGACTGTTTAGACACCAACAGGGCACACACATATGACAAGGAGCGTCAATCAAAGATGCTTTTCTTTGGAAAACAATCAAACGTCCAATCATCTTCTCAGGCAGAACTTTCCAGGTATTATCCCCGACATAATGAGCCTCTGAAGCCCCGTGAAGGGTTTCTACAATTACTACGTTTACCTGTGAGCTACACCGACAACAGGAGGGTCAAACTGTCACCAGCCTGTTCAGCATTCAAATTAGGCGGTGAATGGGAGTGTGTGTGTGTGTGTGTGTGTGTGTGTGTGTGTGTGAGAGAAACACAGAGAAATGGTCAACACAAACAAAAACCCCCACTGATAAGCTTCACAGACAGGTGACCTTGAATTCTTGAAGTGGTTATGTAGATAAGTGCATGTGTGTGTGTGTGTGTGTGTGTACGCTACAGAGGCCAGGTGCTCTGACAGTTCCCACAGGAGGAGGCAAAAATGAAGAGAATGAATGACGAGAGAAGGAAAAGAACGCAAAAGAGAGAGGATAAAGGAAAAGAAAAGGAAAGGAAAGGAAAGGAAAGGAAAGGAAAGGAAAGGAAAGGAAAGGAGAGAAATCTGCCCTGCCCCACCCCATGTTCCAGACTCAGGGATGTTGCCATGGTGACTGGTTGGGGGCTTGCACGGCTGGCTTGGCACTTGATGGGTCTGAGTGTGTGTGTGTGTGTGTGTGTGTGTGTGTGTGTGGATTTGTTGGGGGGGCTTAACAAGGATGTGATGCTGAGCACAAAACCGCCAGACGACCAAACCTCTCCCATCAGGACCAAACTGGAAACATTGCGGTCCGTCAGAAAAACTACAAAAATTTTAACCAGAGCTAACCAGACGCCAGACTGAAAAATGAAAACTGTCGAGACCACCAGCTGCGCCGAGCTTCTTTCAGTCAAACAGGAAATTCTGTAACCGTGAAACTGTATTCCTGCAGACTAGGTCCTGGTCCTGCCCTGGCTATAATCTTCAGGCTTGGCCAGTGTCTGATTACACCTCAAAATACTTTTATTAGAAACACTAGAGAGGCAAAAAATCGAAGGTATTTAAACGGCATTTCCAGTTAGTGCATGTACATCTTTTGTAAAATAATTTCCAGCATACGGACGCAATTGTGACATAATCCAACTGAATTTTAAAAAAATGTAAATGATCTTGTTTTCTTGCATTAAGATAAAGGTCCTACCTGATACTTTAAAGCTGCTTCATGTCATTGTGCACGTAAACACTTTCTAATCAATGATGTATGAATCAAAGCCCTTGTACTGGGCATTTTTCACTGGATTATTAATAAAAGTAACAATTTCAGAACAACCCTCTGGTTTTTCTTGATTTTTTTTTTCTCATCTCTTCTGCAGCACAGATGGAAGTCGGCTGATTATGAATTCATGAAAATCTGAAAAAACCTAAAACATTACAATAACACTGGACACACACACACACACACACACACACACACACACACACACACACACACACACACACACACACACACACACTTTAAACGTGTAGGTAGAAGGGAAGAGAGACAGCTGATGTCCAAAATCCCACGAGAGTCCAGACTGCACACAAGCTAACACACACAATATGCAAAAATTAAAGAACCAAATGCGCGCGCGCACACACACACACACACACACACACACACACACACACACACACACAGCTGGTGTATTTTAATCCCTGGCTACAATAGGAACCAGACGCTCGGCTGCAGATGGAGCTGAAGTAATGCTGCGTTAAAACAAGACGGCCGATTGGTCTGAGGCCAGGAAGTGCAGAGTAGGAGGAGGTTTCGGGACAAGGAGGACGGGTAGGTGTGGAGGGACAGCTGGGAGCGGAGTGATAACAGCACTTAGACAAATCCCACCAGATTTAACCCAAAACAGAGAGAGGACGGGGAAAACTGAAGAGAAGACAAATAAAACAAGTGGACAGGTTTTCAACTACTAACAAAAAACAGGGGAAGAGATCAGGGTCCAAAATGGTTAAAAACTAAAATATACCAGGTTTAACGAAAGTAACGGGAGTTGTGAGTGTCGCTGTCTGCGCCTGGTGCGCTGGATCTGGGAAACCGCCACGTCCTTTCTGCACGTTTAGCTTCGCAGCGGCAAGTGTAGCGACAGTTCGCAAACCCACAACGCAGCTAACGTTAGTTACAGTACTTGCTGCCTCGTTGTTTGCTCTATATCACGGTATCTGTCTGTGAACACGTGAAGGGTTTTATAGCCACGAAGACCTAAACACACAAGTTTGTTAGCACAGTGGGATTATTTGGATTCATGCATAAATGCTACGCCAGGTAGCAACAATCTCAGTAGTTTTGCTTCAGCTATGAGAAAGAGGATCCCCTTCCACGCCATATGAGACGCTCTGGACTCCGCCATATTTCTCTCTGCACTATAAGTAATTGTGACACGAATTGGGAACCCTCATCATACAGTAAACCCATTCACCCTCCCGGTGACCTACTGTGCAGTGTAACTTTATTCTATTCAACTGTGTTGTTTTGTGTTTTTACAAAAAGGAATAAAAATAAAGTTTAAAAAAGTAACCCCTGGAGTTTTGTGCACATGCATAGTAGTACCTGTCTACTCGTTTAAATAAGTAAATAGTAATTCAGATGCTTTCTTATTTCAAAAATGGAAACTCATTGTAGACCCATCAAACACACTTCATAAATTAAATACAAATATGAGATGAAAGGGTTGTTGTTTTTTTAGCATATGGTGACTCTGTTCTGCAGAGACGTTTGGGATTATTAGAAGATCTGAGAAAATAAAGCAAAATGTCACATAGGAAGTGTGTGTACGAGGCGGGGGGGGGGCATCATGACAATACATGTATGCACATACAGAACACACACATACATAAGTACACACCCACACACTCATACAGGAGTACACATATTCCCTAGAGACATCATTAGAGAGCGAAGAGAGGGAGGCATTAATTATTCAGACCCTGTGAAGACTCCCGTGTGTGTGTGTGTCTCACTGGCAGCTAACTGGTTCCCACCAATGGCAGAGCAACAGAAAACCCTGCAGTTGAATGTCTGTGATCCATCCACATTAACACCATGAGGCAGGCCGGTCAACTGAGCAACTTTCAGGGCGACGTTGCCACAACACTGAATCACTGTCTGCACTGACACACTGATGACAAAATATCCTCACTGCTAGGAAACGGTTTTATGTGATAAAGCTGGAACTCAAAGCGATAAACTGTAATCAGGAAGCAGACCCCAGCTTTTTTATTTTTTCTTCCCCGTGGTTGCGAAAAAAAATAATATAAAAAAATGGAGTAAAATAGAAAAATTGACAAAATTTCATTAAATTCAATATTTAGTAAAATAAAAAAATCATGTAAATTAAAAGACAAAATAAAAAAGATAAAATTGAGTAAAATAAATTTGAACCATAAATAGAACTACAACACAATTCAAAATAAAATAAAAACAGCGCAAACATAGATTAAAATAAAACAAAAACATTAAAATTGAAATAAAATTTAAAATACAAAATTCAAAAAAATTAAAATGAAATAAAAACCAAATAAAATTAAGTGAAATTAAATAAAAGCACAAAATGTAAATAAAATGAAAGTAAAATAAAATACATGAACATAAATTTTTCTAAAAATAGTGTAAAATATAAAATAAAATAGAGCCTGGACCATCTCAGCCTTATAAAAACCACATCACTAATTTGTGACAGTGGAAGTCAAAACTAATTCTGTTGTTACCGTTTCAGTGAAAAGAACAACTTAAAGCACATTTCTGCCCAAATACACAAAAACCACTTGTTAGCAGCGCGACAGGAGGATTAATCACCATTAATGGGACATGAAACTGAACACATACCCACAAGATGTCTGTTGAAAAGCCACAGTGAAGCAGTGATACTCTACTATACATATCTATATACATTAGTAATGTGAGTCACTGCGTTGTGTGTGACCTACTTCTGCTGCTCCCTGAACACAGCAGTTCATCCAGAGGAGCCTGATGGAGCACGCGAGCTCACACTCACGCTCACTACAGGACGCCGCTGCAGGGCTCCAAGGCACTTCAGCGGCTGATTTCGTACCTTCTGTCTGATTAAACCTGTTTGATTGATGCGTCCCTGACTCTCCTGTCAGCGTTGTTGCCTTTAACAGGAGGACAAATGATCAAACCTTACTGCTACATGGAGCCCATGACTCCCAGCATTACTCAACCCGCCTTCAACCCCAGCAAAGGTTTAATGAGCCAAAACCAAACTAAGAAACAAAAAGAAAAAAAAAAAAAATCACAAGGCATGTAAAGTCTTTAATTGATTGTGTATAAATAGGGAAAAATGCAGATGGTACTACTTTCCAAAGAGACGTCTTGAAATGTCTCGTTTAGAAAAACCAACAGTCCGAAACCCAAAGACCTACAGCACTTACAAACTACTTGAGTAGATGTATTTAGTTCCTCCAACATCTTTTGAATCTTGTTTTTTCAGCTCTCAGGATCAAGGCAGTCACCACATCAACACACTATGTGACCACACACAACCACCCACACACACAAAATTCCCAGCATTCCTGCCATACTGAAGACACTACAGCTCACTGCTGCCACCTGCTGTGGAGCTTCCGGCACCGTACAACTTGATCTGTAAAGCAGGTCTGATGAAACGGACGCCACTGAGACTTGTCAAAAGGGGGCAGACCTGCTTCATATGAAATGTTTCATATCCTTTTTCCCACCAATGGCAGAGCACTGTGCACCAGAAAACTCTGCAGTTGAATGTCTGTGATCCATCCACATTAACACCATGGGGCAGGCCGGTCGACTGAGCAACGTTCAGGGCGACGTTGCCACAACACTGAATCACTGTCTGCACTGACACACTGATGACAAAACATCCTCACTGCTAGGAAACGGTTTTATGTGATAAAGCGCGAACTCAAAGCAATAAACTGTAATCAGGAAGCAGACCCCAGCTTTTTTTAAATTATTAATTATTATTATTATTATTATTATTATTATTATTATTATTATTATTATGTGTCCTGTGGGTTTGAAAAAACTCTAAACTCTGCCCCATTCTGGCAAAAATAAAATTAAGAAGAAAAATTGTAAAAATGTAATTAAATTGAAAGACTAAACACAATAAAAAGATAAGTAAAAATAAATTACAAAAATAAAGTAAAAAAAACAAAAATACAATTCAAAATAAAAATGTTGTAAAAAATAAAAGGGCAAAATAAATACAAATTTTAAAAAACTGAAAAAAAATACATTAAAATAAAATTAAAAAGTAATTAAAAGCAAATTCAAATTAAATAAAGATAAAATTGACTGTATGCTTGTAGCTTGTATAGCTTGTTGCCACGGTGATAACCACCGTTTTGTTATACAAGATATGCAGAGGAGGAAAGAAAACTTATTAATTCAATGACTGTACATCTTATTTTCTTAATTTACTTACTGATCATCTCTATGTGCAAGTTCACATCTGTTAAACTTTCATTATTAATTACCTATTATTATTATTTTGTTTTCCCGCTGGCCTGTGTTTTTCCAATAATCATCTCCCAATATTTTCTTGAAAGTTTACTGGAAATAACTTTGTAATTTGGTACTAATTACACAGAAAATGAAGACAGGCTTAGTCGGTTCAGTTAGACGTGTTGAGTTTTTTTTACCGATTTCCTTGAAACAACTGTACCATTTAAACTCTAGCAAATAAAGACTGAAACATTATCAGCTCCACCTCCCTGGATTAAACGAAGAGCGAGTGTGAAACGACATCTCTATTATAATATAAATGGAGAAAACATATCGGAGATCTGTGCTCGTTTCAGATGATTTTAAAAACAAAAATCAGTAGTGCTCAGTCAACTCTCGACGTTAAAAAAAAAAAAAAAAAATCACAGATCTGCCTTTTTAGAAACGTCTGTGATCGTTATTCAACTTCAACTTTGGTCCACAAACCTCCCAGTCAAGAAAACCTGTGGAAAGAGGAAGGAAAATTCAAGCTGACAACTGCGACCCCAAAACAGCCCAAATATTCACCGGTGAAGACAGAGCCTGAAATCTGTTGTGAAAGGAAGAGACACTTCACGGGTTTGTTCTACCAACAGAGGACGCTGCTGACTTGATAAAAACCTGCACTGATGTTTACCAGTTCAGACTCGTCCGCCTCGATTTGTCCTTATGTTCCTTTAGATCGTTTGTCTTTACTTAAAAGAGAAATCACAATCGAGAGTTACACTGTGAAGGAGTTTTTGTTTCAAAAAAATCAAACTTCAAATCAGACTTGCAGCACTTGGGCAAGTGACAGCTCTTACAAATAAACTATTTAAATTACAATTTTAATTTTAGAAACACATTTAAAAGATAATATGTATAAATAAGGAGAGTCAGTGTAAGATTTTTCCTCGAAGAAAAGCTGCAATAACATAGATTTTTTTTTAAACCTAATTTTCAAGCGTGTCCTGGCCACTATAGTCAGCAACAGTGATATAGACAAACAACACAACAAAAAATATGCCACAAAATTTGAATTATAAGGAAATGTGATTATACGCTCATGAAAATAAGTTCTAATACAATCATCTAAAAGATTTAATCTACGGAACAACCCAAATGGCATTTTAAAACGACTCCAGAGCTGTGTACAACCGTAACAATCATGAAGAGCGATCCAGAAAAGTAAATTACTGAGACAAGTTTTTAACTACAGAAGGTTCCAAGCAGAGAGAGCAGCGAACATAAAAGCTAATAAAGAGCAAGTACAGAGCTTGTACTAATATCGTCCTCAGCGTTTTTGTATATTTTCAGGTTGCAAAATGTCCATCAAACACCAGAGAGGAGCAAATGTTCATTGTCTATACCGATCACTTTGACAGTTAACAAACCATCACCTGGCATTTTGGAGAATCAGGTTTCCAACTATGGGCATAAATAAAAATTTATATGACTTACAGTAGCTGTGAAAGGGTAACTCCAGGCTCTAAACTTGATTTATTAACAAATAAAAAGACACTAAGTTCTTCAGCTGGACTACAAAACATCCCGAAAAGCAGAGGGACATTCAGTGTTGCTCCCCAGCTTTCCCTGCCTTGAATTAATTTCCCAAACCTCCATGTAATTCCAGGAGTTCAGCGACTTGTGAGGACCTATGGATCCAGTCGTTTCATTCCTTGCTCTAGCCTGCAGAGGGCGCTGGTGCTCACAGAATAACCCTACACTGATTTACTGGGTCAGATTCCACCCTGCTGGTTAATTTTTAATTAACGTCTCCTGACGCATCTCATTAAACAGACACATCAACCAATTCGACATCTTTGAGATTCAGTGTTTAAATCTACTGTCTTTATAAACACACTTTCCCTCCACCTGCTTGCGCTTTAGCTGGAGGTTCCCTACATCTCGCAGAATGCCTTGCGACGACCCAAAAAAAAATACCCGTGTTCTTGTGGTGACGTTATTCTGTAAACCACACTGGATGAGGCCTCTAGCCATGTGTTAAAATGGCTAATTGCCAGTTGGGGTTTTGAACTTGATTTTGAATTAATTAAGTACAAACCTGTTCGGTAGCAGTCCAAGGCTTCCAATATCCTCACATTGTGTTCAGCAAGATAATGTGCACGAATCACATCACTCATAACAATCATTTAACCACCAGTAGAAAGCTTCGAAAATGTACAATTTGAGATACTAACGGTTGTAATTTCATATCAAAGAAAGAGAAAAAGCAGCTGGATTAAAATACACAAAGCAAACTGCTCACTAGAGACAGAGGGATTATCCTAACTGTTGTTGCAACTTTTCAAGTGTTTGAAGTGTTGGAAAATTGCACCTTTAAACAGTAGGATAGGAGCAGGATAAGGTTTCTTCTGCAGCAAGTGAATCATATGTGACTGAAAAAAGAACAAAACCAAACAGATCTAAGTATATATATCTCTCTCTCACACACACACACACACACACACACACACACACACACACACACACACACACACACACACACACACACACACACACACACACACACACACACACAAAAGAGCCCATGGGAATAAATGCAAATGCAGGGAGACAGATACAGAATCACAGTAACAGCCCTAAGCCAAACACATTCAGATGTAGCAGGAACACACATTTTACACATCTTCAGTCTCTGAAACACACACACAGACTAAAGCAAACGCTCAAATATTAAAAGGGCAAACTCACACTCTCACGTACACACACTGCTATAGACACACTTACTCCCAACCCTCCAACCCCACCCACCTGCCCCAACCTCACAAACACTAATTTAGACAAAGAACAACACTTATAAAACAGTAAAGATCCTCACTGATCAAAAAGCGTTGAGCTACAACTGCAAAACAACAGGAGACAGCTCGTTCACCTGTTTCCAGGTGACTCGTGTCACTCAGGTCATGTGACTTGACCTCCAAAACGACTGTTGTGGCAGTCACCGGGATTCGGTAGTGTACATGTGGATGACTACAGAACTTCTCCGTCTGCTTGGGAAATTCCACATTCATAAATCAAGACCAGCAGAGCATAATATCAGACTTTGTTCAACTGATGTGGAAAACGTCTATATAAAATGTCTAAAAAAACAACAAAAAAAAAAAGGCCGAGGTGACGTCTTCAAATGTCTTGATTTCTCTGCCCAGCGCACCCAAACCCAAAGATATTAGGTTCTACAAAGGTAGAAAAGACAGAAAAGCAGCAATCCATCACACTGGAGAAGCTGGAACCAGAGAGTGTTTTGACATTCTTGCTTGAAAAATGGCTGAAACGACTCACAACACCACATGTCTGTAGGATCAAGCCATCGTCAGGTGGTGTTTGTGTGTTTCGATGTACAGTGTCTATCAGGGACACTGAGGCCATTCCCTTCATCTCTGGGAGGAGCGTGTGTGACCTTGAAAAGGAAGATATATCACTGCTCCCCCACACACACACACACAGCCATAACTCTGTGCTACTGTGTGAACCAGGCCAGATTACCAAGTCCCAGCAAGCAGTGACTCCTCTATGTGATCCACACAGTGCGACAGCAATGCACCAAACATGTCCCTGTCATTATTGTTTATGCAAAATGTTATTTAATCAAACAGAAGAAACCCTTTCCTCCTTCCAGAAAGCCACATTTAAGACATTTTAAGACTTGTTTTAAATCTTAAAATTAATTCAGTTTTTCTGTTTTCTTATTCATTTCATGTATATTTACCGTTACTTAGGAATAAATGACAGCAGACATCTTAAAAAATAACTACAAAAATGAACAGAATCCGTTCTCCCAGACTTTTTGTCCTTGCTCCAGGTCTTCCTTCATGTTATAAAAGAAGACAGAGACAGAGAAGGCGACATTTCCAGCACTTTCTCAGCATCCCTGAAATAGCTCGGCAGTAACGCAGAGAAGAATCGATGGTCTGTGTGGCTCAAATGTTTTGGGCACAAATTCAATTGCTTGATGTTACTGAGGTCAAAGTTTACCCTTCATTCGGTGAAGTCGCCCAACAACCAAGAGAGAATCCGGCAAATCTAGAAATCCACGGGCTGCTGTTTTACCATGAAATAAAAAAGCGTCTTGTCTTCTTTAGCCGACTGTTAAAGTAATAATAAAACAGGGTGGTGTGAGCCTGACCGTTGACCTCCTTGCTACGGGTTGCACATACAGTAATAAATGTGCACGGGTTTCATCTCTCAGTATTGATTACATGTCCCAAATTCAACATGTTATTACTTTTATACAGAACAGCTTCTGCTAGAATGTTTTCCTCCTCCTCTGTATCTCCTGTGGAGTACCACAGGGATCCATTTTAGGTCCTTTTTTTAGTCTTGGTCTATATGTTATACAGTTGTAATTTAGAGTATCTTAATTACTTCATTATAGAGAACATGTTATATTGTGTTTCTGCAGATGAATGAGTACAGCGCTGTGGACCATTTGTCTGGTTGTTGTTGGTCACTGGTTTCCTCTCAACTGTTTTCCCTCTTGACTTCTGGAGGAATTTGGGGTTTCCCACACATGCTACATTTCACACAAGCCTTATTTTTCTCCCACTATGCGTTGTTGTTGGAGGCATGGCTGGAGAGATCAACTTTCCACTCCTTCCCTTGCTTCCTCTGAACTTGTCCTTTCAAATCTTTTCTCTTGCTTTCCCTCTATTCCTTCCCTCCTCTCCTCTCCTCTGTCCTCTTTTTCCTCACTTTGTCCCTAATTCAGTTTTAATCCTTTTCCTCCTCCTCCTCCATCATGCTCTCATCCTCATACCAGCTATTTTCTACTCTGTCCATTCCAGCTCCAACACAACAAAACAGCTCAGCTCTGTTTGGAAAAAAAGCCCCCCTAGAGGCACCAGGAAACTTTCACCTAGCTGACCCCAGACTCCATTTACATTTATTAAAATTTTAGGCAAGAGCTGTTTCCATCCTATTGGTCACACGGACAGATACTTTTGCTCTTTTGAAACTTTGCAAAAATATGGAGACAATTAGGCGTATTGCCATCGAGGAATAAATCAACTCCCTGAATATAAAAAAAAAGCAGCTCCTCTACTGACCACTCTGTGTGAATCGAAGTGAATCGGAAAACCTTCCATTTCTAAGACAAAAATTCTGCTCAAGAGCTAATTTCACTTGCAGTTTCATTTGAAATCTTTTGATACTATTGTTGATACACCACCTGTGTCGATAAAAGGCATATCTGTGTTATTGTTTGGATTTTTGGAAATGTTATTAATTCATTTCATTTTAGTTTGTTCACACAAAATGACTCAAAAGCAAAAAGCCTTTGCTCTTAACAGACCATTTTTAATGATACTTTGTTTGATATTTGATCCACCTCTTTTGCATGGAGTCTGTAGAAATGGATGAAGCATTTTCCTGCAGTAACATATGTGGGGAGAAATTTTGACGCAGTGGGAGTATCTGCTGAAATACTGCAAATCCAAAAAAGACTGACAGACACACAGTTGTGCTTTTAGGGTGACTCATAGCAAAGTCACTCAGGAGTGGGACGAAAAGAGAGGAGAGGAGATGGGAGAGAGGAGATGAGAGGAAGAATGAAGGGGGAGAGGAGAGGAAACAAAGATGAGTGTAGCAGTGGACTGATGCGTGATTGCAAGGGAAAAAAAAAACACAAAGACTCTCTCTCTCTGTGCTCATCAAAGTAAGCTCGATCGCCCTGCAGCTCTCTGATGCTTTCAGGGATGAGTCACACTCTCTCTCTCAAAACCCTCGGCTGGGGAAAGTGAGCGGTCCCAGCACCACCACAGACGCTTTTATCCACAGCCACCTGTGGTCCCTGCAGCTGAATTAGCTCCAGTTCTGAAATCACTGACGTTACGAGCAACAAGCAGGATAAAAGGTGAAGGGTCTGAGGTTGTAGACAAACTCAGTAGCTACACCTTAACATTTACAGATGCCACAATCTACTGCTGTTCCCCTCCAACTACTAGCAAAGCTGTGATCCTGTTTTGAGCAACCTACCACAACTCCTTCTGTTTGGTCAAATAGCCTCAGTTCTTGCCCTTCCTTCGTAGTTCGAATAACCTCAAATTGTCAATCAAAAAGAAAAGAGACCAAAAAAACAAAAACAAAAAAAATTTCTGCCTGAATTTCCAACAAAGGCCACACGGGAGAAATCTGGCGCAGGAGAGGAATTTATTCAGAAGATAAAGCCTTTTCTCTGTGCCGTGATTCACGTTCTGTAGGAACATGGACTCATGGAGAAAAACAGTTTCTTCTCCAAACCAAGCCCCCCTGGGTCACTGTGAGAGACAGGCAAGGAACAGGCTACACCAGCTATTCATAAATAAACTAGTGTGGCTGTATGGTAACTAACTAGTTAACACACAATTCATTAATTTGGGTTGCGCTGCTCAGATTTAAGATATTTCTTAACAAATAAGGCCCCTAACTAACGTGTTCATCGGCTGTTAAGAAGCAGCTTTAGCAATGTCCAGTCACAACCCCGATCAATTTCTTTCTGATTTTCTGGCCCAGCTATGTTTGCTTGAGGCTAACCTGTGTGAAGAAAGCATCTGTGTGGCATTCGGCAGACAACTACAGACCGGGAGGTGTGCCAGCTTTGCAGCAATGAGTGATTCATCTTGTCAAACATACAGGATCTTTGTGCTTGACCGGGTCTGACTGGAGATGAGAGCGGCCTGCAGGAGGCAGATGGTACCGAGATACTGCATCCAGGGCCAGATCACTTCCTCTGGGCTTAATTATCCTGCAGCCTGACCCCGAGCCATGGCAACGCACGCACGCACACACACCTGAGGCCCAGGCTCTTCCACAAGTGTGTAAAACAGACGGAAATGCAAACGAGGTGGTGAGTGTTACAGACGTAGAGCTGAAAGATGAACTCATTAATCAACTTACAGAAAATTAATTGACAACTACGCTGATAATCGATTATTTTTGATCAGTCAAACGCAAAGGTCAAGTACTCTCTGTTTCCAGGATATAACATAATGACTTCTTATTCCTAAAATGATTTAATTCTCGAAATTTTGACATCTTCTCAAAATTGGAATCTGTTCTCGTAACATTACGACTGCTTCTCATTATATTACAACTTTATTCTCATAACACTGTGACTCTCAAAATGACCATTTTTAATTATTACGTTACAAATTTATTCTTATACTATTGACTTTTTCATTAAAATTACAACTTTATCTCATAATTTTCTTACGAATACGTGTTCTTGCAAAATTATTACTTTCTCACAACACACAATTGAATTCTCATACTATTGTGACTTTTTAATCAAAATTATGACTTTTTTTGAGTTTCATTTCATTGGCCGTAATACTCCAACATAAAATTTACGTATGTAAAAAAATGTACAGCAGTTGTGATAAGGAAGCAAATATACAAAAATGATCTTTTTCCTGCTTCCCAATTATGTGTTTAATATTGTTGTAAATCGAATGTGTTAAGCTCTTGGACTGTCGGTTGAAGAAAACAAGACTAAATGAAGAATCAATGAATCTGAAAAATAATGATTATACAGACAGTAATCATTAGACGCACTGCTAAACAGAACCTGATCATAAATCTGCGTCTATCCATGCCTCTGTCAGTGGATGCATGAGAGAAATGTGTGTGCGTTTTATTGTGTATGTAGTCTAAACAGCTTACGGTATTAACGGTGTTGCCGTGCCAGGGGACCTGTCCATCTGCCAAAAACCGGGTCCCTCCGATCCTATGGGGGTCAGCGCTTCTCTCCAACTACAGCCGAGGCAGATTAATAATCCCTTACTTAAAATGAAGCGATTTATGGGACTGGCCGGTGGACGCGCTGTCCCTGAGTCTGATACTCTGCACACTGAACTGGGCAACTTTAAACAGCCATCAAACCGCTGCAGTCCGGCCAAACCAGACCAGTCGCTGGCTGCAGCGATGACCGAAGACTCCTTCAAGGGACATTTCTGACATTCTAACATTTTTAACATCTTTACATCATTATCTGTGTCATCCTGACACACTATCATAACCTGTGTGGTCAGAGTTGGGGGGAAATCACTTCGAGTATGTTTAGCGACTGGAGGGAAGAAGGATAAATTGTGACAGGGGGAGACACTGCTAATGGGAAAGTGGTCTAAAGTTAGATAAATAAAAGCTGCAGCTGGCACACTTTTTCACTTTAACAAGCAGGATGTTGACAGTTCAGTGTAGTATGTTGACTAATAGTACTACGTAAATATATTCTTTTTTATTTGATTAACCGTTTAATATCTAAAATGTCCAAAAAAAAAAAAAAAAAAAGCAAAGGTAAAGACCATATTCTGGATTCAGAGACCTGAATCAGCCCTTATCTTGGTTCTGAGAAACCTGAACATGCTACCTGGATCTGTATTCTGAGAGAAACTAGGATACTGTGACACATAATTACTGGTCAGAACAACCAACAGCATGAACTGAAACCGTCATATGCTGAAGTTAAAGTGAGAAACAGGTGATGCATCTTCCAAAGCCAGTGATCAGATGAAGAAGCTCAGTAGAGCAGATTCTAGACACCAAGGAACCAAACTGGCTTTGTCCTCAACTGCTGAGGTAATTTAGTCGTTGCAGAAAGAGGCTGAGATGTCGAGGACTCAGACTTAAATCTGAGTCATATCAGAATCATGTATAAAGGGATTTGAAAATCCAGATTTGTCATGTTCCGAGTAAATGTCTTCATATCTTGAATACAGTTTGATCTAAGCCAGGACAAGAGTCACAGCCTGGATACTACTGTCCGTGTGAAGGAACAGCAGCAAATTTTCACTTTGAAGAAGATGCAACCAGAGAAAGTTTGGCATGTTTTGCTTCATAAGTGACTTAAACGATAATTCGATTGATAAAATTATTGTTGATTCATTGATTACTTACTGATTTTTCACCAATGATAAGGAGCAAGCATTTTACGCATCTGTCCATAAAACATGCACCCAAAGACTGGGTGATGATAACAACTGTAAGCTTCTTTCAAAGAGTAAAAAAAGCAAACGTGTGTAATGACTAATTTAAGTCATAAATACCAGAACCCTGATGTGATTGTTACTGATCCCTGTCGGGGCGTTTGCTTGCCCCCCCCCAGCACAGGGAGGTCAGAGGTCAGCTACAGAGTATCATCAGCAGGTTGTATGTTTGCCGCCACGGGGTGTCAGGTCATTATTGGGATTATTACTGAAAAAAATATCCCACGTACCAAACTGGATCCAGCTGTGCCATCAGCAAAAGCAGAATGTAGGTTTTCTCCGTCTAAACACAGTCGGTGAGTGTTGCTGTGTCATCTAGGACAGGAGGTGTAGCTGACACAAAAAACAAAGCCAAAAGGACGACAGGGCATCCTCCTGCCAGATGGTGAACTGATACAAAGACAGAGTCCTCTGAAGACACTGAGGGGACGACTGATTTTCTGGATGAAGGACAGATGGGCGAGAGTGCCACCTGTTGACCCTTAAGATCACTTTCTGTGATGGCTGTGCTGTCTGTCGGGTTTACGGCCCTCTGAGGCCCTGCAGCCTCCGAAGGACACTCTGACTGTCCTTAGAAATGACGTCTCAGCAGGTTTGTGTGTCTGGTTAGTGGTTATCAGCTCAACGTGCTCCAACTCACGCTCAAGCCTCTTTGTCTCTGCTGTGTCTGAAAGGATTTTTCTAAGGACGACAATAAAAAAAAGGCAGCGAAGTAAGACTTGACAGTTCAAACTGTCCATACGACAACAAAGCTTTGAATCTTGATTGTTGATACAAAGATTTGTTTTCATGACTTTCTTCTTAGCTAAAGAATTTATATAATATATAATCGTTTTTATATTCTAACTCTGTTTTCTGTCTGTCTTGAGTAATAACACAGCTTAACGGTTTGGTGGTTTTAGTTGTTGGTCTGTTTATCAAGAGGGATTTTAATGTGATTTTAGCAGGAATTCAAAAGCTGAACTCCAGTTAAATCCACCTGCTGATCCTGATCTGTCAAGAGATCAATCTCCTGATGTGCGTGAGTAATCACACCAGACTTCCGGGGAACCAATGCAGGGGTTTTTCCCTCCTCAGACAGAAAGTGAGAAGGTGTATGTTGTGTATTTTATCAGTTCCTCATCAAAAAGTTGAAGGTAGTGCTCACACAGTAAATACCTCCAGGCTGTTTTTCTTTCTGTCTCGATGATACGTTAGGTTCAGTCAGAAGCAGCATGACCTGTGTCATCTCCCCACAGACTGTTTAATCAATGAGTTGCCTCTTAGTCCATGACACTCCATGTTTACAGCTCTTGTCCTTTTTGTAAGAACCAGAACTAAAAGACAATAACAGATCTTTTTTTTTTTTTTCCTCTGCTCTGGACCAAATGAACCAAATCAGTACAGCTGTAAAAGCGCCCTTAAATAGAGCTGGGCTGTGTTTGAAATGTTTCAGTACTAGTGACTACTACTAGTCATAGTTTTGAAAGTAAGGTGATGAAAAACTATAATTTTGTGCCAAAACTCACGATTATATCCGTCTGTTTGACACATGAAACCACTCAGCATCCCCTCTTCAGCCGTCATGTTCTGGTTTTGAGGCACTGACAGAGACGGGGAGCTGGTCTAATTAGGCTAGCTGGCGGTGGCGGTTGAGTCAAATTAATTAGGCAATAAATCATTTATTGGTGAACGAGGCAAAGCCCTGAGGGGCTCCCAGGCATCTGCTGTACGCCTCAAAAACATGCAGGACAAAATGGAGCTCAGAAAAACCAAAGGATCACGCCGACACTCTTCGCTCAGCCTCGGCGGTCAGGTCTGCCTCCGTCCTCTGAGACCACCCTGAGCACCACGCCTTTCAAGAAGCGATCGATGGGGCAGGAAGTGACATCAGCCACCCCCGGGGAGTTGGGGTGAGATCAACACATCTTCCTCCTCTACTCGCTCTGACTCGCTCCTATCCTCAGTAACACAATCTCCATTGCATTAAATGAGCTTCACTGTGTTTTTTGTCCTATCTCTGCCTTTTATGTCCATCGCTGTTAGTGCTTTATAACCTGAGAAGCCTTGTTTCAAAGTCCTACTCTGCTACATGCCAACGAGACATAAAAATGTGAGAGCATTGTTAAGAAGCGGGCAGGAAGCCAGTGAGCTAGCGACCTATTTTTATACCTGCATGAGATCCGCACTGGACTTGGCTGGGCTATTGTTTTGGTCAGATCAGTGTCTGGAGCTTCCCTTCATAGTAAAGAGTTGGGAAAAGGGAAGGGGCCTGCTGCAGCTGGACACCTCAGCTGCTGAGACCCTGACACAGATCCAAGTCTCTGCTTCCAGATCCTGGACGTACAGAAAACTAAGTCATTTTCATGTTCGTGCTCCTTTAGGCACAAAGGTCAGACCCAGGTCAATAACCGGGTTTTATCTGCTTCTCAAAGTTTTACAATACGGACGTACAGGAATGCACATTTTCCTTTTCCAAATAACCGAGGCTATTTGGAAGTTAGGAAACATTCGATGTGAATAGCTGCATTTACAGCTGAAGCAATTTGTCAATTAACTGATTCATCGATTGACAGAAAAATTAATGCTTCAATTCTGTTAATTGAATAATCGTTTTAGTAAATTTTTTCAGCTTCTTTGCAGGTCGAGTATTTTATAAGACATTTATGATATACGACTGGTCTTTAGAAGTGTGTCCATTGTTTCCACCTCCCTGACGTCCACAGCAGGACTCTAACTCGCTCTGGGTCTATACAGACGCCTGCGAACTGGCTTTTGGACTTCCTCTCTCACAGCTGGTGTTTCTCCAGTTCCTGTCTCCAGTTTTATGGAGCAGTTGCCCTCAGACCCACTAAAAACACTGCATCATAATAATATTATTTACACTGAAATACACTTTGTAACTTTAATGGCTCAGCACATAAATCCTGAGCAGTTTATTTTTATTGATAAAAAGGTTTGTTGAAATACAACCACATGTTCACATGGTTTCAGGCTCATCTGTTCTGCAGAAGTATGTACAGTCTAATCCGTGTCGTCGAGTGTCTGTCTGCCCTGATAAGGAACAAAGAACAGACGTGTGGATTTTCTACCTGAAACGAGCTGTGAGTTTAGTGAGTAACACCGCCCACACTCAGACAGAGCGGAGTAATATACAACATGACTGCAACTCATGATTATTTTCGTTTGATTTATCTGTCAATTAAATGAATAACTGTTCAGTCTAGAAAATGGTCGCCGCAGTTTCCCCGAGTCCAAGGCGACGTCCTCATGTGTCACATTTTGTCTGACCCCACAACCAAAACCCAAATAAAATCAGTTTACAATGATATAAGACCGACACGAGTAACAAATCTTCCCATTGGAAAGGCTGGAACTAGAGAAGGGATGGTGTATTGGGATTCTGTTAATTTTGGGATTTGGGATTTCAGGCTACTTTTTAATTTCTGGACCAGGTCAGTGAGTTCAATACTCTACTTTCATGCAGGGCTGCAACAACGGTTTAAATTATTTCTGATTATTTTCTCAATTAATCAATTAGTTGGATGGTGACCTGGTATTTGGTTTACAGTGAAATAAAACAGAAAAAAAATAGCAGCAAATCCTCAGACTGGAGAAGCCAGAACAAGCCTTTTTTTTTTTTTTTTTGCTTGAAAAATGACTCAAAAAAGTCAGTTATCAAAAAAAGTTGCCACAGTTTTCTGGTGATCAACCAACTGACTGATCTACGAATTATTTCAGCTCTGCTTTCATGTTCCTACTTGTAGGTAAAGCAGCACCAGAGTTTCCCACAGTCTGTTACAGTGGATGTGGCTAAAGAATTTATATACTTTTATTGAATACAACATTAACCTTAAAGGAAAAAGAAGATGTTCTATTTCCCTGTGACCTCAGTGTTCAGCTTTACACGTCCTGGTTGTTGGTTGTATTACTTCACTCTCCCACGTCTTCTAAACTGTGAAACCCAAGCAGCATCCGAGTTTCATTGTCCACGATGTTTGTTTTCACTCTCAGTAATCTGACCCAAGGGTGCGTGTCTGCAAATACAGGAAGTGAACGACTTATTCCGCACCTCAAGCATCATTTTACCCACTCTGAAGGACAACAACTGTACCCTCAAATATGTAGATAACATACAAACTCCAGAGCCAAATATTGTGAAATAAATGTTGTCAAAGAAAAATTCAATCTATTTCTTTCTCCTCCCCACAAACTAAGGTATTAAATGACCGATAATCTACATTGCAAATGACTGGACGTCCACAGGTTCCTGACAAAAGTTTCACTCCTCAGAAAACTTTGAAGGGATGAATAACAGTAATTAAAGATGCTGAGAGATATAACAGTGATGAAATATGATCAGGAACCAGTTTAAAAACATGGAGGAGGCAGTAAACCTGCACCGACAGCTTCCTGCTTTTTGATCTTCTCTCACTTCCCTCACACAGTCATCATCACTGTGACTCGACCACAGAGCAAAATACATTTCCGGGCCCTTGGAACAACATTTAAGGCCTATTAGAGGATCAAAGAGCAAACTTCAGATGTCACCAAACCGACCTCAGTGTTTACCTACGGCACTTTGACAACTTCACCAGGTGAATATGATTCATGAAAGAACTTAGCTTTTTCTGCATCTGGTAAAGTTAACAAACCAGCCATAAAAACATGCACCAGTATTTGGTGACTGGTTGTAAACTATGGTCCTATTTTTGGGAACAGCTGTTACAGTACATGCTTAACAGATTTATTTAAACTCGAATATAGATCGGAAGATGAAGTTGAACGAATGAGCACTAATGCAGCTGGTTAGAAGAGGAAAACTGCTCCAGAACAGTGACATCAGGCAGGTGGAGGCCTGAGTGGAGCTGCTTGACCTCAGCTGTCAGCTCTGTTCCCCATCAGACCGTCTCGGTGGGGAGGAAACAAAGCCGTCCAGCTCTGCTCTAAAGGACCTGGACGGACAGGTAAAACCTCTGCAGACAGGAGGCTTCCCCTTCCTGTCAAAGCAGCGGGAAAGTTGGGGAAAAAGCA
The DNA here is from genome assembly GCF_016859285.1 of Xiphias gladius. Lineage (NCBI taxonomy): Eukaryota > Metazoa > Chordata > Actinopteri > Istiophoriformes > Xiphiidae > Xiphias > Xiphias gladius. Next base: position 895,962 of record NC_053412.1, read on the forward strand.
GAAGCTGCTGAGAAAATCCCGGCCAGAGCAGGCGAGAGGTTTCTGAATGATGTGTGTCTTGTGCCATCAGCCGGTCGAAGCTCCTGGATGTAGTATCTTATGAAAAATGTTTTGTGATCTTAAAAAATATGAATAAATTCTGCTGGCTGCCGGAGGAGCCAAGAACTGGTTTATTTTACCAGGATATTCGCTCATTTAAAATACCACATTTTGATCATGGATGTGTGGATAACACTGGCATGAGACCGAGGTAAAACTTAATCAGTCGGCAGCATTTCGGTTCAAAATTCCCCCTCCATGAAAACCGGCCTAAAGGTTATCTTGTGTGTCACTGCCGGTGTGTGCTGTTGTTTATGTGGCAGCGGACAAAAGTTTCCCCTAATTTAGTGCTTTGAAATAAAAGGCGAGTTAAGATTAAGGTTTATTTTTTTACTCACTCTAAATTAATGCACTGTAGGTCATGTACAGGCAGGATTATCAAAGGTAAATCAAATTCAATCAAAAGACTTTATCTAGATATAAATGAAATCATCCGAGGACACACGCAGGGCGGGAACTTTAGAGGCACCGAGGCTCATGTTCACTCATATTTGAGAAATAGAGTCCGTTCATTTGGTTCATGTTTATCTTTTCATTCAACTGATCCATTACGCTCCGGGCGAAGTTTTATCCTGATGGTCTAACTGCAGCTTTAAAAGGCCCCACACCACCATTAGAATTCTTGTAGAGAAAAGCTGAATGTATTTATTTAACTAACTGATACAACTAAAAGTGTAGAGTTACACCAAGGAAATGACAGAGGCATTGCTGCAGGTTCAAGCCGGTTTCAGTGATCCTGACCATAGCCATCGTTTAAAGACTGAAGGAGAATGAGTCAGGGCTTCACGTCAACAACACCACGTCCGAGACGTCAACCCGACACGTATAAAACACCCTGTCATCAGAAGAGAGATGTGTGGGTTTGTGTTAAATTGTTTTATGCAGCGCTGCAGCCTGCAATCGAACAGTCACCTGAGAAAGCAGCACCGCATGATAAATGGACGTGTTTTTTGATTTCTAAACACTGTGGATTTCTCTGATTCTGGTCCACAAATTGACTCAGTCCTTAGTCACCGGAACTGCGACCTCCAGCTGTGAAGCACGGGAAGTGGAAACAAAGCGGTTTGACACCAAAACATTAAGATGGACTGGACCAAACTGGACGGGCTCAAACGGGACAATGGGAGAAATGACAGACACCGAAAGATAGGCATCGGCCAATCAGCAGCGAGATGCCAAACCAAATTTAGCAGCAAAGCCTGGAGCCCTGCACCATTCAGACACAATGACCCATTAAAAGTGTTTTTGAAGGGAAGCAGGTTGATAATATCAGCTGATACTCACTTATCACAGAATTATAGTTATTACACGTATCGTGAATGTTTTAGCAGGAACTCTCTCTATCATTCATTCATCTTTCACGTTTTTTTTTTTAAATTGATCTCCGTGTCTATTAGATGGATTGAGAAGACTTTTTGCCGATCAAAAACCCCAACGACTAATCAATTAGCAAAATCGCTGTTGATTCATTTTCTCTTGGGCGTTTTAACCGTATCAGCGTTACTCTCAGTGCTACTACCAGAACATTGTATCAGTTAAGTGTATTGCAGCCTTTCGGAACAAGAAAAGACACTACAGCTCTAGGCCTGGAGGCTACTGTCTCTGACATGTCCGAATAAAATCAAAACCTCTCCATGTAACTCGAGTCAGACTAATGAGCTGTTACGGGTACGGCATCTGATACCCTCCTGCAGATCAGAGTCTCACACACAGACACACAGACACACACACACACAGAGTATGGGTTTTATCTAAATTGCAGTGAGCTGTTGGCAGTTGCAGCTCCACATTTTTAGATTTAATTTAGGAGACCTGGAGCCACATTACATACAACTCTGCTGAGTTTAACGATTAAATGAAACACATAATGCATAACAAATACAGAAATATGTATTGCATCTGCATTAGAAATTACACCCATCATGTTTTCAATATTGATTAATGTCTATTAAACAACAGCAAACAGTGAAAAATGTCGCAATTTTGACGGCCCAAGGTGACATCTTTAAATTTTTTTGTTTAGTCCAAATTCAGTCAAAAACCCCAAGATATTAATAAGTTTACTATCACGTAACTAAATAACTAAATAATCGTGTACATTATGTGTTTATGTCTTTAACACAGCATGAATTTAAAAAGAAAATACACAGGTCATGTCATGTCAGTGAGGTGTTGCTATTTTCATGCTATTTGTAGCACCAGTCTCATTCATTTACTACACATGCACACACCTCATTGGCAGCGACGTCAATCGAGCATCAGAATGGTAATGAATGATTTAGCGTATAGAGCTCATAATGAAACAGACTTCACAATAAAAGATAAAATCAAAAGAACGTAAAGAGGAGTGTTGCTCCTGTGTTAGGTGAAATGATACGGAGGCCAGTGTGTGTGTGTGTGTGTGTCCTTATGATAAAGAACCTCGTATGATTCGACTAAGCTGAGGGTTAAAGAAGGAAACACTGGAGTCTCAGCAGGGTGTCTGCGATGGCACAGATTTAAAAATCTGCCTGTGTGCTCTTCACAGGAAAACGCACAGAAACAACCAGGAGCCCTCAAACAACCGGTACAGACGAAGCAGAAAAGGAGCACAGGGCTAAATGAAAACTGGAATACTGTCAGAAAATTTCACATTACAAACAGCTTTTATGCTCTGCAGAAGCGAAAAGTGGAACTAATGTGCCAGTGAACGCAGCTCAGCCTCTTTTGCAAATGTGTCTGCTCTGCCAGCCGTAGCCATGTCGACGCACTGCAGCAAATTTGGAGAGCTAATTGTGTTTTAATGAGGGTTTCAAAATAATTTGCCTAAATAACTGCATTTCTAAGCTGATTTCAAACTGCGAGCATGATGCTGGTGTTAGACAGATGTCTTCGCAGGTTTATTTCTCATCTGAACTCACCGGACGTTTGAATTGTCTCACGAGGGACACGATCAGTGGTCAGTTTTTTCTCTTTAGCGGTTCTCTTTTTCTGTGATGTTTTCTCTGGCTGAGCAGTGAGGCTGTGATTAAAGGGAGGAAAGGTCAGGACTCTGAACTGATGAAAGGACTTTGTCTTGAGAGTATATTTCTGTTTGAGCCCTGTCATCCCTCCGTAGCAGCGTGTGTGTGTGTGTTTCATATCTCTGTTTTCTGGAGCTTGACTGAAAGTAGACTTTGACACAGCTGCTTTATATAAAAGCATCTTTGGCAGATTTCCACAATTTTGAAAAAGGAGTAGTTCAACATTTTGGGAAAAATGTTCATTTGCTTTCTTTCTGAGAGTCAGAGGTTAAGATGGACGTCAATGTCAAGTCTGTGTGTTAAGTACAGAGCTGGAATCAGCTTAGCGTAAAGACTGGGAGTGGGGGGAAACCGCTAGCCTGGCCCTGTCTAAGGTCCAAAAATAACCCTCCCTGCACCTCTCAAGCTTAGTTTTTTTCTTTTTCTTCTTTTTCTTTGACCCTCATACAAACAGAAATGTAAAAAGCGCAGTTTGTGACTTTAGGATTTTTAGGAGCTAAGAAACTTTACAGTTACGATGTGATTTTTGTTTTTAACATTCAAATACGACCGACACAACTACATTAAAATATATTAACCTGACGTGTACAACATATAAGTACTACAGTGTCTGTTTTTAATCAAGCTGACACCGTTAACTTCTTAGTTGATTAGTCAATCTAAAGAAAATGAATCTGCAACAATTACTGCAATCACTTAACTCAGCATCCACTGATTCCAGATCCTCTGAAGACGTCATATGGACCTTTAGGAACTTGAAATCTTTTTCGTATTGTACAGACCATTAACTGATTCACCAAACAACAGTCAGTGTCAACCCTAACTGAGAGTCACGTATGTAAATAACTTCTCAAAGCATCAGTAGTCATTTCCAAAATAGTATCATTATAGAAAAAGGTACTTGGTCAAAGATATCACAATATTAAGTTTTGTCACCTGAACCTAAACATGTCTCTTTATATTCAGCTAGAACTGACACTGTAAACAACAAGAAGAGTTTGTTCTCTTCCATTGCTGCTCCATTCGAAGGAAAAAGAATAGTTTAAAGGAAAAGTCCAACGACAAGCTGCGCACAAGTTCTAGGCAGATGGATAAACTGTTGGACTAGTCCATTAAATTCTTGTGTATATCCTCTACTTTGGGGGAAAGGACCACACACATATACAGTTTTTCAGTTGTATAATAAGGGCTCTCAGGGCCCCGAGGCTGTTTTTAACTGTGATTACGGGACTTAAAGTGCTCGGCTCCATCATGCGTCTGCTACATCTCCCTCTTACCATCATTCATACAGAATAAAGTCTTTTGGCTTCTACCTCCTCAGTGAACCACCTCTAACAAAGCAGAACCTGAATAAAGAGCTTTACAGGCCGACGAAGGTCACAAGCAGATAAAAACATCAAAGGACAAACGTATCGCTCCTGTAAAACGCTCTTACATTCTAGTGCAATCATGTGTTTGGATCTCACACACACACACACACACACACACACACACACACACACACAGACACACACACACAGAGACACAAACAGAGAGAGAGGAAAGGCCCCTAATGGGACGCTGGAGGCAAGCAGGAGCAGGAGGGGCTGGAGGATTTTACCCCGAGATCCCTGCACCATCTGCATGTGCGCCGGATCGACGATGGAGTCCCAGTACGCATTTGCTGTATTTTTTAGTGCCATTGCTCACAGGTGACCCTTCCTAAGCTGAGTCCCATTAAACAAGTGAGGATGTCGAAACAGATTTTAGCACAGACTGATGAAGTTCTCGGTTGAGTGAAATTCAAACAATTTCTTTGCCTCTCGTCCCTCTGCACTTACTGTACAGCTGACTGAGTTTGATACAAAGGGGACTACTACCTTAAACGTCAGGTTTAGCTGCGTGTGCAGCAGCCAGTTCACTCAGGCGAAGCTGCATATGGCGACAAGGAAAAACCTCTAACAGTAAGTCTTTAACTGAAATATAACATAAGTACCAGAACTGAGTTGAACAAAGTGAACGTTTAAACTGAATGTCCACTGCCAAGTGAAAAGACAAGTTAAACGGTTACTAGTAGGGCTGCCGTCTCCCAGTTGACCAGTTGGTCGATATGCTCTCATTCAAACCAAATTCTCATTGGTGAGAAAGGAGAAAGGCGCCACATCAGTAGCCTTCCAAGATTAATCGGTGCGAGCACAAATTTCTATTTCTTCTGCGCAAACGAATCAAAATGATTTTATTGATATCCTGATCATACGGGGGCGGCAACTTCAAAGACGTTAAAATTTAGACTAACCTGGTGCAACTGTGTCTTGTAGTCAAATCATATTTTAAGTTTCTGACGAGTCTGACGAAAGACTGGCTCATTAAGTTTATATTATCTTTTTCTATTTATGTTCAATAAAAATATTGTAAGAGCCATTTATTTCTACAGCTACTTGGGCCTCCAGAGCCCCTCCAGTGTCAAATGAAAACACACATGACAAGACGAGCATGAATAACCCTGTCTATGATCATCATGAGGTCGTTTTAAGCTGTTCCCCCAGCCACATGTGTAAATACTTGTCTGGCGTCCCGCACTCACGGACCGATGCACAACAGCACCACTGCTGAAAAAAAAAAAAAAATCCTGGTGGAGACACTGTAATGTGTAAATGGCTTTTCGTTTGTGGAGCTTTGGGAATAACATGTTATATAGAGCATCACGGCTCAATGCTAGACTTCCTAATCATCCTAACGACGGCCTGTATCTTTGCACATTACCATTAATCCGAGAGCAACAACTATGCGTTTCACATTTATTAAACAACGACGCTGGTTTAAACCTACTAAGAATGTTGGTGTATTAACATCTCCTCTTGTTAAGCAATGATGTGTGGTTACAGCGTCCGGTTAATAGAACAGAAAGAGTAAATTAAATAAGTAAATAAATAAATAAAGATAAATGATCTTGACGTTTTTATAAGCCAATCAGTCAGCTGCAGCAGGTGTTTCCCTGATAGTTTATCTCCCTCTCTGGCAATGGCTGCAAACCAGATCTGAACAACTACTGGAAGGTTTCAGGCTGAATTCAGACTTGACACACAATCAAACCAACTGAGCAGCTCGTCTGACTTGCTGTTTAATGCGTACAAATCCCTCGGTGACAGCTGTATGATGACAGTGAATCCCTCCCGCTACAACCTGTGACACTTTTTCTCCTGCCTTGCCAGTCCTGGGGCCAGATGTAAAAACAATCCACATTTAAAAAACAAAAAAACAAACAAACAAACTCAGATGTCATTTTTTCACACGTAAACTAGTATTTTTAAGACCAGAACATGCAGTGGGAATGAACCTACCTAAAGCATGGTTCAGCCCAGCGTAAATCAGAGGCAGAACCTAATTATAAATCGTTATTCGTCTACACAGTTATTACATCTGTATCCAGCCTTTCTGTCACTCCAGTTTCCCCTGGAGTCAGCTGGAGTTTAACTGGTGTCAGCACAGATCCATATAACCCACTGGAGGCAGCTTAAAGGAAGCAGGAAAAGTTGTGATCTGCAGCTAATCCCACAGATCCCAGTTAACCTTGTCTCACTGGTGGATTTCACATCGGATGGCAACACCGCCGAGCGACCTCTGACCCCTGTCCGACCCGCGGATCCAGCTCCATATGCGGCTTTGTTAGTGACCCTGACCTCGGACCTACAACATGATTCCCCACCTACGGGGGCAATCTTACTCTGTTTGATCTAATCCAGTAAACCAGTAAGTACTTATAATAAAACTGATCATCCACTGTCATCATTTCGGCAGTTAGCTAGATTTCGAGAGTAGAACTAAGTCGATGATCGTTGCTTGGTGCGAGGGAATCGATGTTTTTATAACTGCCCAATTGCTGATAATAATATACAAGAAAAAACTAATCATTTAGGTTGATCGGTACTTTCTCTCCGGTGTAAAATCTGGTTCTAAGAGAGAAGAATTAGGGTTTTAACTGAAAACTTGCTCACTTGCTCTTACTCTCAACACGTGAGAGTAGGTTACGTTAAGTTTATCGGATGCCGCTGACTGCCTCTCAGGAGCCAGACGCTGTTTTTGGTATGATTGAATTTACCGGAGGCTGAAGAGAGAGCGCACAAATAACGAAACCAGAAGTACTGTTTTCGGTTCTAACACACTCTTCAGAGCACATATTAAACTTCAAACCTGGTTCAAATTGTTTGAAATTGATGATTTGATTAGTTTGTTATCGACGGTGTTACTGACGAAACTGTACAAACTAAATCTGGAAAACATCTTGCTCAGAAACAATTAGCCGCCCAGCCCTTATGCAGAGGCACATTATCAGTTTGTGCTGCTGCCTCCCTGCCTCCACTGAGCGCGCTCACTCTACTCGAGCCTGATGATGACTCATGCTTCACCTCGTACATTAGGCCTAATGAAAGAAAGCCTGCAGGAAAACAAATGACTGTGGGTTAAAAAAAAAAAAAAAAGAAAACACAGAAAAACAAGTACTCAACCACTTTGGGGAGAGAACATAATGTCTGCAGTTGGCCCTAATCTGGTGCAGTCAGCGTGGGTGTGGGGGGGGGTATGGACAAAAGGTGCACAGATCTCAGCGTAATTTCTCAAGACAGATTGGCGTGCTGGCAGCGGTCGCAGTTATGTAACGGCTAAACCCCTCGTTTAAAAGCATCCCTGTGACTTCTCACTGTTATTACTGTTATTACCAGGCGTCAATCAGCCGCAGCATTACATAATCGCTCTCTGACGGACGATCTGCCTCCAGCTTCAATTTGGCACGATAACATTGTTCTGATATTTTGTCAACATTGAGGGAAACTGCGCTGCAATCAACAAACAAGTGAAAGGAGTGACTACAAACAGTGATACCTCTGATATGACAGTGTTTTTCTCTGAGTCACTGTCATGACGCTGAAACCTAACACTTACTACACAACTCTTGCTCAGACTCATGTAATTTGTGAGATCAAACACCCTCGAGTCATCACGGAATCGGAGCTCGTGTTCGTCGTGTTGGTAGCATCGTGAGCTTTCCCAGATGCTTCAACAGTTTTCAGACAGAGTGAGTTTATTGTAGCCAAAAACAAGATGGAGCACCTTGAAAAAGAGGCTGAAGTACAGCTGCGACAATTAATCGATTAGTAGAACTGACAGGAAATTAAATCAAACAATTTTGATAAAAAATATATTAGTTTGTTTTTTTTGAAAAAAAATGCCACAAATGTGCTGGTTCCAGCTTCTCAGGTGTGAGGATTTGATGCGTTTCTTTGTCACGTGTAATCTTAAACTGAACGTCTTCAGGTTTTTTTGACCGTTGGTCAGTCAAAAGAAGACGTCTGAAGACATCAACCTGAGCTTGGAAAATATAATGGACCTTTTTCCACTATTTTCAGATATTTCATAGAAACAATTATTGATCAATCAAGAAAATAATCTGGTTAATTAATAGGTTAATCAATAATTACGAAGTCTTAAAATCTGCACTAGCTTCACTATCAAGAAGTGTCATACCATTGAAAAATGAATATCTTTGGGTAAGTTTTCATCCTTTAGTGTGTGGTGCCCGTGTTGGCTGGTGTAACATCCCCGTGTTCCCGCTCGAAGAGATTCAGATCTATATTGAACCATCAACATCTATTAAGCTTACAAGTTTTATTATGAAGGCAAAAAACTGGCCTGCTTTGATTTGACTGATTCAAGCTGAGAAAAAGCGCACTGTGGCCAAAAAAAGCAAATTTAGAAAAGACCCAAAACTCAAACAAATGTAAACAAAGCCTTCGAGCAGCCAGAGTGGCAGGTAACTCACTGATTTTTCTATAAATATTTAAACCCTGGTTGGTGTTCATTTCATTACCAGGCAGCACAGGAGGATTTATTTCATTACAGTTGGTCCCAGTGGGAGTTGAACCCCCAAACCCTGCCAGGCCATGTCGGCCCTGAATAGGACAGGAGTTGCATCAGAGTCGGCCCAAACGGTTGAAACCTGAAAGTGAGCATTATGTGGGTACAGTCCTGACAAATGAGAGAGGATACACAGAGCCTGGAGGGCGAACAAACACACAGTGGTGAGGGCTAACTGGGTCACATGGTGCGTTCACTGACTGTAGGTTGGACCGCCGAGGGAAAAGAAAATAAAAAAATCATACAAAAGCAGCAGGAGACAAAGGCTGAGGTGGAAAAGAAACGGCTGTGTTACTGGAGAGCAGCACTGATAAAGAGGCCAGAAAGATTAAGGCAGGCCTGTTGCACTCTACTCCACCTGTTCTACTCTGATCTACTGTAATCTACTCTCTGCTCATTGTAGTCAGCTATTTCCTCTGACAGGCCACAGCATCAACCAAACTTGAAAATATATAATTTAACTCATTATTTTTTGGACTTCGCTAATCATTCTTTTCATTTTGTATTTTGCCGTTGCCGCTTTGAAGGATGATAATTACCTGCTGAGTTTTGTTAAAGCATCCAAAAAAGTCACAAATATAGTGAATAATGACACAAGTATTCAAAATAGATCAGTTGCCAGGTGGTGACGTAACTTGAGTGAATGCTTTCATTTAAAAAGCAGGTGGTGAATTGCAATAAAATCAGCAAGCATCATTGATTACTTATGTTTTTATTCATATTTTTTAGTGTTTAGTTGAACGTATAAATGTGTACTTTAAGGATCTGCTTAGGACACTAAACAAACTACAGATAAAGACATGTCACAAGTAATTAGAGTGTGGAAGGAACGATGGACTTATGACATTACTAATTATCCGTGAATCATATGAAGAGAAGGGGTTCACAGTTGTTATTCCTTCATTTAATGATGGGATTATTGTATAAAGCTCAAAAATCATACGTTCAGAGTCCGTGAAAGTCCATGAGACGTAAATTTACGGACCCGCGGCTGTACGACCTCACTGCGCATGTGTGAACAGTACCACGTACAGACGTAAACAGCAGCGCTTGTGCATGTGCGCCTTAAGAAACACAAAGCCAGACACACAGAAAACTAATTTTCTAACCACAATTTAAACACAGTATGTGTTTCATTTGGAAAAATAATACCTCAGGAAGAAATCTGTTAATAATTGCTTTGACCTGGGCAACGAAAAGCTCAATGAACTGCAAACTCCTGTTTTCCAAGAATGAGGTCTGGAGCCCAAAGCTTTAAGCCAACATGCAAGAGAAGTCCTTGAAGTGCTCCATTAAATGAATAATTTTAATATCTACAGATCCATAACAACCTAGCACACTTCCTCTGCTAATAAAGACTGCGATATATGGTCCAAAGCTCCAAAACAAGCTAGTAAAATGGCCGTTTCCAAGGCCAACAATGAACTTTCAAACTCAGCATGAAAATAAAACTCCAAATGTTAGACAAATAACTCTGCCCTGTGACCAATCTATTTTCAAAAACAGACCAATTACAAAAGAGAAGTTGAATAACCTCCCGACACTGACTGGAGGGTATCTATCTGAACCCCGATATTTGTTATAATATTATTCTAGATAAAAGATCTATCTGACAAAAATCTTGACCTAAATCCAAACATCCACAACAACTTTCTGCTGATACAAACATAGTAAAAAAATAACCTAAACTAAAACTTTCTGATGTGCTTTCTCTCACTCTGCTGTTAATTATCTGCCTTTAAATCCAATCTGAGCCTGTAAAACCCTTTGAGGACAAACGTGTTTGTTAAAAATCTCCATGAATAAAACTGAACTGTGTCTCCTGCTGAGGGAAAACAAAGTGAGTGATGTTCACAGCAGGTGGGGGAGGATCTACAGCCCGATTTCAGCACAGACACAGAAAGTGGGTCAGTGTCACCTGGCTGGCAGGACTTCCATCCATCCTCAAACACACCACACGTGAAAATGAGCCCCACAGCACCGGAGAATATGCGGAGAGATCTGAGTCACGGCGCCGTAACTAGGCCGAGTCTCAACGTCTCACCTGCTTAATGAGAATCCGACATCGGTTGAAAGGAGCAGCAAGAGTTTGTGTTGGGGGAAGTCGCAACTTATTAACATAACAACACAAACACACAGCTAGGACGGTGGCCTCTCAAGCTGAGAGGTTGCATAACATGACATGAATCTGAGCGACACGTCCAGATGTGCGCCGAGAGGCTGGGAAGGATGACGGCAGTGCTGCTGCTGTTTTGGGTCATTTCCAGCATGAAAGCAGGCTGAGTGAGTCACAATGTGCCAGTGAATTCAGGGAAAATGGAAATGAACAGAGGAACCACAAGTCACCGCTCTCACTATTGAGTTACGTAGCTCGGACAGCTGTAGAGCTGTGTGGCCACTGAGCACACTCACTCAAGTGCTTCTCCCCCACGCTACTGTTTGTAACAGCACTTAAACTGGCCCTTCAGTTTAGGTTGGATTTTTGCACCCAAATTTGTTTTTACAATCCAAAAACACTAACTGTTCTACAAAATCAGCTCCATGCCAAACCACTGTCATTTCAGTCCAAACTAAGCAGAAATATATCAACACCCAGGAAGAAACAAAACTGCAATAAATGTCTATTTATCAATACAAATCGTTAGCTAGTTCGGTGAAAGTCTACTATTGGCAGCAGCGCTTCACATTTTCAGGGTGGAAAAGTTGAAAATCTTATTAGTCAATGCATCAAGGTTAATCTTTAAAGCTCTCTATAAACAGAATGAAATTTTGCATAGTTCATGGCGTGTTTTAACTCCAATTTCGTCACATTTTTGGCCCAAGTCAGCTTGCTTTTCCTCTTCTTTTTGGTCGGGATCTACTGGTACACATCTGTACACTGCAGCGCAGTGTGTACACAACATACACATGTTCCTAAACAAAGTCCACTAACACACACACAGAGCAGCTTCCAGTTTGGGTCAATCAGGTCTGACACAAACAGACTTCACAGGAACTGAATCTGGCTTTTCTGCAACCGTGTCATCGTCATCATCGTCATCATATTCATTATGTGACCCAAAGGTCTGAGCAGAAATAGAGCTCATTCTGCCAAATCTCCACTTCCCAGATAAAGATAGAAAAAGAGACTGAAACAACATCAGTTTCAGTCTCTTATTGCTGATAACAACCATGAGACACACACTCAGTAAAACCAGGGTGCCTTTAAATTCCCACCGTTTTTACTTGATCACAGGTGATGCTGTTTTAATATGACAGTCATGTGTAAACACTCAGTGATTCATAGTCTCCCGGGATCAGATCAAAAGCCCTACAGCCTGTCGATGGATCCTTTTTCCACAGATCATCATAAACACATGTATTTACATCACAGGTGACCTCCGGCAGGATGCAACATTAGCGTCAACAAGGCAGGAAAGGGTTGGAAAACAGGGGACACACAACATACATATATATATATATATATATATATATATATATATATATATATATATATATATATATATATATATATATATATATATATATATATATATACATATATATATATATACATATACATATATATATATATATATACATATATATATATATATACACATATATATATATATATACATATATATTATACATATATATATATATATATAATGTTGCTATTCAACATATGGATCTACTATATTCTCTTGCTGCACCTATACATTGTGCATCTTTAAAGAATCCACCGTTTTTTCCCATCTGCATCAATCAGTAAATCAATACTGAGTGTATGTCCCTTTACAATTATTACAATGAATGTAGGCTCAAATAGCTGTTCAGTACGATTTTATCAAGGTAATAGTTTTTATAATGGCAAAAGATGGTGTGAGTTTTGTACTGCTGCTAATTTTACAGTGCTGCGAAGTGATACGCTCCAGGAGAAAAGGTCAGAAATGTCAAAAATCATACGAAATATTGGACCAATACGACACTGCTTTTTGTGAAGCTGATATCCAAAATATTGAAATACACAACACACTATATGCAAACATAAAATATGTAAAAGCACGTCTAAAAGAATAAAAGGAACCACACTGATAGTGACACAAACAGCAAGGCAATACAAAGTGTCATTATTAAGCACTATACTCCATAATTTATTTCACGCCATTTGAGATTTTAAAAAATATTTGCTTTTGAAAGCAGCAGAATGTCAAAGTATCAAAACAAAAAAATAGGAAAATAGAAAATGCTCTGTGCATCACAGGCAAGCCAGAAGACTCTTAGAAAACCCTACATTTTCATTTTCATTTTTAAGCTCATGATAATCATGACAAGCTGTGAATTGAAAGAGTTGCTGCTCACTGACCTACTCGGGAAGTCTAAACAACAACCCCTGGCAGTGTTGCTGCCTTGCCTCCACTTTAGCTTCAGTGTAAGTTTCATCAGAGCTGATTTAAGACTCTTTAAAAATGCAGTTAACAAATTCCATCAATAAAAACACACACGAGAAACTAAAGAGGCGAGGAGGCTTTAAGAAATAAATCATCCTCTTCCCAGCTCAACTAAAGCTAATCAAAACCATTTCATGGTCTGTTTTAAAAATCTTTATACAAATGCAGGCTCAATTAGCTTTTCAGTACATGTTTGTTTAGTTCGTAAGAGGTTTCTGTTAAACAAACGATCAAGGTAGTTTTAATCTGTCTTATTAAGGGAAACAGCTAGAAAAACACAACAAAATTGTCAGTTTCAGAATCAGCAAAACATTAGTGGTACCAATAGTATGTAATAACCAGTACTTAAAGTATTTACACCTAATTTGGTACGTTTTGATTCACACCTGCTTTAAAAACAACAACAACAACGACAACAACAAAACCAATAAAATTGAACATGTTGCTGCTCACTGACCTACTCACAACCCCGGCCATGCTGGTGTCTTGACACCACCTCATCTTCGGTGACAGTTTCATCAACGTTGGTTTCATATTTAATTACTGAAAACCACTAAAAACAATAAAGCAAAAAAATGACTTGCGGTAAGCACGGGAAGGCTAACAGAAATGCCAAATATTACTGGCTTCAGAATGAACTGTAATAACCAAAACTGGATCAATGCGCAATCGCTGGTATCTGCCGTTTTACAAAATTTGGCAACGCTACTGCCAGTGGGCAAATCTGATTCCACTGTCCTTAGCAAACACTGCTCTCTATTTTTTCTCACATCTCATTAGTGAGGTTGTAATTCAACAATTACAGAGACATATTTTACAGCACAGAAATTCAAGGAATCTAACCTACAACCCCGCCAGTGTTGTTGCCTCGCCCTGAATCGAGGATTTTTTTTTTTAATATGTGGATAACCAACGTCCTCATGGGAAATTAAAACAACGTTTTTCAACAGAGAAACCACAACAGACAACAAGGAGTTTGCCACATTCAACAGCCCATTTACGGCCTTGAATTTGGACGGATTTTAAGTATTACAAGATGTAAAGAGAGACTCCGGATTACCCAGGGATGTCACCCGGCTTTCGGGTATTTTGACACCTCCATACCCAAACCCAGCCGCATCCTCCCCCTCTGTCCCGTCCTACCTTCAATCGCGATGACATGCTCCCGGATCTGGTTCTGCAGCAGCGGCTCCTCCACCCGCTCCAGCAGCTCGTAGATGGAGTAGATGTTGGGGTGGACGGACTCGAACCTCTGGATCTCGGCTCGGATGGCGGCCGAGTTGGCGAGATGCTGTTGGTAGTTCATCGCTGCAGCTCCTTCCTGGATCCCAAAATTTCCCACGGGGAAAAACAAACAAACAAAAAAAACAAAAACAGAAGACACTGGCTGGACTTTTCAGGTGATCGCAGGGCCGTTTTTAGGAGGGCTGAGGCTGGTAAATAGGAGGGTGAAAGCTGTGACCTCCAGGAGGTGAAACAACCTCAGAAAAACCTTAATTCATGCTTTTTCCCTCATGAATTGGACACACTATTTACCACCAGGTTTTCTGTTCATTTAGATAGCTCGGTGGGTAGTCTTCAGGGATAAATAACACGTTATCCTCCTCTACATCCCTGGAAATTTGAATGTACGTGATATCTCCTGGGTCAGTTTTGGCAGAGGCGGCCGGACTACTGCCCCTGGCCGGTGAAGGCAGCTGTTCCCCGGGGTGTCCCGGCTCCCAATTCCGGCGCGGCGACAGATGTGCGGCAGTCTGAGCACCGCCTCCCCATATCCTCACGGTCCGTGTGAGATTATAATGACACTCGCTCGGGTTTAGCTGGATTTAAAACAGCTTTTATAGTCATTTACAGTCATAACTGAGCAGAGAGGAGGATAAACAACGGCCTTGTTGCTAGGTGGCTAGGGCTAGCCGGCTAAAGCTAACTAGCTGTAGCTTCCAAGCCGGGAGGGAAGAGGGAAAACTCACCGTTTTTCCGCCGTTAAAGTCCGCTTTACATAACGACCTGGTGGGAAGTCAAAGCCCCGAGGAGGAGACCGAACCGGCAGGTTTTTTTCTAAATATAAAGTAAAAGAGCAACTGGCAGCAGTGTGGCAGCCTGATAAACTGTTAGTGGGTCGTGGTGGGGTAGTTAGGATGCCAGTTCCCGTCCGTCCGTTGTTTTGTCTCCTCTCCGGGACCAGCTGCGCAAATTAACGCACTCAGTCCAAATTTAAACGCCAGCAGCGGGAACCCGGCGGAGCTCGCGCGCCTCCAAATTTAATCCAGGTGTTGCAAACGACACGTATTTTACAGGTACGTCCCGCACACGGCGCTCCAACACTCAGCCGTCCCCAGCTTCCCGAGCGGCGAGGTCCATCCCGTGTTGACTGGAGCCACAGTTTCCCAGCCGGGAACGTCATTAACGTCAATGTGTTTCCTCCCACGGGCTCAAGTTACACACGCCGACCAGCGGCGGTTCCGGTACGGATTTTCAAAATACGCCCGCCGGAGCCGGGATTTTAGAAACACGGAGGGCACGAGTCCGAGTTTCTCCGCGAAGAAACTGCCCCTACTCCTCGACCGGAGACCAGAGTCTAAAAGAAAGTCTTTAAAATGCTCAAAATTATTTGTATTGGTTAATTATTCATATGGACAGGCTATGTGAGATAGAAGACTGAGATGAAGTTGAAAGCTCGCTACAAAGTGACACGAAAACCGAAAAATATATACACACAATGAAATGATACCATTTCAGTTTCAACATTTACAATTTCCTCTGCATTTCTGCTTCTTTTCATTTGTTTTTGTCTTATTTATCTTTTTACTGCTCGTCTTTTTTGTTTTTATTATTTCCATAAATGAGCTATGAACGTATCTTCCATCTCACCTGCTGAACGGCTGTTATGGTAAAAGTCATGTAGAAATAGAAATAATCACCTCTGTTTCATTCACAGCTCATTTGTGTAATGAAATCACACCATCATATATCTAAAGTGCACATTAGTCTAAGCGAATTCCTCAAAGCAATCGTCTCTCAGGCCCCTTGTCCCTTCTGCTTCTAATTCAAAGCTTCTGTAGTTTTCAGTTAATATCTGATGCGGCGATTTCGACGTCGCAGATTCTGTTGAGCAGAAACGGCTAGTTGCTGGCTAGTGCTCTTATTTTGAACATCGACCCGCCCTCGTTCCGGTCTTCGTCTCGCCAACTGCTGCGTACTTGACGCAGCCGCGTTCAAGACGGTGGGCATTGCGTGGAGGCTGCGCACAAATAACTGAAGCAAATAGATGTTTATTTCTCCGATTTCTCCGATTTCTCCTTCTCATTCACTTCTTTTGGCAGAGGAAGTTATGCAATGTGGGACCCCTTCAAAATAAAGGTGCAAAGCACCAGTAGTTAAAGAAAAAAGAACCCAGTCAAGCTCCAGCGTGAATGCTGCACATTCCAGTGTTTATTTGCTACATTTGCATGAATATATTTGCATCTGTGTTTTTTCTAAATCTACAATACGAACCGACTAAATGATCAAAAACAAACAGTTTTGATCCCTCTTCATAAAGCACAGCGATACTGCCCGGCATTTGTGTGTCACATGCAAATACCTCATTCATAGTGTCTCTTTGAAAGTTCAGCACTCTTCCAACAGTCAGGTGCGGCACTATTGTGTAGAAGCTGGAATTTTCTCTCCATCCAGCAGTAAATAGTGCACAATGCCACTCCTTTTCTTCCCACTGCTCGTAGCCTTGATGCAGCACTCGTGTGCCCCCAGCGAGAAGTGTGTCTCCGTGCCATCGTCTACAAACTCTCCCTGTGGGACAGTCGACGGAGAGACACCGAGACACAGCCGCAGAGTTTTAGGTTTGGAAGCTGTACGGTCAGGAAAATATCAAAGCTCCATCTTCGTCAAATCAAAAGTAAAGACAAAACCCCCAAAAGTCCAGTATTGGGTTTCACTGCCAACACAGCAGTGGCACGTTTCCTTTAAATGCCTTATATCTTACTTTGAAAGAAACTCTAGAAACAGCTGTCTTAATGGAGGACAAGATGCTCTCCATGGAGATGGAGATGCTCTGGGTACAGAAGCCAGCTTCGAATTATGTAAAAAAAAAAAATGTTGATGTTATTTGTCTGAATCTGTCGTATCTGTTTCTTCTATTTGTTCTCCTTCGTTTTTGAGGGTTTGCTTAAACATACAGCAAAGAATCCATCACATCAAGAAAACTCAAACCTTTACCACGTGTCCTCAGGAGATCGGGCACTTTTTCAACACCGTCATTTATTTATTTTTATTTTATTTTATTTTTTTGCGATAAATCAGAGGTGAAATGTATCAATGTGAAAAACAGACACTAACAGCCTGGACAACGTGTTCAACTGAAGAGCAGAGTTTGTCCAGGAACCGGTCGCAACGGGTCAAACACCAACTTCATTTTTATTTCAAGTTTCAGTTTCTATCTTTATTTACCTGATGGATTAGCTACTAGTAAGTGCTTCAGTCATTTCTCCTACAGCGGAAATTAAACTCACCGTACTGGCAGTGTTTGTAACACCAGGCGGTTTGGTCTCAACTGCTGATAAAGCCTCATTTAGCTTTTATTTTCACGCCTGTCGCTCCAGATTGGAGTTTAATTTCACTCACAGATACTGGAATTTTCTTCACTTGAGCAGGTTAAATCAAAATTTGTTGTTTTCATCATCTCAGTAACATCAGACTGAAGCTCGCTATCAAGTAAAAGCGTTGCCAGAGTCTCTCCCCGAGGCTTAAAATAATTTATGACATTAATAATCTTCATAGTTTCATATATGAACAAAGTGACTATCACCATCGTGTCCATTTTCTGTCCGTTGCACCAAACGTCCATTGTGTCCTTTTCTTTTGGAAAAAAGAAGAGAAGAGGGTTTTTTTAATATAGCACATATTGTTATTGGTATTTTACACGTTATCATTTACAGAAAGCGAACTTGTTATTAATTGGTTTGCTATCTGTTACCTTCTTTTCTTTATGCCTGTCGCTGTGAACCAAAGAGATCCGTCTGTATCTCTAATTACATATTTACATACAGATTTTTGTAACAAAGGTGCCACAGGTCTGGTCTCTGCCGTCCTACCAGGTATCTGCTGGTTGTCATGTTTCCTAAAATAACCTCGGCGTGAGCAGATTACAGTACGGCGGGTCAAGTCTTCACCTACATTCCCTCCTGCAAACACTGGGCCACGCTGCAGCTGCGTGATCTCGTACTGCAGATAAAAACCAAGGCCGACGGCAGTGAAACACTCCTGGCTCACCCAGAACGACCCTGCAGTCCTCTCCGTCCACTTGGAGCAGCCAGGTTTTGGTGGTCTTGGCTCTGTTGTCGACGAACTTCTGCAGACTCCTCCCGTCCATCTCCAGCGTGTACTCGTAGGCGAAGCCGCTGATGGCCTCGATGTTTATGGTGGCTTTAGTGTTCGCCCCCCCGACTGTGAAGGTTTCCTTTCCAACCAGCTTGAACATCCAGTCTTTCTTGATGACTTCCTGTTCAGGGGAACACGCAAAGGACACGTCTGCTCTCACGACTGACAGATAAACAGCTGCTTTTCAGCGTTTATTCATTCATTCATCACTTTTTTCTGCCTGCTTTCTGCGAGTCAGGGCTGAGTATCAAGCAAAAACTGACGAGTTTTGATCAGTGGTAGGAGAAGGTGGAAGTGCAGATGTATCAGTAGCAGTAGCAAGAATATCACAGTAAAAGTGGTGGAAAGTAACTTTGTACAGTTAATCGATCAGTACTTGTGCTTAACTTCAGCGTGTCCATTTTCTGCTGCGTTATTCTTCTACTCCACCACACTTCAGAGGGAAATGTTCTACTTTTTCACCTATATGCACGCATATAATCAACAAATAACCTATAAGGATACAACATTATTTAAGATAATATGTGATAAGACAATCGATGCACGGGGAGAAATTCAATGGCTGCCCAGCAGTATAGGGCAGTGTAAGTAATTAACATTAGCCCCAGCAGCTGCAATATTTATAATCCAATTATATAATCCACATAATTCTGACCTGGTCAGCTTGAATAATGAGTATTTTTACTTTCGATACTCACTGGATGCATTTTCTGGTCTAACTTCTGTACTTTTACTGAAGTAAAATTCTGAATGCAGGACTTTTACATGAAATGGAGTATTTTAAAGTGCAGTACTGCTGTTTTTACTGCAGTAAGTGTTGGGAAGACTTCTTCTACATTTAAGGAGTCAAGTTTTAATCCAACAACTTCAGTTCTGGTTTCCAATGTGGGGGTCGGAACCTCAAAAGGGGTCCTAAAATAAATCTTAAGGGTCACAAACACAGGTTTTTCCTCTAAATGTTGCTTTTTTCCAATGAGGTACTGAATGCTTTTACCTACCGACACCTGGAAAAGTCACTCAGACAGACACAAACCGGGTCTCACCTGGCCGTTGACGTAAACAATGCGTTTTCCGGTGGTGGTGCCATGAGCAAACTCAATCCTGTAAACGCCGTCACTCAGCGCCACCTCCCACACGGCCACCAGATCTCCGCTCAGCATCTCTGACGCTCCTCGGGACCCTGTCACAACCGTCTGGAAGTCAGAAAACCAGCTGATGTGTCATCTTCAGGAGCCGAATATGAGGAGTGCCGGGTCCCGTCCCGCTCTGCTCAGCCGTGGCGTCGGCTCAGCAGCAGGTGCATTACTGTAAGAGGCTTAGAGACGAGAGCTCGCTCTATACTGCCGCAGATAATTAGGACAGACTTTTGTTTGCATCTCCGGTTTGTGTGAAGAAGACGACACCCGCCGTCTTCAACCAGTGAGTGAGGCTGCAAGGTTGCTTTCCTGGAGCTGACCTCTGACCTGTGCGTGGACAAGACAAAACAAGAAAGGATATATAGAACATTATCTGTGCCTAGACCCAGGATCAGAGAACAATATTACATTATATGGCGGCGTTAAACCCCCCATCTGGCATTTTGAGGATTTCAGAGAAGTAAAGTGACATCTTCATTTATCCAAGTTCAAAGGGTCATATCAAACAAAGAAAAAGAATAAGAGTGGCCTCCTTACAATCCTGCTGACACATGCTAACATACTTTAGATCAGTCGGCAATCTGACGGACACAAACGGGCTCATCTTTTCCCTTTTATTTGTTCTATACGTTACATTAAAATCACGTGGTCTTCAGATGTGCTGACGACAGAGTTGTTGTCTCTTCTCAATCAGTCCTGATCACAGAGTCTTCATCTCTATTATCAGAGGTACTTTCCCTTTTTCATTCGTGTGCTGGTTCATTTCCCATTAGCTGTTCTCAGAAAGGCAGCTAAGATTATAAACGCCACAGGACACAGGATGTCCTCAATGACGACTTTAACCCAATGCCATCATCATCATCATCATCATCATCATCATGTGTTACTTTACACTGCCTGCCTGTATAAGAGTCAGTTTACCTCGTGTAGAGGCTGATAAATGCACTTGCACTTTTGACATTTGTTAACGCAATTAGAGCCCTTGCCGTGCTGGATGTTGTTGTCCGGCCGTGGTCCGGCCACTGCCATTAATCCTTGTGTGTGTCGCCTCCTTCTGGCTTTGTCGTGTGCGTATTTTTAGACGGTTTTTATGTGTGTAAATGAATTGTCTATGGGGGCTTTTGTTGGCAGGCTCGCTCAGCCTCAAATTGCCCCTCGAGGGATGAGTCAAGTATTTTTGAATTCTCCAAATGTCCTTTTCCAAGAACCGCGGCCGTCGTATCATGAGCACGAGCAGCAGGAAGTGACTGGTGGCCCGGCAGCTGACTTCCAGTAGCCGTTGGTCTGTGCGTCCTTGCATCCAGCAGGAGTCTCTGTTGTGTGTTGAAACCCGGAGAGCAGCTCTGAAGGCTCCAGCGGTGACTCAGACAAAGCTGCTATTGTTCGGCTGTTTTCAGAAGACACTGGATCTACACAGTTTAATGGGTCTCGCATCTGAGCTGCGGCCAAATCACCCGACAGTAAAACTCTCCCTGAGTCGCATCTTCACCGAGGGAAGGAGGCTGTTAAAACCTGCCTCTGAGGAAACCTCTCTCAATCCAACCACTTTATTTTTACTCGTCCCCTCTTCTCTTGCTCTCTTCTTCCACAGGGAGGTCAGAGGTCAAACATTCAGCTTTAAGAGGGCTTGTTTTGCTCAGCAGCACTTTAGCAGGGCCAAGGTTTGCTGGCTAAAGGACGTTTTTATTTTCATTTTCTGAAATTATTTCAGTTTGGACTTTATTTAAGCAGGATGGTCTCGTAACATTTAAATCTTCTTTCTGCAAAGTTCAGGACAAAACAGCAGCACAGTTATTTTACACAACTGGTGCCATAACATTTTACTAACAATATTTATCTTTTATTTCTTTGAATTCAAACTCAGGTTTTCAATGCAGCCATCCGCTTTTACACGTGTTGTCGTAATGTTTTTATGTGTTGTTGGTTTTTCTCATGTTATTCAATCGGGACCTTTTTTTTTCTTAATGGCTGAAATGACAAAACTTTAATCGACCTTCAACTTGAACATTGTGGTAAAAGCAGAGGACAATTTAAAAGCCACTGAGCCACATATATAAAACAGAAAAGGAAGAACGCCCTGACGTGGATTTTTCAAGCCATTAAAACACATTTACAGAGCAATAAACAAATAGATATAAAAGGAAAGGAATGAAAGACTCTCAAATCCAAACCTTTACCCTTTAATCTGAATCTAAAGTGGCTTTAAAATTGGACAAACAACTTTTTCCACATTGGTTGAAAATGTTGTGTCGCATATTAAACTGCTTGTTCCAGCGCTTTTAGTTTCCACTCAGAGAAAAATTAAAACTCAAGACTCCATGTTTTTTTTTTTTTTTTTTAGTTCCAGCGTCCAATCAGATGGAAATATTCTAGATGTCTTGAGCATCTACAGAAATTATTTAATTTATTTAAATACTGAGATTTTTTATTTTCATTTGAACCTTTATTTTTTTTAATTCATGTAATTGTTGTTTTTTTGTATGTGTTTTAACTGTTTTTAATGACTCAAACAGTGAGATTTTCTTTTACTGGATTTGAATACCTGACTTTAAATGTTCAGATTTTTAGTAACTTCTATTTTAACCCCTGATTTAAATGTTGAAAAAAAACGTAAAATAGTTTTGTGGCTTTGAACGACGCTTGATGTGGACGAGGTTAATGACCCCTAACAAAAAAATAACACAGTTACTGAGGCCAAAAATGGCAGTTTGATCCATTTCAAATGAAATCTACGACTCAGTGACGTTTGCTGAAAACTCTCTGGAGCCGCTGTATCACCGGACATCAGTGAACATAACGTCTGATGAATATACTGACGACACGTCTCTGTTGCTGCAGGAAATGAGCGGACGCATCCTGGGCCGAGCTCAAATCAGAGCAGGACTGGGAGACGGAAGGAAGGGAGGAGGAAGAGCTGCTGCTGCTGCCGGTCAGACCGGTTCCACCTGTTTCAGATTAAGAGTCTGGATCATTCAGTCACGTCCTCTTATAGTCTAATAATAGTTGTAGATTTGAGATATTCTGACTGTGCTGCAGCTTAACTGGTGCTGAACACGAACGTTCAGTACCAGGGGACCAAGCAGACTTCTTGTTTCTACCATCACCGGCTGGTAAAAACATCCTCCGGCAACTGGAGGTTAAAGGTCAAACACCTGAAACCGCCGACTTTTCCCTCAGGGCAAAAGTTTTATTCATGTTACTGAAGAATTTCTGTGATAAAAACCTTCTTTTCTTAAAACAGAAAAGAAAAGTATATAATTTTAACCGGCGAAGATTTGAGGACTGAAATGTCGTAAATAAAGCGAGTTAAAGTGATTATTTTCAGTGCAGACTGAATATTTCAGCCTGTTTCAACTGCAAATCTACTCGTTTTCTAGACATTAGTGTCAGCTGGAGCTGCAACTAACGATTACTTTCATTATCAGTTAATTTTCTGATTATTTTCTGGATTAAACTGATGATTGTTTGGGCTGTAAAACATCCAAAAACCCAAAGATATTCATTAAGTTTATTCATTAAGATTAAGTTTCTATCATTCGACTGATCGATTCATCAACCAACTGTTGCAGTTCTGGTGTCAGTATGTTGAAGGAATATGGCAGGTCGCTACACTAGAATCAAGAAAAATGATTAAATGAAACTGAATTTTGGAAAACTCTTGAAACAAGTTGATTTGTTTTGGAAACAACTTTACTTGATTTAAGGAAACAAGAATTTAAGCAGGAACATGAAACCTCAACTTTGTAAATATCTGAGATTTAAGAGCAAATACGCATCAAAACAAACATGGAAGCTACTGCACATTTCATTTTTTGTGTTGAAACCCAGAAAACAGAACAACAGTCCCAGTGCAACACTAGTCAAAGCTTGACCTGGAGCGCCATCTAGTGGCCCATGTGACGACTGAGCTGAGAAACTGCAGCATTTCAGTCTTCCAACTGCTTTTATCGTCACGAGTGACTCTGAGTCGTCTGCTGCTTTTATTAAATGAACCCATGGTTGTTTTCCGTCTTCGTTCAGCTCAAATATGATCTTTACTTCGTCTCTTTGCTTTTGTTTCCATTGTGTCCACCTCTTGTAACTGCTTACGTCAGGTATCACAGGTGACCTGATCTCACCTGATCAACCGCCACCGAGTTTTGGACGGATGATTTTCAACTTTGAATCCAACAGTATTTTCTAAAGTAAACCTCAAAACTTAATATCTTTCTGATGTGATTTATTTATACACCGATTCCTGTTTCTATCCCGTGGACGGTCCGAACTTGTTCATTTCCTTTCGGTGACGCTTTATTTTGTGGCTCATTGATTTTTTTTTGTATTTCCTCGGACGTTCGGTCGACAGAAACGTGTAATCTGATATTACTTTTGAGGGAAAATAGAAATTTCTCTGAAAGAAAAGCTTGATTTCATTCATTATTCCTTTATAGTCAGAAACTTTATTCTCTCTTTATGTTGAACTGCAGACAAATCTCAAATTTTTGCATGTTCAGTTCACCGACCAATATCACTCTCTAGGTTATGTTACTGGACATTTAACCTTTAATTAGCACCAACATAGTTCTTCACAGAAATTATGGATCAGTAGTATCAAGTCTTGCCCTTCTTTCCTTTAACTTTTTTTTAAACTATTTGGCAAATACTTTTATATGTCTTCTTTTTATTCCTCTAACTTCTAATATATAATTCAGAATGATGGATAATAATAGTAATTTTGATCCATTTTCAATCAAGAAAGAAACACAAAAATCCACAGGTGACGCATCCGGGAAGTTCGATAAAA
The DNA here is from genome assembly GCF_016859285.1 of Xiphias gladius. Classification (NCBI taxonomy): domain Eukaryota; kingdom Metazoa; phylum Chordata; class Actinopteri; order Istiophoriformes; family Xiphiidae; genus Xiphias; species Xiphias gladius. The sequence goes on from NC_053412.1 coordinate 920,680, forward strand.
CCCATCTGATCGGGACAAACAAATCATCACTGATCAATCTGTCTTTTCTTTTATTATCAAATGGATATGAGGTCGTCTGCGAGTCGACAAACGACACAAACACACACCAATTTCAGCTCGAAAAGTGCAACAGAAGGCGTCCCTTCAAACCACAGACGTCATAAATACAACAGCGCAAGGATGCGAGTGATTTAAATAGTAGATCCCTTTTAAACTTGATTATAAATTATAGTTGTGTTTGCAAGGGAGGTGGAGAATAAAGCTTTCATACAAAAAGGAGTGTGTGGAAGTGTCATTACATATCAGGAATGTGTGAAAGATGCAAAGCAAAGAAAGGCTTAGGGAAAAACGGCAGAGTTTACAGGAGATCGTATCGCACGCAGTGAAGCTGCTGCTCAGCCCGCAGCGATTTCTTCAGAGATTCCTGAAAGTTATTAAACTGTGTTGAAACAGCTGCATGGACACAACAGAGATCACAAAAGACAGTTTAAGGCACAAGAATCTCACGCTGGAAATTTCAGGCCGGCAGATTTTGGAAAAATAGCATTTTCTCTGCCAAGACAAGGTGTATTTAAAGGAAGGAGAAAATCGAGATTGTCAAAACATCCAGAAAAATGACGAGCGTTTCCCTTTAAAGTTGCAGCTTCCCCAACCTGTTTGTCCTTTATGTCTTTGTTTTCCACATTAAAAAGTGTCCGCGCTTCCTGTGAACTCCAGTTTTAAACACACAACCAGTCGACGTGCTGTTGTTATTTGGTCTGCAGGAAACGAAAGGACACGTGAACACTACATGGCCATAAGTATGCGGACACGTCTGAGTACTTTTGGTCTGGGCTTGTTTTTCCGTGGCCACACTGTACTCACAGCGCTCTAACACTGCTCAGTGTTTTAGTGTCTGATAAGCTTTTAAAGTCGTGGATTGGAACCTATTTTCTTTTTTTTGGGCTGAACGCCTGGTGAAGGAAATCTTGACGCTTTCCTGCACAGAGCCAGCTCCATAAAGAAATGGTTTCCCAGTTTGGCGTGGTCGAACTTGACTGGTCTGCACGGAGCCCCGATCCAGACCCCACCCAACACACCTCTGGGAAGACCCAGCATCCCGCTGATGCTGGGTCTGTGATCACCCAGCATCAGTGCTGGACCTCATTGACTGGGAGCAAATCCCGGCAGAAGGTTCGACCTTTAGTGGAAAGACGAGAGTGGAGGCTGTTAGAGCAGCACATTAATGCCCACGGAGTCACCATCACGTGTTCAACTACCACATGTCCACATACTTTTGGCCACATAAAGCAGTTTGACTGAGCAGGATCTGTACATAAAGAGGAAGCAGAATCAGGGAAGTACCAAGGTTACCAGGCCAGTTGAAAACACACATACAACAATGGAAGTGAGATTCCCCTGGTGAAAATGGCAACATGAGCTCAAACACGTCGAGGCACTAACCTTTTGTTGTTTTTGTTTTTTTTTAAATCTGAATTTTACACATTTGGACAAAAATACATTTTAGGGTGTAAAAATAAAAGCCCAAAGAAGCGAGCAGGCCAGGAATCAGAGCGCTGATGGTCAGGTGTTTCTCTCGCCTGCTGAACCCTGCAGCTGTCAGGACATTTTATGGTGTGAAGCTGCTGCCTGCTTGGTTCTGTCCATCTGAGCAGATGTTTTGTTTTGGTTTTTTTCTTTTTTTTTTGTTTTTTTTTGTTGTTTAGTTTAGTTTTTTTGGGGGGGGTTTGGCTCTTTGTCACCTCGAGGTTAAAGTATGCAGCAGTGCTTTTTCTTCTTCTTGCCGCTCGGTCCGTTTTTGTCTTTGCTCTCAGACATTTTCTTCTTACGAACCTCCCGCATGAGGTCAAAGAACACCTGAGAGAAGAAAAACATAGGAAGGAGCTGTATTAACTGGTGGAGAAGAGTTTGCTGAGAGTCCTGAGGTTGTCACCACAGATTATTTGGCAGCACTGAGGCAGCAAAGCTCAATTTAAAAAAATAAATACATGAGTGGAAACACTACAGCGGGCGCAAACACATGCAAATTCCCTGCAGGCAAAAAGAACTGAGGTGAAGACATGTTTGTGCAAGTCGATAATGTTTCAGCTTCAGTAAAAACCTGCTCCTGCCCTGAAGCTGTGTGACTGCACTTCATGAACGTACAGGAGCAAGAGGAAGCAAGAAAGAAAGCGAAGGAAAATGACTAAGACACCGAGTTCCCGCTTCCGTGAAGCACTTCGAGGCTAAGACGGTCACCAAATTCTTCTAATCCTGCACCAGTCCCAGAAAGCGCCTGCTGCCCGCTCTCAGAAGGTGTGGCGTACCTTGTCCACGTTGGCTCTCGTCTTAGCCGAGGTCTCCACGTACTGGACCCCCCACTCGCTCGCCTTCGCCGTGGCCTCGTCAGCAGAGACCTGCCGCCGCTCCTCCAGGTCCGACTTGTTCCCCACCAGGAGCAGAGGGATCGCCTCCTCCTCCTTCACCCGCAGGATCTGCTCCCTGACGCACAGACACACAGACACGCACAGAGCTTTTAGCGGCACAGAAACATCTGGATGAAAATGAACAGAATAAAGATGAAATTTAAAAAAAAAAAAACGCTAGACAATAAGAGCCTGAAAAAAGCAGAAAGACGAGCAGCTTGTAGTAAGAGGTGGCCACAAGCTCTCTAGCAGCACTGATTAAAAAAAAAATAAAAATTTCAGATCACAAGAGCTGCAAATTTATTTCCAGGAAAGGGGTAATTCCAAGGAAACGCTTTACATTTTACAACCAAACAGTCAGAATCAGTCAAAGAGACACTGAACCGAAGTAACAGAGGCACATATGTGGTGGAAATGTAAGGTCTTTTTGTCTTGATTATGTTTTTGGGTCATAAATAAGGGAACATAAGGCCTGTAGTTGGACCCTTTTGTGTGGAAGAAAAACCCCGGAGCCAAGAGCCTGAACCACAAGCTGCTGCAGTGATATGGATCCTAAAATGCTTTGCACAGATCAGGAGACTTAGAGTTTAGGTAGAAGTTGTCCAAGTTGTGTGGAGTCCAGTACGGACCAGAACACACCTGAAGTAGATCTACGTAGGCCAAAGCCTCCCACAGGTGGGACAATAACTTAACAAGCGCCAGCGCAACTGGTGAAACTCTCAGCAGTCGTCTGCTTAATATGCTCGCTGCACGTCTGAGTCCGCGAATCTAAACTCAGCGATGCCAGAGACGGTTTCCTCAATAAAGACACGTCCAGTTGTCGAGCGGTTGATAGAGAGCTGGTGCAGAGTGAACAGAAGAGGCGGATCAGGGATTTCTGCCACAGCTTCACCTACTTCCAAGCCGCAACACGCTGGTCTCACAGCAAAGTCGTTCTTCATACTACAGGTGTTAAAGCTCGGACTTTTTTGAACTGGAGTTATCTCAGTAACGATATATTCCTGGCCGGTTTTGTAAAAGACATCATTACACAACAAGTAATTATCATTTTATAAGGCTCTTCCATGTAAAAATGAGTTTACCAATTCCTGATATAAACTTATTTAACACTATGCAGATCATCACTGCAGGCCGGGAGTTTAATTGATAGGAAATAAGTCTGTGATTTAAATCCGGACCTATCGGGACCGGGGAGTTTAGCTGTGGGCTGAAAAGCTTCGCAAACTGAGAACGCTGGGAAGCAGCGCTCTAAGTCGTGACGACCAGTTAGTGTTGACGGACCTGAACTCGGATGTGGCCGTGAAGGCCTCGTGCTCCGTGATGGAGAAGACCAGCAGGAAGCCCTCTCCGCTGCGAAAGTAGTTGTCTCTGATGGCGGCGTAGTCCTCCTGACCCGCCGTGTCCAGGATGTCGATCTGGACGTCCTCGCCGTCCAGGACCACCTTCTTCCTGTAGCTGTCGGCCTTGGTGGGCTCGTAGTCCTCCACGAACTACGACCGGAGAAAATGATTATGCTGCGGGAAACGGCAACGGCAGGGTTCATGGGAAATGCGGTCTCCAAGTCTCACCTCGTCGTACATGAACTGCAGGGTGAGGGCGGACTTTCCCACGCCGCCGCTGCCCACCATGATCACCTTATGGAGAGCCAGAGAGGTCTGGTTCTTGTTCTTGCCGGAGGCCATGACTCTGGTCTACGTCAGTCGGGCAGCCCACAGCTCTGCCTGACTTCTGAAGTCCGACAGGGAAAGGTAGAGACCAGGAGGGACCGGCACAGGATGAGAGATGAAGTATATATATATATATATTTAAGACATACAGGCAGAATGGTCCAGCAGCTGTATATAAAACAGAAACCTGACACAGATTCATACCACGCGCACACACACACACACACACACACACACACACACACAAGCATCCATCAATATTAAAAATACATTCCACAAGAACCAACTCTGAAAGATTTACTTATAAGAACATATCTCCAAACCACTGAAACGCAGGCCTGCAACAAAACACAAAAATATCGATTATCATTTGACATGAATGAATACTTTCACAACACAATTATTTTCCTCGTGTTGTGGCAGTTTCACTCTTCCTCCAGAAACCGCCCCGACCACCCTGCACCCTGGAGATTAACTGATTACTCGACCGGCAGAAAATTAACCGACAACAATTTTCTTATCTGGTTAACTGTAAAAAAGTTATGCAGGAAAACTGACAAAAATGGCCTGGTACCAGCCTCTCGGATGTTTTCATGCTTTTCTGTGATAGTAAACTTTATATTTTTGGGGGGGTCTTTGAGCTTGTTAGGCTTAAACCAAACCATCCGTTATTAAAGAGAAGAACCGTCTCTGCAGCCCTGCAGTTGTCCTGTGATGGACTAACACGACCTTGCCCAAGATTTTCTGTGTGTGTGAAATAATGAACACACGGTCTGATAAAACACAACACATCTGACAGTCTGTGATGAAACTACTGTTGCAGTGAAAAGCAGTAAACCTGGGGCTTCTGGGGCCAGTCCCCTGCCTCGCAAACAAGAGCTAGGGGCCCGCTGAGACTGAGGCCCCTGAGTGCGCTCCGGTAGCAGTGGTCAGGCCGAGGAGGGCCACTGCAAACGCGCTGCTGGGAGATACCAGGAACAGACCCACTCGTCGGTGACCTTTCCGGCTCCCTGTCAGCGCAAGGACACTGACGTGAGGCGGGAGTCGGCGGCTGTCGGGACAAACTGAGTAATGGAGGGAACTTTGAACGCCCTCAGCCTCGGAGACAAACACATGAATAATAGGCCTGACTGTGCTCAAGGAGGAACTGTAATTCACCCTGTCAACACACAGCTCCAACTTCCTCTCAGTATCAACCAGCTGACAGCTGCGAAACACTTTCTACGAGACACTCAACAGCCCCCCCGCCCGGGTGCCCGCCTTCAGCCTAAACGACGCCTCTGATTGGATGACGACGCGAGCGACACCCCCCGCTATTGGCTGCTTGGGCTGTCGGTCTCCAGGCCGATAGCTAGCCAGGGGAACAGCGACTGATAAGGCTTTCCGTCGCCCGGACGTTAAAAGCTTCCCCCGGCGGAGCGGCGGAGCGGGGGGAAGCTCCAGGCTGGCGCGAAGCAGGCCGGAGAGGTCCGCTAACTCACCTGCTAACGTGTTTTTCTGTCGCTCGCTGAGAAATCCGCCATAAAGCGACGCGCACTCAACTTTCACAAGTTGATCAGGAGACTCTGCCCCACCTAGTACCCGTACTCGGCCGAAGACTGTCTACGTCCGAGCGGAGGGGTCACTCTGTCGCTGAAAAATGGCGCCGCCAGCGTAGCCGCGACCAAGGCGACTTACTCAGCTTACTCAGTCAGGGGCAACGCTCCCCACACGATCCGGTTCAAGGTCGACTTACACCAGGCGTCGGGGGACGTGCGGTACAGCACGCGGCTCCCCGCTACTCGCGTTGGCTGCAGCTCGCGGACTGGCGAACCCGGGAAAAGCGCGGAGTGATACATCCCACCCTTTAGCTCCTCTCAGGGCGAGGCGGCCGATGTTAACAGGATATGATGTCACGGAATTCCTCGTAGTTCTCCCAAGAATGTATTTATTTATCTCTTAATATATATTATTTTTAAAAAATAAAAATATTCTTTATTCTTATCATTGGTGGCATTTTTTGTGCTGTAGCGTCTGCAGTGTTTTCTTCACGTTTCCTACTCTGTCGGTTTCTGGAGCGAACAGAAGTGAATCCTGCAGCGAACAGACACTAACGCGTCCATGCTCTGTTACTAACAACGGACTCAGTAGCGGCCCAAACTTTTTCTACATGGCATCGATACCGTTTGAGTTTTTTCTGTTTCTTAAGTCTGTGGAAATACGTTTGTAACACAGTATGTGCAGAAAATAAATAAATATAAAGTGAACGGTAAACATTTCAGTTGGTGATTATTTTTTTTACAAGTCTAAAATAAGTAAAATGTCTTGTCCGACCAAACTCACAGGGATTCAGTTTAATTTGATTTATAAAAGAAAGAGAAAAAAAAGTAGCAAAATAAGTATGCAAAATGTAGTAAAACCTTCTTAGGATTTTTTTTTTTAATTAAATACAGCTATTTTCAGAGGTTTTATATATATATATATAAAGCTCATCTGCAGCTACCTTACAGGCATGCAATTCCCATATTCGGAACAAAGATGGCGCTATTTCATTACTTTGTCCAGCGCTGGTCCCTGACTGGTCACAGCCTCGTCGCTTTAAACGCTGGTTGTGATGAGGTAAAAACATCTACATTGAACTTCCCCGAATGTCCCTTTAAATGACCCGTGAGCAGACACGACGCTAGGAAACGATGTTTTGTCCTGTAGCATCATTTTATAGACATTTCCCCGAATGAAGACTGACACGTTCATTACCTGTGGAAAGTTTAAGAATTCAGATTTTGCAGATTTGCTCCAAAAAAACAAAACAAAACACGTGTTATTAATCTATCATGTCAGAATAAGTCAAATCCGACTCTTGTGATTTCAGTAAAAACAGGGTCATGTGAGGGGAAGAGGCAGACGTGACCTGTTTTTACACTTCGTGTTGCTTTGCCTTATGATAATCGCCAGCTGAGAGGTCAAAGGTCACCTCGGCTCTGTCTCTTGCTACAGGGCTGCTGCTGCTGCTGCTGGATGTCTCGGGCTGTGAGGAGCTGATTTGGTTTGGAGGTTTTTACTAACAAATGCCGTCGTCCGGGTCGCTCGTCAGTCCAGGCTGTTGCGGACTGTGTTGAATTTGACTAGTAAGGCTCGGGTTGTTTCCATACCCGCATGTCTATTTGGGGGGGGGGCACACGGCCGGCAGCACGCAGGCACCGGGGCGCACCGACGCCTGTGTTTAGGAACGACGTGTTCAGCGCGACGTTCTGCTGTCCGCATACTTTGGGCCACGTCTGGACACACAAATACAAACGTTTCGTCCGCGTCGCAACAGCCCGTGTGAGCTCGGCGCGACCCCAGAGAGAAGCCACCGCGGCTGCGCTTGTGTCAGAGAGGCCCCGTGTAAAACACAAGAGCCCGGGAACAGAACACATCCCACGAGGCGAGAATGAAAGGGGTCGGGACCAGCCTTAGAGCCTCCGGTAAACTGTTGGGAAACCGTAGGGTATGAATGAAACTTCCCCGATTTACACGGTCTAAGAATGATGCCCTCCACTCGGGCACTTCTGTTCTCTGCCCCTCTACGTTCGATTCGTCCTGCCCACAGTTTCGCACGTGAATATTTTACGAACAAAACGCACGACAGCTCGATACGGATCCGAGATTCCGGAGTCAATGCAGTGAAGTTGGCTCCATCTGGAGCGGCCTCAGCAACAGTAGCGAAGTAATATTTACATAGATGTAACTCTGACGGGTGTCATCGTGCTGCACAATGAGGTTTTTAACTTTTAACACTAGAAGGACTTTTTCCTGAGGAGACGCCTGTAGTTTTACTTGAGCCAGATTCTCAGGGCGCTGCTCGGACTGGATCTGGGTACGGTCCTACCGGCTGATACAGGATCTGAATACTTCTTCCACTGCTGACAACCACTAAGATCTTTGAATAGTTCTGTCTCTGACTGCAGAACAGTCTCCTTCAGTGGTACTCTGAAGAAACTGCAGGTTTAACTCACTGGTCATAAAAGCATTTATTACTTTTTCCAAGTCTGCTCCTATAAAGTCACCGCAGGAATATTATCTGGGATTAAAGTGGAATATTAATCCCTTTAGGAATAATTCAGTGATTTCTCCTTGGGGACCATTAATAACACGCCCCCTCCCTCCCTCCCTCCCTCCTCCTCTCTCTCCCTCCTCCTCTCTCTCCCTCTCCTCATTGGCCGCGCCCACCTGATTCTGGACCCCCCCCCCCGTATATAAAAAAGTTTTCGGTGTGTGGCGGCTCCCGAGCCTCAGACGCCAGAATGGAAACGCTCCTCGGTGCGCTCACTGGCACACCTCCCTCTCCTCCTCCTCCTCCTCATCTTCTTCTTCTTCTTAATTGCGCATCTGCACTCCGGCTACGCCACAGTGGGAGTCACGACCAAGAACGTTTGAACTATATTTAGAGAATAAAAAAAGTGAGGATGATGATGATGATGATGATGATGGTGATGGTGATGATGATGATGATGATGATGATGAGCCCTCTGTGTCTGTGGACCAAGAAAATGATGGATTGAACTTTAAAAATGTTCAAGGAGGATTTGGATTCAGTTCTTCTCGGCTTGTGGAATATGATGCAGGGAGGTTTTCAGCGGGGCCGATGCTGATTAATGAAACCATGACACATGTTCTGCTTCTGACAGAGGTGATGCTTTGCGTGTGAAGCTGCTCCAAACTCCAACGCTCAGAGCCCCCAAAAACAGGAATCAAGAGGACTCCGCTTCCCGTTTTTGACAGGCTGTTGACAATGACCAAAGACATCCATACAATGATGAAATAAAAAAGATTTCTCACGCACACATCTCCGGCCGATTGGAAATAAATTGCACCGACTGCCATCCAAGTGCGTCAGACCTGAGCGGACCGCCGTTACGCATGGAGACAGCTCGGGACTGAGAGGATTTTCTTTACCTGTTCACACTTCATTTTATGATTTTAACTCTGACAAAAGAGGAAAAAAAAGTTGTTCTACTCCTCCTCAAACAGAAAATGAGTAGCTGTCTTTTCCGACTGGCACTCCTCGTGGCTTGCGTCCTCTCCATCCGCTGCACCGCTGCGCCCGGGACCGAGGCGGAGGCGCACACGGCGCCCAGGGATACCTGCGCGTCCTGCGGCATCGCTCAGCCGGAGGACCCCGAGTCGGGCCGGCTGAACGTGGACTTCCTAGAGGCGGTAAAGAGGCACATCCTGAGCAGGCTACAGATGCGGGAGAGGCCCAACATCACGCACCCGGTCCCGAAGGCGGCCATGGTGACGGCGCTGCGGAAGCTCCACGCCGGGAAGCTGCGGGAGGACGGGAGGGTGGAGATCCCCAACCTGGACGGGCACCCGATGAGCAACGAGGTGCTGGAGGAGAGCTCGGAGATCATCAGCTTTGCGGAGAAAGGTGCGTGATGGAGACGAGCTGCACATTTTCAGGCTTGAATCTGAGTTTTTCTGAGAAGGAGCCACAAAAAATGAGAAAGTTCCACCTGATTTCAATGCAATTTTACACTTTTCACTAATTTTCCCAAAACAAACCCCAGTGAGACAGATCAGTGTGAACTTTTTCCAACAAGATGCAAAAAAAACCAAAAACACTCAGATTTTCATTTAGACAAATTTGAAATTCTTGTGGATAGCATCATGTTGGCAGAGTTCTGCTGCGGCTGTACAAAGAATACGAGGTGAAACATGCTTTGTCTCTGCAACAAGCCAACGCATCCTGCAGGGACAGAAGAGCTGAGAGGATCTGACATAGAGAGAAAAAAATCCCTCCATTCAGTTAGTTTTTGAAGAGTGAGAAACACAGCTGAGGCTGAAGATCATGTCACAGGTGCTGCTTTTAATCCGAAACCTCAAATCTCACCCCCCCAAAAAAAAGAAAACATCCTCTTATCATCCACTGAAACACACAGCATCCGGACTGAAGAATGGCTTCAGCCTCTCGGTGCAAAACTTCAATTCAGCATGACTTTGGTTTGACTGAATTCTAACAACAAGCTGTGAGTTTCTAGAGTTTGAAGTGGCTTCACGAGACTCGGCAGAGGGTTTAACACACACACATTTACAGCACATTCGTCTTCATTAAACTCAGTATGTGAGATATTTGATACATGTCGTTGGTGAATCAGGGACACGCGCTGAACACCGGCCAACTCTGCTGCGCTGTGCGTGTGTGTGTCTTTGTATACTGACTGAATGAGAAACAGCCCGGAGAACATGCTGATGTTGAACAGATGTTGATGCAAAAGGCCTGAAAACCCGCAAAAATAAAAGCAGAGACCATCTGTAGGTGCTACCTGCCTTGTTTTGTGAAGCTGAAAGCTTATTATCTTTCCGTTAACGGTTTCTGAAGAGGTTCTAACACTATCTTTTTTTAACTCCGTCTTCTTTTGCACGTTGTCTATTAAACCTACTGTGGGTGTTCATCATATTTTGGCTGTTCCCACCGTAAACACCTCTGTTGGCCCCCTAAAGTCGGGCACATGCCTCATGTAACAAGTGCTGATTTTGTCTAAATTAAAGTCTGTCGCTTTCTGCAGTGATAAGACGTTAAGACATACGTTAAAAGTTGTGGTTTTGCAGGTCTTTATGTCTGTCAACAAAGAAAAAGGATGTTATCATCTAAAAGGTGGATCAAAAAAATGTCAAATTTTGATTGCAGTGTGGTGAATTGAGAGCTTATGCACAACCTAATTAGATTTTGGGGTTTCGTTCTTTAGAGGTTGGACTTTTACGCATGAACTACTCTGCTGCATTCATGTGCTCGCGGAACGTTTGGACATCTGGGACTTCTGGCTTCCACCCCAGTGTTGTGTTCACTTTCCTAGAAAACCCATCCTCACACAAACATAAGCTCCGGTGGCTTTGCTCTGTGTCGGCGGAGGTTTGCTCCCTGCTGAGAGCCTTTTAGTTTCCGATGTTTCTCTCTGTGGCCGCTGTGTTGCAGACCTTCCACCTTGGCGCCGTCAGTTGGCTGCGTTACCGGCACTGAGCAGCTGCCAATGGGGGACATGGAGCGACAACAAGGCTCAGAGGAACGATTTAACTCAGGGGCGGTTGAAAGGAGCAGGGCTGAAAATGATCAACGACGCCACCTGCTTCGCCCACGTGTGTCCGTCCGCTCGCCTCTGAAAGCGACCGAACTCTACGGAAACATCTGCTTTCCACATCAACAACTCGCTGCATCGCGTCGGCACTCGGGACTGTTATTCTGAACCTGTGTGTGTTCATTATGTCATACGTATCAGAGTCGTTTATCCCTGTTTATGTTGTAGTATTTGAGCTTTTCTGTGTCTGTCATTGTCTTTGTGTGTGTGATTGATGTTTTCTCAACCGTGTGTGTTTCCACGAGTGTCTGCGTCGGCATTTACATGCATCTATATCCAGGATTTTGTGTGTTTCTGTGTGTGTGTGACATGACAGGGTTGTGTTGAATCAGTCCCCTCAGTATAAGGTCAGAGCTTTTGTGTTGGCCGTCGTGCAGCCTGAATGCAGATTGACGGGCTGAACCCTGCAGCCAGGCAGCCCATTAGAATTCACTGTGTGTTTGTGTGTGTGTGTGTGTGTGTGTGTGTGTGTGTGTGTGTGTGTGTGTGTGTGTGTGTGTGAGAGAGAGCTAACTACAGGCCCTATATGAAAAAACACCGTGGCTCGAGTGCATGGTGTTGGTTTGTTAGTTTACTGCGAAAACGTTTTAGGTGTCACAGTTTGGAATCAAAGGCCGACTTTTCATAAATGCAATTTCTTTGCAACGTTCGGGAAAATCGGAAAAAATCAAGAACTGGATTTGTGTCAATGTCTCTAGTTAGATTGTGTTTGTGAGCCGACTGCTGTTGTTGTTTTCAGGACTTCCATACATGGAAATTTTCTGACAGCTATACCAGAAGCAGCCATGTGTATGTTTTTAACAGTGGGATGTAAACTCCCACTGTTAAAAACCTTTGTAAAAACAAAAGGTCACGACCTCAGGGTCCTCAAAGGTAACTACGGCCCTGGTTGTGACGAAACTTTGTCTTCTAGCTTTTTTTCCAATGGTGTTGAAATGCAGAAAAAAAAAGAAAATCATTCACTAATTTTAAAAAAGAGAAGGAGCTGGAGTGTTTGGCCATTGGAATGCCAAGGATATCATGTTCTTAACTTCCCCCCAATTGCATTGTGGTAGCAGTGGCCTAAAAACCAGAAGAATCAGCATTTTTGTAGCCACAGATTTCCAGTGAAGATTCATGCAAACCAACAAGGTTTGTTCTATGACATAAAATAGAAGAAGGCAGAGAGGTTTCAAAATGAGGTGGTTGTTGGCAAAAGCTGTATGGCCTTAAAGCTTATTTTAGCCTAAATTTAGTCATTTACTTCATTATTAGAAATGAATTCTGGGAAGCTATGGCCATGTTGCACAGTCGCGGTATTTCTGCAGCACAGTGTGGTTTATTTATCCGTCTGTTATTTTGTTGAGAGAAGTCGAGTATTTAAATATTTGCCTAATGTAATGTCGAGCCTTTTAGAACACCTGTTGTCTTTCTTTTGCAATGCACAATGATCACTTTATTTTAGTGGACACTTACTGACTACTTAGTAGAAATTACAAAATGGTTTTTGTTTAGCAGCTGGATGTTATCAGACTGTCCTTGGTCGTCTCCCTGCTCCTTGTCTCCACCTCATTTTGTCTTTGAGTTTATCTTGTCCTGGAGTTCATGTGAAGAATCAACCATCTCCTCATTACCATCTCAGACAATGCAGCTGGTCGTCTGTGACAAATGAATTCCCTCTCAAACCGTCACTTAAGTATCCTCCTCGATCTCATTGTAAGGCGGCCACTCCCCAACAGCGGCAAACACATTCAGGGGTCTTAAAAAGACTCCTCCTGCGACAGAGCATTTGTTTATATCTACATTACAGGCGTTTTAGCTGTAGCTTTGATCTCTGCGGTTTAGAGTAAGTGAGCAAGTCAAGGTTTTAGCAGTTTGATAGAACATGTGGTGACAGATACATACCACCCATGAAATCTGCACCTGCAGCTCAGCTTAACCTTTGTTTGCCTTTCGTAGGCACTGTATCGTTCTTGATTTTTATGCTGCCTGGATGACAGCAGTGCTCTAATGTGCAGACCCATTGTGTAGCAGTGTGTGATCTAACGTTCGCGCTGCTGAGTAATGAAGATTACCCCGTCTCGTGATTGATGAGGTAACGCATGCGGTGGCTCGCTAAAAAAGGCAACAAAGTCTGCTCCCCCTGGAAGTTGGAATAATCTCTGACATTTTCATATTGTCTTTATGTGCACTGACGCAACCTGCTTCACGAAAGCTTTTACAACGTCTGCTTGGTCTTGTCCTGGTAAGAACCCTCCGGTGCACCGGGTGCGTTCTGATTCGCAACTGTTCAACCATGAAATCTCAAGTTCATCCACTGGACTCTCTGTCCTCTTACGCTCTGATTTCTCCCTAACTGTCAATATCAATTTCTCCCGGCCGGCTTCGCTCGGAGTTCAGGAGGTTCAGCCCTGATGAAAGGCTCTAATCTTATTCACCTGACGGCCGTCAATCATCTTCTCCGCGTGTTCTTCGGTCCCTGTAGCTCCGGTGCTGCATGGTTTAAAAAGCAGGACGTGATGTTGACGGTGAGATGTGTGGTCCTCCAAAGGAACATTTAAAATTAAATTTCTGGTTTGATGAACGCTGTGTAAGCATCTCATGATAAAGTACCGTAAAATGTAAAACACAGTAGATTAAGGAGACCACTGCTTCAACTCCACAGTGTGGAGAGTCCTGTTTCATTCCGCCATCAATTACCCAGGAGTACTCTCAGGATATTTACATGTCTCCGCTCAAGATCAAAACTTTATCCATCCTTAATGGGAGCACTGGCTTGCAGGAAAGCACACAGTGAAACCCACAAGAGCAGTAAGTGAGGACATAAAATGCAAATACATATGGAGCAGTCCGGATAAAAACAATCTTGTCTTTTTGCTTTAGTTCAAGCACTTTTAACATTCATTAGTTGCGGAAAAGTTTCAAGGGAAACAGGAGTGGGGTAATCTGTATAAACGTATCTCTGACTTTATTATGGAAACACTGAAAGATGTTGAATGAATTTCAAATTGTTATTTTTGTTGCTAAGGGGTTTGAACCCCTCAGCTGCCCTGCTTCCAAACCTTTCATTCGTTCCACACATGAACTGATGGTTAGCAAATAAAAAGCCTCTGACCATTTGCAGTCTGTTGCAGAAGCAGCCGCGGCTTCTGAGAACCGGCTAATGTCATGTAAATGATTTTTCTTGCGTCTTCATTCTTCCAGTTTGTTGCTGCATTTCCTGCGCTGCCTGGCCCTGCAACATGCTCTCAGGCCTCATTGTGAAGACAGTTAGGCTCCATAAGATCTCATTTTCAGGCAGCATTCAACGCTAAGCCTTTGAACCTTTGTGCACCGCTCTCTTAACACCCCCTCCCCCCTTCTTCTCATATCTGGGCCGACTTGGAGGCCAAGTGGCCCTGCGCCCAACGCCCTCCTGTCACAGTCCACAGGATCTGTGCCACCCCGAACTGAGGGGAGGCCAGGGGCGGTGTCCTCACTTTAAGCTGTTCCCAAAATTCACCCCCTCCTCCAGTGCTCAGTCCCCTTTGGTTTCCAAAATTATGCAAATGAGGAAGCGCTGATATAATTGTCTATCTTGATTTCAGTCTTTGGTGACGTCTTCCAAATTACAGTGCTCTCAAAAGCCATTAAGAATACGTGGTAGAGATTTTTTTTTTTTTTTAAACAGACTTTTGAATAGTAACTTTATCATTAATCAGTCCCTCTGCTGTGTTTTTGTTCCTCAGATGACATGGTGACATCTAAGTCCAGCCTGTTCTTCCTGATCTCCAGTGAGGGGAACCAGAACCTGTACGTGACGCAGGCCACCCTCTGGCTCTACTTCAAGCTGCTCCCATCTCCTGCTGAGGTGCGTCCAAGGCGGAAGGTGACGGTGAAGGTGTACTACCAGGAGCCTGGCCTTGGCAGCAAGTGGAATCTGGTGGAGAAACGGGTGGAGCTGAAGCGCAGCGGCTGGCACACCTTCGTGCTGACTGATGCTGTCCGGTTGGTGTTCGAGAAGGGCGACCGGCGGCAGAACCTGGACGTGCGCTGCGAAGGCTGTGAGGCGGACAGCGTCATACCCATCCTGCTCAACCACAATGACGAGTCCCACCGGCCCTTCCTGGTGGTGCAAGCGCGGCAAGCTGACAACAAACACCGCATCCGTAAGAGGGGGCTGGAGTGCGATGACAACAGCAACTTGTGCTGCCGCCGGCAATTCTACATAGACTTCCGGCTCATCGGCTGGAACGACTGGATCATTGCGCCGTCAGGCTACTTTGGGAACTACTGCGAGGGGAACTGTCCGGCCTACATGGCAGGCGTCCCTGGTTCGGCCTCATCCTTTCACACAGCTGTGGTGAACCAGTACCGCATGCGGGGGATGAGTCCGGGCTCCATGAACTCCTGCTGCATTCCCACCAAGCTCAGCACCATGTCCATGCTCTACTTTGACAACGAGTACAACATTGTCAAGCGGGACGTTCCCAACATGATAGTGGAGGAGTGTGGCTGTGCTTGAGTATCTTTTATTCGTGTTTATTTAAGGTGGAACTGAAGAACTTAACTGTAAACAGATTCACAATATTACAACAAAAATTGAATATAAAAACAGAATATTTATGGACGATGGAAAAATCATGTGCACACACAACCTCATCCACACATATCTAAACACCCTCATGTATGCCTGCACAAAACTTGTATATATATTTATGTTTGTTTACATATTTTGTTATATTCTCTGATGGAAGACTGTTTCTGTCTAGAAATGATTCAGTCTCCTTCAAAGGGACGTGAAGAGTTCGCTTCCAAGTCTTTAAGTCTTAAGTCTTTAAGTCTTTAAGTATCGACTTTGGAAAACAATCAATATCTGAAGTTCTTCATTAAATCTCTCTAGGATAGTGAGGATCTGGTTTGATAAAGTGTTCAAGACTCACATTACTTACTAGCCTTTACAAAGCAGCATCATTTGATGTAATTTTCTGCTATCAGTCACGTTGTTAGAGTGCGTGTCACTTGTCTAGAAGTGGGCATCTTGTTTTGGAACGACACTCTTCATGTGTAGAAAATAAATCAAACCTTGAACGTGAAAAAAAACCGTCTCCGGAGGAGGTGTAGGGAGCCTTACATGAGTCACAAAGAAAGTCGGGGTGATTCAACTATGCCTCCTTCAAAAACAGTGTGTGCAACACATGGGACAAGCACCGACAATGTCTTCACACCAGTCAAGCTTCACCAACGTACAGCACTTCTGGCCACATTTTCACTCTGTCTTAGACACACTTTGTTCCACGACAAAACTGGCTTCAAGCAGGTACGAACGTTTGGATGCATTCCAAAATGGATGGAAATAGATAAACATAATCTGTAGAGACTTGCAACAAGGATTCTGTTACACCGACACCGTCACCAAACCACAAATTAATCCTCCAGACCGGCAACTAAAGGTGGACTTGCCAACGTGAAGTGTCACACCTGAAATTCAGAGAAATTAAAACTGTTTGGAGGGTGTGTCTCTGAACGTCATTCACATCCTTTCACATCTGTGGATTATTCTCTTTCCATTATCTTCATTGTTGAGGGAAAACTGAAAGTTTGAAAGCTGCCCACCACAAGATAGAAGTGAGGAGGTTGATTTGGGGTTTGGGGGAACAGTCTACCAAAATTTTACACCTATAGCAATCTTTACGTGTAAGTTATATAGTCAGCTAACAACACAAACCATTTCCCGCTCTGCCCAGTCCAGTTCGTGTCCAATCTCAAAGGGACTACTAAATGTGACATACCATCCACGGTTTCAGTCATTTCTACAAAGCAGATTTACTTGTCCCACAGCGGACCAAACTTCCACCCTTCCTCCCTGGTCTTGGTATAATTAAAGTTAAAAAGAATCGTCTTTTTTTCCATTGACTATGCCACCTTTCACTCACAGTACGGTTTGAACAAAATCTCTTTTATAGTGTGTGACCAGCACATGAAGCCGGTGGAATGAATATCAGCAATGACCTTACACGTATCCGTCTTTGTTAACATTTGGATATTGCAAACCGTACCTTCCTTCAGCTTCCGTCAGCTTCTCCTTGAAGGGGAAGGGTTCGATTCCTTAGAGTTGATCAAATCAAAAAATATTTAACGCATTTCTCATTTCAGTCAGTGAAAGTGAAAAGTTGCCATATTGCTCAGTTTAGTGATGGTGCAGCTCCGCACTTCCCGACGCACACTTTGATAGCACTTGCAGATTGAAATGCCTTTAATGAGCCCTATGTGGCGCACCACTGCCCACAGTCCTTCTAAAAGAAATAAGTGCCGCATGAGCTATGCAATGTATAGTATTTACCCATTTAGCAGACAAGCTGAACTTAAGCTCTAGTGACAAACTATCACCAATACTTGAAGTATAAGTGTGGCAAGCAGGGACAGGTTGGGCTTCAGCTGGGAGGCGGGAGGAGGCAGACAGTTTCCCAAAAAAAATGCTGATGGAATGGTGAAGTCTTGTGCTGATAAAAATACATTTATTTGACTTGATCTTGCTCCACTCATAAATAAATACAAATTTGAAAAACCCAGTATGTCAACAAGTCCAACCACAAGTGATGACATTTCTGAAATTCTCTCGTTTTTGGCTGGTGGCTAAATTACATTTATATACTACCAAATGGCTTTGACAAATACGTTCTGGAGGAAAAACATAATTGTCGCTGTTTTTTCCTTTGTTGGACTGGACAGAGTTCGTAGGGAGGTTGTTGGGGTGGACGGTGGGCGACAAAGCAGGACATTGAGAAGGTTTCCGTGTTGCGTGTGGTCAGGTTTACTCCACAAAAACTGGCTAGATGGAAGGGTTTTTACATAATTTTTGAAATATTAAAAACAGCAGTCAGTCTAGGATGTACTTCTCTTTATTCTGTCAAAGTTTTGCTTCCATTATGTCATCATTAAATGTGACGTGTGAAATATAAAAAGAAGCTAACTGGGGGTTAAATTTGACCCAAATGTGATGCATGAATAGTGATTTTAGAGTTTAAATGAATGTGTCCCGGTGGAGTTCCCGTCATGGCACCGTAACACACTTTGAGACACAGTTTCGGGCCAGAGTCACTTTGACATCACTTTGAGATTTTCAGGTTAAACGTTTCAGCGACCTGTTATTTCACTAGTCTGTTATATTCTGGTCTCATTCATAGGCTTCACCACTACCACGTATACATTTAAGAGAAATACCTGACGTCCAGATACTGTTTATTATCTCGCCTTTTCCCGCCTCCTGTCCGACGTTCGACCTCGACCTTGCTTGCCACTGTAACCTTTCGCTTATTCTTCAAAGCGAATGGTTGTTAGAATATTTGCACTGAGGACTTGCGTGACTAGTAATAAGAAAAATAAAATAAACAGAAACTGCCATTGAATAAAAAAAGTTATTTTTATAGAAGCAAAATTGAGCTCTGTTCAAATGTATTATACCTAATCATGGAACCAAAGAGGCCAAGAGGTTTAGCTATTGAAAGATGGCAATGCCGTCATGTTTTTGTTGTTGTAAATTACTTTGTGACAGTTAAAAGAGGCCTAAACACTGTATCAGGGTATAATATCAGTCCATAATCAGCTTAATCTCTTTTCTATTTTGTACCTAGACATGGAATATTTCATATTTTTTCATCAAATTACTTAAATATTCCTAGTTTTCTTTCTTCTTTTTGTTAGCGCTTGTTCCAGAATCATTTAGAGTAAAGCACACGCCATCTGATCCCTGTACAGTCGATGTAACATATGAATATGCTTTTGAAATATTTTGTTCTTTGTTATTGTTGAAAAATAAATTTCTTATTACCAAATGTATGGATTTGTTGTTGTGTCAAGGGACTTGAGAGCAGTTCCTGGAGTCGAAAATCAAACCCCAATGCAAGAACACTTCCTAGACTTACTGCTTGCATCAGTGGGTCGAACGTGGCAGTGACACTGCTCAGGTTGGTGGTTCTGATCCCAAAATAAGTCCATGGCAGAAAAAGCAAGACACTGATGCTGTGATCACATCCGGAAAAAAAAAATACCAAAACAAAACAACAACAAAAAAAAAAAAAAACAGGAATCCGATCAGATCTCGTTGCTACAACAAAGTATAGAGGTTTGTTTTTTACCAACATCAGTGCAAAGATGGTGACCATTAAGCCAGCTGTTGTTCCTTATTATCACAGCATGTTTAACATTCAGTTGACGTGATGTCTACCTCCGAAATACCACAAGGAGCAATTACCTTGGTTGGCTGACACCGGTGTTTTTTTCTGCCATATTTACCCACATGTGTTGACACATTTCTGCATCTCGTGATACGTAGTGGGAGATATCAAAGCCCACAAAAATTCCCTTCTCGCAATCATCAGCAGAGAAGCCAATGCCAGAGGGATTTTCTCAGCTGACTGCTAATCGTCTCTTTTCGTATTGGGTACAGAATTTGAATTTATCATCAGTTCTGGTCTCAGCCTTTTTTAGGCCCTTGAGTGAGAGTTTGCTTTGAGGTTCTCGCTCATATTTTAAACAACTTTGAAATGTGGCCTATGTGGAACTACATGGAGTCGTGTGCATATAAGAGGGCACTGCCAAAGATTTAGCTACATAATGATCATAAATGATAAGCCATTGTATTTCTGAATAGTCATGGTGACAAAATTGGTTAAAAATAATGTTCATAGTGAGTACAACTGAATTATCCTTTAAAGCGGGTTCAGTCCAATCTTGAGGAACAAGGATTTAGTTTAAATTGGAGAAGCATTTCCTTATTAAGACATGGATTTAAATGAATTCTACATATCATTAAAGTTATTTACTTTTACGTTGATATTATTATTAAGGAGGAGGAATACTATGTGACGTGACTGAAAGCTCCAGAGCAGCTGCTACGTGGACCATGTAGTCTACTCAAAAATAAAAACTTTGGACAGGGGCTGTAGCTGTGGGACACTGGCATCATGTCCTTTCTATTTATTGGGGAAATCTGACAATTTTAGAGAACTTCTAAAATCCTGGCTATGGTCGTGATTACGTGGAACCAAGGTAAAAGGTTAATTTACATGTTTACTCCAGTTACTGACATAAAAGCACGATGAGAAGAAAGTACAAATAGTCTGTACAGTGCTCAGTCGCCTACAACGAAAGCTGGCCCTCAAAATGCTTTCCCAACTGCGTCCCATAAACCCACTTCACAGGTTCCAACTACAGCAGTTTAGTCCAAGCCAGTTTTTTTGGCTTGTTTATGCAGACGAGCTGTGCACGTATTCCCGTCGGCGGCTGCTGAAGTTGTTTCCTCGGGGCTGGGAGTAAGAACAGACCACTCTATAGAGCTCAACATGTGCCCACTCATGCATACAAAGGCTGTAAACAGGCCTAATTATACCTAAGCAAATCTCAGCGGGACTTCAAGGGTCAAGTGTTTGACCTCCGGGGTCACACCCTTCATGATTGGGAGGAGAGACGCAGTGTGTGTGACTGTGTGTTGATTTTGTTTCGTCCACTGCCCGACAGCTAAACAAGAAAACGGAGGGAAAGGTAGATATCTGAACCACGTGGAGGTTCATCACAAGGATAACTGTCGCTAAAAACGATCCAGTAAGCGTCGGCTGAAGTCGTGAGAAATGTTGTAAAGTGGTGTGAAATGATACGTTTCAGAGAGAAAACAGTCGCCCCTTAATCTGACAGGTGGTGAACGCATGAGTCAACTCTGACTTTGTCTGCTGCTACTCAGGAATGAGAAAGAGATAGACATGGAGACAAAAACAAAGAGAGAAAGGGGAGTGGAAGAAAAGAAAAAGAGGGAAAAGTAATTACTTGGGATGTGTATTTCATGCTGCTAGGAAAGTTGCTTGAAATTGAGTGTAAAATGAAATGAAATCCGCTCATCTTCAAAAAAAGCGAAACGATCAGGTAGTGATATTTCCATCATGTGACATGTCCGTAAACCCAGGGCCGACAAGAAGGACATAAACATCAGGAGTCGTTTTTCTGCCATAAACTGCACAAATCACAAAAGCAGTATGTCCTTCCGAGGCACAGTGCATAATTGGCGTTATTAGCACAATGAGTTTTGACCACTCTCGTCAGAGCTCTGGATTTTGATAAAGCGGTGAATCGTTATTTTCTCGCTGGCTAAATTTGTGCAGTCTGGGTTAGCTGCCATTTCTCATTGGACTCCCGTGTTTCATGTTAGCCAGCTAGAGCCAACAAATGTCTATCACTGTGTAGCGTGTCATTAAAAAACAAAAGGTTGTCTCCAAAAGTAATTTTACAGGTTTGCAGCAGGTTCCCTTATTTCTTAATGCTGAGAACATCCCTGTTTAAGCTATAACGACACCGTGGCAATGAGATTTTCTGCCTTATCTAGCGGGTTAATTTTACTTTTAGCTTGTTGTTCTTGTTAGCTAGTAAATAACATCTTTGCTATCAACCAATCCGATTGTTTGTTTGTTTGTTTCGTGTTGTCTGGCAACTAACTGAACTTGCTGGCTAGTTGACAGCCAGCAGCCTGTTCAGGCTAAAATCGGCTTATTACTCAAAGTAGAAGTCAGACACTCGACACCGAAAGGTCTGAAGAATTATCACGGGACGTTATGCCCTCACATTATTTTGTTACCATCAACAACTACAGCTCACATTAGGATTTCACATCACATCTGTGGCTGAGGTTCATGGGATATGATGAATACTAACAGAATAACAATAGTTTTTTCTTCATATATTTCATAATCAGCAGATATCCATTTATTTTAGAAGGTTTGAGATCAAATCCAAGTGTCATGTTTCAGTTTTTAATGAGGATAATTGTCAAAATAACCGCAAGCGGCTTGTCAAAAGAAGTGGTCACTGAATCTGTAAGTTGAGTTTTCCCCTTTTGACTTCTGAGTTTCCTTGGAGCCAGCGTGTAAAGGCCAGAAGAAGAACCGCAGCATGACTTTACATTCAGCGGTGGCGGCTGTAAAAAAAAAACGCCTCTTCTAAACTATAAGCAGCAACAAAGTCCAGAGATTCCTCAGGACAAATCCCAAAGGGGGAAGGCAGTAGGTTGGTTATGTTTTGAGTCTCAAAGTCATGGGCATGTGGAGGAATTAAGTTGAGAGTTAGTCAGTTGTGGATGGGACTTTGTGGCGAGGTCAGGTGACACGCGAGAGCTGTTTTGTCATGTTGCTCTGCATTAGCAGGTCCGCCACAAAACACAGGAATGTTAATGAGCAGAGCCCCGGGGCCACGTTGCATGACACACAGACTTACTTCAGGTGAGCACGCTGTCGTGGAGTTTGGCAAGCTAAAACAGTTGTGTGTTTTGACAGTGTGGGGACTGAATGTGCTGTTTCTGCTGGTTTAATTTGTGTCAGGGCTGGGAGGGGTTACGACTCATAAATCATACATTTTGCAGTGTGTGACAAGGTACAGTACCTGTTGCCTGGAGGCAGGGTTTGGAAACTGCCGTGAAACAGGAGCTCTCCGCTCCCCGTGCTGTAATTCCCCCTCTTCAAATCAGATCTCCGTTGCGTGTGGTCTGCAGACAGGGTTCAAAATTAAAAACACATAAAAGATAATTACTTCATGCTGCCAAAAACAACTGGACAACTACTTTAATTTCTGTAACAAACCTGCACTCTGATGTGACAAATATAACCTAAATATATTGAATAAATGCTATATAATAAATATATACCTTAGCCTAATATATCACGTTTTATTACCGACAGTTAAAATAATTCCAAATGCCATAGATGGAAATTTTGTTACAACAGGTAAAGAACAGGGTCCCTTCCGCCCCGAAATCAATTACTTGTTGTAATTTCACACACAGCTCTTATGTGGAGTTCGACCCCAATTGTTGATATTGACAAATGTCAGCTGGACAGTCCAAACTGGAGGAAGCTATAATATTAGCGGTGCTGGACAATCCCATTTTATTTATATATATATATACACATATACCTGCTCTGTCACAATAATGACAAAATAACGTATAACAGAAATCATAGAACATAATAAAATAAAGGTCTTTTAGATGATCTTACATTAAACCTGAACGTCATCACAGAGCTATGACCAAATTTTAATCGAGGTAAAAATTCAATCAATTGCAGTAAAGTGAAATGACATCAGTTATCAGTGGTAGCATGTCAAGCTGAGCCCATACTCTGACTCTGTCAACATCAATCACACTACTCAGATGAGAGGACGGTTTATTGGAATACAGCCCAACCTTTTGTTAGTGGAAACCTCCCGAATCATACGAAAAGTAGCCCATATTATCAAAACGCCACCAGAACTGTTTTTAGACGCCCAATTAAATAAGAAGTAGACGCACTGGCTGGAAAGCCACCCAAGTCCGGCAACACTGGAGCCAGGGCACACCTCCCACATCTCAACAACGCAGTCAGTGAACTCACCATTATCTAAGCTGCTTTGTAGGTCAGTGGAACAAACGGTTTTAGGGACTTAAGCATGTTTATGGAAAACCTTTCGGCAGGGGTACAGCAACGCATTCACATTAATGTCAACTGGACGGACATTCCTGCAGCCTGTGTGTCGAATAAATGGGGCTTTTCTGTCCACTTCAGGTCAACGTTCCCACAGAATATTGGGAATATCGATATTGATTTTCCATCTGAGGAAAAATCAGGGGGAGAGCTGATGCGCTCTCAGAGGGAACTGTGGTATTTCAAGGCCACGCACAGGTGGATGATATCGAAAAGTCACTTTCATGTGTTGAAGTAGAGTTCAAGATGTGGAAAAAACAAAAAAAAACAGGAGTTACGCTTCATTTCCCAACTTCTGCCTGCACTTATGGGAAAAAAATCATTCCTAGAAGCTCATGCTTCAGCATCCTTAAAATATACAGGTTTCTCTCTGCAGAAGGTGCCACCAGTTTTTCAACTAAGGGTTTAAAGCGTCTCATTATACCTCCTTAAGCACCACAACTCTCTAATTTTACCTCAGCTGTTGAAAAAAAGGTCTTGTGATTCCAAGAAACTCAGCTCTGGTGTGTGTTGTTTCCAGGACAAAGTGTTTACATTCACAGCTACATGAGCAGGTGATGGAATGCGCCATAGCGAAACAGAGATAATAAAGATAACGTACATTACACACACAGATACAGACACACACACACACACACACACACACACACACACACACTCTAAAGTGTTTAACAAGGATTGCGGGCCCGCTGAACAACCAGACAGATCACTGTGAAGACTACATTAACATGGGTGTGTACTAATCACAGATTTTGGCAGATCAATGTGTTTTAACCGTTTCTACGTGGGTGTTGTTTCTTCACCGAACGACTCAGACGTGTTTGGTGACACAGGAATATTTATTGTATCTGTTTCCAGACCTTTTGAACTTTGACTCGTCCTTGCTCGTAATGAAATTCTGCGCCATCAATTAATCAAGTCTCAGGTCTTTGTGTCAAGATGTCTGATACCCGTGTGGATACAAGGGGACTCTATCAGGTCTGATCATGTGGTGCATCATTATCATCACAAGAGAAGAATTTGTGTGTGTGTGTGTGTGTGTGTGTGTGGGGGGGGTGACTTCTTGTTATTGGGTTTGGGTTTGACTGTCTTTAGGTCCCATTTGGAGTTTGGGTCGGTTTTCCATCTGGGTCAAAAAATCTGGGCCGCTGAATCTTTCTTGTGGAAGCTAAATAGTTACATGTACTCAGACACCGTGTTGAGAACTAGAGGCAAAGGTACTTTAACACTGGGGGAATTTAAAACGCCCCACACCGTCTAGGGATGGTAACGTCAGCCTGTCGGTCCGTCCACCACTTCGGTCAAGATTGAAATATCCTGACAAATATTTAGTGGATAGCCTGTAAAAATTTGTTCAGACCCGGAGTATGAGTTTCAACTTGGTGATCTCTCTCTGGCTTTTTCTCTAGCACCACCATGACATTGATATTTTTGTTTTTCAGTGCACCACATGTGTCATAAACCTTGTCCAAATATTCACAGTCCCCAGAGGATGGGACCTACTGACTTTGGGGATCTCCTGACTTTTCATCCAACGCTATCATCAGGACGAAGTTGTCACTCATTCACTGAAATATATCAACCTCCCCTGGGCGGGCTGGCACTCGTTCAAGGTCACAAAACGATGACTGCTAATGACTTTGGCGATCCCCTGATTTTTCTTTTAGCACCACCAGATGGTTAACAGTTTTTGTTTTAGATTTAAATACGCCTCGACAACCGTGGAAGGATTGCCATGAAATCTGGTTCATGTTCCCCTCAGGATGAAATGTAATAACCTTGGTGATATTAAGTAATGCTAAGTGTTTACAATTAAACTGTCAGGCTTGTAATGAGGTATTTTTCCACTGAGGTGTTGCCCGATTATGTCAAGTGTCTGGGTAACTTTTTTTTTTCCACTGCAGGTTGCTCGTGATGTGGGTGATCTAGCATTTTTCTGCACTTCGCCACTGTGAAAAACAGCCCGCTAAGTTACCAGAGGAAGTACATAAACACATCTGAGTGCCTTTCAACATTTGGGACGTGGAAACCTTCTCAAACGAAGCCCGTTATGTCGACGTGAACCCTCAGCGAGCATGAGACGGAGAAAACATGACAGGAGCCCGGCAACGGATCTGAATGAGACGAACTGATAGCAGCTGCAGGGTGAAGAGACGCAGAGGGTTCTCGCTCTGAGGGGCGTCGCCCCTCGCCGCTGCTCGTTCTCATGAGTTTATGGTGGAGAATGACTGGAATGTTCCACTGCACTTATCAAAATATGCACGTTACATCTCCAGGTTTTCTTTTACCCGAGGCATCAGCTGCCACGGCCCGCAGCTTCATCCTCACCTTATCAGTCTTCGGTGGTTTCTTTGACACGCTGTAAAATAAAAGTGAGGGTTGGAGCTGACACGTTCACCACCTCACCCCTGATACAGACTGAGCTCGGGGGGAAAGAAGATTACTGTCTTACAGGATGATTGAGAGTTCAAACTCGTAACAAATGAGGGTCGGTAACAGTTTTACACACTGGTTTCTCTGCCGTTTAAATTGTTTTTAGAGGGAATTTAGCTGAAGTGATCTTTTTACGACGCTGTGCTCCAGGGTTGAATGAACCTATTGAATCACAGAACTAGACAAAGTGAGAGAAACTGTATCAAGCTCTAAGAGCAATAAGCGTTTCTTTGCCATTTTTCTAACTCGTGCAGCCCTGGACTATGGAAGTTCATTTCTGCGAGAAAAGTACAAAAATAAATGACAGGTTAGATTTTAAAAAAAGATAAAAATGGTCATGATTAGTCAAAAAGATTTGACTTAGTAGGTCAAAAATAATAAGACAATAAGCAATTTTGACTTGGTATATCAGAAATTTGACTTTGTATTTCAGTCTTTTAACTTATAGCACCTCATAATTTTGTGTTAATATGATGCATCTCATTGTTTTGATTAAGTAAATAATTATTTTAACTGTATATCATAGATGTGAGTTTTACTCCAGTATTTCAGAATTTTTACTTAATTTCTATTAATTGTGGCTTGACATCTCATTACAAATATTTAGTCATTTTGACTTAATATCATCATTGTGATGCTGAAGTGATAATGTGTCATACCTTTAACTTAATACCTCATATTTTTAATGTTAATTTTGACTATTTCGACTATACCATAATTATGACTTAGAATTTCAGAACTTAGCATCTTAGAATTTTTACTAAGTAAATAATCATTTTGACTGAGAAAAGTCGTACGTTTAACTCAGTGTTTCATGCTTTATACCCACTGTGAGCAGTTTTCATTGTTATAAGGCATAGAATTTCATCTGTTTTGTTTCTTCTGGCAGAATTGATCCTCCATAATACACTGCATTTAGCCAGCAAAACTTTATTTTTATAGCACATTTCATTCCAATGGAGAAAGAAAATATGCTTCACGGAAAGCAAAGATACAGTGTCCCCACGAAACAACTAAAACTATAAAACGCGATGGAAAAACACAACCGAACACAAACAAAAACTAATCAAACTTGGAGAAAAGGAAATAGTTCAATCTGCTTTTAAAGAATGGTCATTTTGGAACCAATCTAAAATATTTCAGCTGTTAAATAAAATTAAGAGATAAATAAACATGAAAAGAAGGAAAGTATTTAAAAACAGAAATGTGCAACGTTTCTCTGTTGCACGTTGCACGGCTGCCTAAAGTCACATCCAGCATGATCGTCCTTATTTTGCACTGGACAGTTTCTGCCTTTTACACGGTCTCTGATGTTAATTCACACCTCCAGAGCTGGCCGGTGGATCAGAGTCTGACTTGTGGTTTCCTCCTTGGCTTGTTGTTGTTCACATGCCTCCTGACTCACGCTTCAAGCATTCACCCACAGTGTCTCGGGGCTTTGTGACAACGGCTGTCCGCTGCAGTCCCCGCCCCAAAACACTCATGGATATTAGAGGATATTAGAAGTATGATCCTTTAGGGACAAAGTTTGGCTGATGCTGATGAGATGATAAACTGGGGGGGGGGGTCACAGTGTCAAGGTCTCTGAATCACAACAATGACTCCTCCCTGATTGGTCCAGACGGCACACGGGACTAGTCAGATGACCCAAAACAAAGTGTTGAAACAGCAATACATAGCAGCTTCGTATTTTTGCTTCTTTGTGTTTGTTTGATTTACTCTGTAACATAAACAGTCACTTGACACAGAACCTCTGACCCCGGGGGAAATACATTTTCAGTTTCAGTTTTTTGGTCCTAAACATTTGGAGACACAAACTTCTCTCTAGTCACATGTGCAAATACGCGCTCTTAACTCCAGTACAGCATAAACTGCCTCTTAGTTCCTCACACAGCTTAGCATTTTATTTTTCTAGTCTTTATTCTTCGTCTCTGTTTTTAATTGCTTTTATCACACTCCTGAGTGTTTAAGTAAAGACTGAGATGAACCACAAGAGGTGCCACTCCGATCGGCGACCAGCCCTCTTTTGAGCACGGATTTTCCATTGAGGAGAAACCGAGCGACGCAGTCTTTTCAAGAGTTTAAAAATGGTGGTCAGCAGTGATGTAATTCATCTTGTACTTTATTTTTTGGGAGCTAACGGGGGTGTGGCACATTGTGCTCCCCTAAACGCTCCAGATGGTTGGTTAAGCCGGAGCTGCTGCTGGATCACTGCGTCCAACTGACCCGCACGGTGCGCCACCGTTGACGAGCGTCCTCCGGTCATGAATATTCATGAACAGAAGAAGCAGCTTGCTGTGGAGAGAAAACTGGCCCGGCCTCATTAGAATATTCATACCACCGAGGGTTCATGAGAATGACGTGCTGGCCTTATGACTATTCATGAGATTGGTCTAATCTAATGGCTAAGAAGGAGCCGTTTTTCAGTGGAAACGTCGCCCCCTCCGATGATCAGCACCTCTAATAATGAGAGCCTCATTCATAAGTGTACAGTGAGCAAGCTGCCATTTTTGTTGCCTGATTAAGCCTGATGCTTATCCCTGTTTCTAGGTCAGGGAGAGGCATACCAAAAGCATTAGAGCATCAGGAATCGGGCTGATGACTTGGTTAAGAAAACATACAGCACACTGGGACATGATTTAACTGTGACCACCAACTCTGACACTGCACACGACTTCCTGCAATAAACAGAAACTCTGGATTTCATACCTGTTTGCTCTCAGAATTACCACAACTACAGTAGGAGCTTTTTCTTTCTGTCTTCCATTTTTTTTTTTTTTTTTTTTTTTTTTGACGTTACCATTGTTGCACCCAGTGCCCAAGGAAAGTAGGACAAAGCAAGTTGCAAAAGGCACAATGGGGGACAGTTTGCTTTTCTTGGTAACTCCCAATTAGGCATTGTTCTCACTTGAAATGTTTCTTTTGAATAATTGACAGTAATTTAAAGGAAACTAAAAAAAAAAAGAAAAAAAAGGCACATCCATTATCTAAATCAGGCCACGTGTCTCTCCAGGCTTACATCAATATTATTTAAGAGCTCTCATTTGAGTGAGGCATCTACAACATTCCCTTGGAGCATTGACTGTGTGCCCTTGCCAGATAGTGCAGTGTTTTCTTTTCCTCCTCCAGGATTCAAAGGTTGTGTCCAGGCAGGTTTGGTCTTGTTTCAAGGCTAAACCCTCTGAATAAAGGGTTAAAGCTTCGTTATAGGAGCGCGGTTTGGCTGATTTACTTTTTTTCCTCTCTCTCTCTAAGGGTGCTGGGTCCCTGTGCTGCTGCTAAGTGTCTCTAGGGCACATACTTGTGGGGCACATATATTCTCTCTCATTAGTTCTGCAGATTTGGGGCCCTCGGGGTACTCCTGTGCACATGTGTTGGGAGTGTGGTTCCCACTGTGCTCCGCAGCTCTGATTGAGTCCCTGATTGCCTTGACATTAAGGGGGCTGCAATTCTTGTGTCATGCCCGGCCTGATGAATTGGCGGTGCAGGAAGGGGGGTGGGGGTGGGGGTCGGAGCACACTGAGCTGTTGTTGTCGCCCTGAGGTTCACGGCTCCCCGGCCTCCGCTCTGGACTGGAGGACTGATGGAATTTGGTTCCAGCACCTGACAGTTAAAATGAACCGGATCCTGATCAGTGCTAATCAGCTCTGTAGTTCAGGTGGGCGTAGTCGGACTGAAGAGGCCTGACTTGTAGCTCGTGGTCAAGATACCCGGATTCATTCATTTCCGTGTCTGATAAAGCTCTTCTGATCTAATATCTCCTCTCTCATTTATTTTAATAGCAAAGGGCACAGTATGATACGCGTAGCTGAAGAGCACAGAAAATTTGAGTCTTAAACATTTTAGAGTTAAAACAAGTTATTTATAGCTTTAGTGATGTGAACCCTGAACACAGTCAATAAAGGATTCATTAAAATGCTGCTGAAACCCAGACGATGTTCAGCGTCCAGAGACATACTGTATCCTCGCCCGGCAACTATAGCGTGCTACGGTGTTACGGCGAGATCGTGGTAACTGCAAATAACCTGTATTTAAGGTGTGATTAGGGTTTGGGCACTTAAGACGCTCGCTGAAGATTAGGGAAAGAAGGTGGTGCTGGTTTGTAGATGTGCCGTCCCACCTCGTCCGAAGGCAAAGGTGTTCGTAGTTGTTTCCCGAAGGCCACGCCCAAAGATGGGGTGAAAAGCCGGCCGTCGCAGAGAGGAGCGAGACGTGATGATACATTAAATATGAGGATAGTGGCGCACACTTTCGGACAGTCTTTCCTCCTTTCCTCGCATTCACAGTGCTGCACTCCTTTGTGCAACCAAAAAGTGATGATACTCAGAGAAAGGAGGAGGGGCGTCAAATGCAGAGGAGCGAGGAAAAGTGCCAAGCTTGAAACACTTTGCAGTCCAGAGTAGCTGCCGATCCAGGCCCTTCCTGTGTTCTTCGTGCCATTGAGTTCACAAACTGAGCATAGTAAATTCTCTCACTTTTCTTTTTTGTTGCCTTTAATTTTCCGCTTCGCTACAGAAAGGACACGCTTCTTCCTGTATTGGCACTGAACTTTAGCACTGGACATAAATCTTGAGCCTGGGAGTCACTCAGTACGAAGGTAATACTATAAAACAAACACAAAACAATCAGGAATCTCCAAAAACTCGATCATAACCGGGGCGTGGTTATGAGCCATCTAAACACACTCCGTGAATTCAAGGTGAACACTGAGGTCACCAGAGTTCAAGGTCAGTCTTCTGGCCCACCCACTGCTTCCCTCACTGCTCTGAACTTTCCACTGAGCCTGTCAGTGTCAAACTGCTGCTTGGTTTTCGTCAGTCCTCCTTCATGTCAACCTGTCAAACTGGGAAAACATATCTCTGCTGCTATTTCATGCACACAGTGTACTCCCTGCATTTTCGATCATCGGTTTGCGTGGAACCAGGCTGTGGTTAACTCATTAACAATGGAAGAAGTAGCTTTCAGTGGACAGACTCTGCTTTGTTTTTCTGTCTGACACCTGGTTTGGATCTGGGTTTGTTGGTTTTCCTCCTGTTCACGAGCAACACAATGACCGCAGCCCACGTGCAAGTGAAGGCATCTCCGCTCACCTCACCTACCTCACATCACGGGTCAGCGACCAGCCGCCTCACTATTTTTGAGGTCAAGGCCTCCCCGTCGGCTAATCTCCCGGTATGAGTGACTTCATCAGTTAAGAAGGCGCCCGTCAAAAGACTGTAAAACTCGTGTAATTAAGAGGCTCAGACGAATTTGTGCAAGAGTATAAAGCGCCATTAACGTCTTAACGCGGATTCGGTGTTGAATTATTTTCTGTATAACCACACACTTAGCAGATTACATGCTGAATAGCCGCGAGGCAGTGTGGTGGATGCTTAAGCTCGCCTCAGTGCTCTGAACTGTAAGAACAGGAGCTGAAAGATTAATGAGCACAGTTGTTTTTCCAGGAATCAGAGGAGTCATGATGTTCAGATGCACAAAATACACGAGGGCTGCTGGCTGACTGCCTGCCGTACTCGTGGCTGAGTTTAGCAAAGTAAATAATACTCCTAAGTTATAATATTCTAACGGCTAAAAAGATTTGACGTTTTAGAGATCTGTTGCCTGCAGTTCCCAACCAGTGTGTCCATCCCGTCAGTGCCGAATACCACACACTCAATCAAGAGCTGGTTTTCAACACACATTTCAGTGTAATCTTGCTGATGTGGCAGCTCTGTTGGCCCCGGTTCCTCTGCTTTCGTTGGCCTAAGAATCACTTCAGTGGTGATGGCTAGAAGCGAGGAGATCCTTTACTCCAGTAAAAGTAGCAGAACCACAATGTAAATTAGGAAATTATTACCTATTCAGATTTCTCCAGTAGTACATAGTACATTTTTGTCAGCGATTTTTGACTTTTGTTGTAGACATGAGTCTGAAATTGGTTTTGGACTTTTTGTAGCACTGTCTGAAAAATGAACATTCTGCATTCTCGACGTAGCTTAAATGAATTTGTGGCGTCTTTAGGTCCGGGCAGGCCGGGTGTAGTTTTATGCATGACACGATAATAAAAGTCTCATTCATTTATAGAAACATCATCGTAAAAATACTCCATTACTGGTACTGCATTCAAAGTTTTATTTAGCCTCTTAAACTCCCACTGACACGTCCATCGACCAGTTATTACTGGTGCTTTGTGTGTGCAATGACAATACATTTGAATACACACTAATGCTGTGCAGCCAAACCCATAAGATTTATTCGACATTCAAGCAGAGTTCCCAAAGTTTCCAAAGATGCCAAATGTGTCAGTCTCAATTTTGAGAAATGTGTATACACTAGAATGATGCACACAGACATCAAGAATCGATCTGTCAGCCTGATGGATCCAGCTTCACATGCTGATACAGACTATATAAGAGGTATAAAAGTGTCTTCAAGCAGAGCAAATTTTGCCTTGCGTTATTCATATAGATGTGATCAATTCCAAAAGCCTCGGCAGAAACCCAAGGTTCTTGCTCGGGGACTCCGCGATAAAGAAAGTTGAGGCTCCACGTTTTGACCTTGGAAACCCCACAATCTCCCCCGGTTTTCCCAACTGCTTTATGTACGGACGGGTAGTTTACTCTTTGACACTGCATTACATTTTGTGTTTTGTGTGTAAAATCAGAATCTGCAAAAGTGAGCAGTAACTATAGCTGTCAGATAAACACAGTGGAGGAGAAGTATAAAGTAGCACAAAGTGGAAATACTGACGTTTAACACTTAATCTAACTACTGTACTTGCTGTACTTGGATGCTTAGCTACTTTCCATTGCTGTTATTTTAGAGCTGTTCATGATATTCGAAGCTGGTTTGATCTCCTTTAAATGTTGCAGACCGCAAAGATGGAGACATGACAGTTTTATGGCTTTACCAATACGAGTAAATCATGAACACCGGTCTGGTTCAGAGCAAGGGGTAAATATGCGTGTTTATGTGGTTTTTTTGGTTTCCATGCAGTGACAAAGCAAAGCCGCTCCGAGCGGGTTTCCATCGATGTATTTCCATAAGGAATCGTCGCCAAAAAACAGGCCGAGACAACATCCAGTGAACTAAGTTAACCTCTCTTGTTTCAGGGCATTTTTGATTACTGACTGACATGGTAATAGCACGTGCTAACATGTGTGAAAATAAAGAAAGCCTCCACACACACACACACACACACACACACACACACACACACACTCTCGCAGTATTCTCCAGGAGAGATGGCAACGATTCAAGAAGGCAGCTATTAAAGGAGCTTACTCCATTCTGTTTCAATTCATTGCTGAATGTGAAACGCCGCTCAATGAATGACATCACTCGCAGCTTGTGTTCATACAAATCTCACCCGGACCCCGAGATCTCTTTCGAGGCAACTTGAACAAATATTGGCAAGGACGACGGCTCTTTAACTCGGAGCATGAATGTTCTTTTCCTCTTCTTCCACACACACACACACACACACACACACACACAGCGAGTATTTTGATGGATAAACCGTTTAGCTGCAATCACCATCGTGCCCTAATACGCTGTGATAATTTATGGTAATATATGGTCGGGGTGTATATTTACTTTAAAGGCAGCCTGATAAGGATCATGTGGCATGTTCTGGTGAGCGTTGGGGAATACAATTGGGAGATTTGTTGCGGAGCTCTGGGGGCCCCGGTGGCCCCCCGTGGGGCCTGAACAGAGCGGCTGTGGTCTGAACACACTGGGGCAGTGTCTCCGCCTCAGGCTCTGTCCATCACTCACAGGCTGTCCATCAGAGCCTGGTGTCCCCCGGGTGAATGAATGAGAGACTGCCGGAGTGGGACAGGATTCATTCCCAAACATGATTCAGCAGCATTTCTCTGCAGTTTCGTTAAAGGAGAAAAAGATCTCGGCCTGTTTAGCTGCTCACCATAATATCTTCAGCCGGAGTATTTCAGCCAGCAAGTAATTCAGGGTTTGATTCACGGAGGGCTGGAGGAGTACCAGACAAGTCCACAAACTTGAACTTGGGGAACTCTGTGCTGTTTATATAACCATGACATTAACTTATTGCATTAGATGAAGATACATGGGCATGCAAATGCTAAAATCTCATTTACTAGTAACAAAATCAGGGATCTAATTTTAAATGTACTCGTAAATTTTTATCTCACTCCGGTGAGGATACGCAAGATCCTGAAGGATAAGTGAAAGATTAAGTGGTCTCTGGAAATCTATACATGCTTTCACCAAGTCAGTTAGATAGAGTATAGAGGTATTCAATTCAATTCAATTCAATTCAATTCAATTCAATTCAGTTTTATTTATGTTGTCCCAAACCTCACAGCAGAGGTTAATCTCAGGGCACTTTTCATGTAGAGCAGGTCTAGACCAGGACTCTTTATAGTCTTATCTACAGAAACCCAACATCCTCAGTAAATATGTCTGGATCTTCTCAACGCATGGTCTTCTTATATATAACAGAAAATGCAGGGTACTAATTATGATTTATCACTTTGCAAAGACTTGTATTTTGTTATCATGTAAGGAAAATATTAAGTTATTCCTCGATCAATTATTACAAGTTATAAAAATCAGAGAAATTAAGTCCAGAGAGGCAAAACTGGGGTTTAATTTTTGAAGCTCTTTGGACCTTTTTGTTTCATATCTGGATACTTTCATTCATGAGGAGATTTTGGGGGAGGGATACTGATGCTGTTATTGTTATTAGTTTCTTCTTTTTGTTTTTTGAAAGATATTTGTTTCTCGGGGGGGGGGGGCATTTGGGATTGAGATTTTGATCTGTGTGCAGATGCTGCGATGTATTTTGATTTTGTGAGGTATGACCTACCGGCAATAAAGAAAAAAAACTTTTTTTTAAAAATTATATGTATATATATATATATAAACATATATAGATATCACATAATTTTTTATATAATTTTCCCAGGAAAGTGACTCAATGAAAACAAACTCTTCAGTGGGAGCACTGGTCGTGCGTTTCAGTTCTGCCGAAAGGAAGATTAAAACGTGGTGTGTTTACTGATCTTGTGCACAACATATTAGACTGATAAAATCCTACAGTGTCTGTTTCCTGGCCAAGAAAGCACCACCAAGAACAAGTCCTCCACCCTATATGAAAAAAAGGGTCTGTGTTGATTGCCTTCCAAAATGTCCCGTATGGGTGTTTCCTGACCTGGCACCTCTCACTTAAGTTTACGCATCTGTTAATTACTGTAAAACTAGTGTTAGAAAAAAGAACAGAAAATCTATAAAGCTGTTTGTTGTGCTGGATGCCATTTTGTGCCCATGACTGGCTTGTGTCGACCCCAACTGCATGTTCACATACAAATGAAAGGAAACTAATAACAATTGCTGCAACACTGATAGTTGTGTGTCCCACCATCGCTTACTTTAATTTCCCACGAAAAACAGCTCATATATGCGACGTGGTCAGTCCCACTTCTACGTTTTTAAAAACATACGGTATCCTGGTTTGTAAAATACAGCGGAAACTCAAGGATGAACACCGTGCCAGCACAAAGCCCCAGGTTACAAGCTGTTAAGTCCCCACAGTAAAAAAGGACTAAAGGGACCAGCAACCATCAAGACTCTGAATAAATTCTGAACTTTCGTTGAAAATAAATGTCTGAACGCGTGCAGACTTACTTTCTCCTGTTTTGACTCTGTTTTCTTCAATGTTCAAATTTTTTTATGTCTTTTTTTCAGCGAAACGTTGTCAACTTGCCAGCGTGCAGGGACCTGCATCCGTCAGTCTGCAGGAGACAAGTCCACATGACTCGCTGAAGACTTCATGACACAGAGGAGCCTTGTCAAGTCTGGGCGTCTTCGTGAATGTCTTCATCCGCTCAGAGAAAACACATCATCTGAACAGCAGGTACTCTGTTACGTGGATGATGTTATTTTAGCAGCTAGCAAGCTACCAATCACTGCCACTCGCTTGTGCCATTATTATGACTGACGTTCATCCAAATATTAACTTCTCCTCATTATATGATGCCGAACAAAATAATCTGGAGCACAAAATGTTCTTTACAGTGAACTGATAAGAATGAAATTAATGCTGAAGTTTGACCCTAATACCCTCAAATAAAACATAAAATGTGAAATACTAAGGCAGCAACGTGATTAACTCCTATCAAGTCAGTTCACCAGCTGCTGTACAGAGAGCACAGAGCGTACAGGGAGCTTCATGGCTCTTGCAGGAGTCGTCTCCGAAGAAACAGCTGCCGAGACACATGGAGAATCTTGTATTTAAAGCAAGAGATGCACAAAGTATGAGTCTGGTGGTATTCTCAGTCTTTTTTTTTTTTTTTTTAATTGTCAACAATAGCCATGTACAGATTCCCACAGTAAATGTCTCCTACTAACAAGTACTGAGTGTGTATCACAGCCGGACATATCTTATTCCTCTGGAGCTGAAAACCATAGTCAGGAAGTCAGGAAGAAGTGTTGCTGGTTTTGGTCTTTTCATGGGATTTGATAAAAGTATGGAATGAAACCAGACTTATACTTTAAAACATCACTCCAGTTCTTTAGATAAATGAATCAACGGTTCCAGCTTCTAGCTGCATGTTTACGATAACAACAGTCCAACTAAATAGACTGGATATTGATGTTTTGTGAGGAAATAAACGAATTCAAAACCTGACCTCTGACCTTAGAGTGCATGAGGATATACGGTTTCAAGGCCATGTTAAATATCATTTAACGAGTAAAGATTCTCTCAGTGTCCCTGCAGAAACTGGACGCTTTATTCGTTTTAGGCACTCAAACTGTTTTTGCTTCTTTCAGATCAGCAAAGAAGTTTGTCTTTCAAGGCTGATGCCGAAACGCAGGGGAACCGTCTTTGATCATTACAGGGGAGACACGAACACGAGGCCGAGGGCTTCCTAGACCTCAAGTGCCAACATTTTGGACAAGATGTCATGTCGGGGAAATAAATCACCATCAGAGGTGACTCTCCCATATTGTTGGAGCGGGCCTCTCCTCTGTAGCCTTCTAATCAAGACTGAGAGCGGGGACAGAAACCAGCTGCACTGCTGATATGAAAGGGAGCATTTCATGAGAAAACAGGTGAGACGTCTCTCTGCTGTCTTTGATGATTGTGAGGAACTAAACAAAAATACAAATGGCTTTTTTTCCCTCTGTGACATGAAGGGAATACGACCAAGTTTGCAGCGGTGCATCGGCGGCAGCATTACCTCCAGATGAGTGATTTACATGTTGCTCCGGGTCACATGTACAGTAGTTGAGATGTTTCAGGATGCTGGAACATTCCTATATCTCAGAATAACTAGAACAAGATGTCCTCTGGCGTGATAGCCAGTAAAAAAAGGCAAATGGTTTGCTTGAAGGAGGGGGGCGAGTGGCGAGGGCACGGTGCGAGATTGAGTTGGAAAGGCAAGGGAGAGAATTGGAATGGCAGTGGGCCGGGTTCCTAATGCACACAGCGAAGGCCAAAGTTTAGAGCCACTCTGTGCCGGGAATACCAAGCGCCTGGCTCCCCGCTCGGCGGACAATGGGCTGATGGGCGTGCTACGGCAGCTTAATTTTCAAAGAGCGAGAGGCGAGCGCTGCCCATCTCTTTCAGCGCTGAGCAACAGGCCTAAACGACATAAAGACACATTGTGAACGTGGCAGAAACCGAGCCATCCGTGTTTTCACAGAAATCTCCCACAGATCTAAAGTTAAACCTCTATCAACTGGATCTTGCAGTGACTCTCAAACCTCAAACCTAGTTGCAGGTTATGGCAAAGCCAAGCAGGGTGGGAAATCACAACAGGCCAACGGCTGAATGCCGCTAAATGCAAGTTTGGGGACCTGACAGCAACTTTCGAAAGTTTTCTGGCCCAAACATGTTGTTGTTTGACGGAGTTATTCCTGGAAAATCTTGAAACAAGTTGATTTCATTTGGAAACAGGCTGAAATTTTCTCTGTGCTCTGGTAAAGTTTTGATCTTCTTTTAAAGGCACATTCACTTACAAAAAAATGGAAAAAGTCAAAATGGAATCAGTAGAGGTCCCTAATAAATACTGGATCCTACAAATCCCATAATGCAACTGGACAGTGTATTTCGTCAAACCCTGTCACTCTTTCAAATCCCACACCTCATGTTTGTAACGCAAGTCTTCTGTTTTAAATTTGTCATTTGGGGTAACATTTAGAAAACGTATTTGACCTAAATGAATGAAGAACATGTCCTGCAGGGAAAAAAAACTCAAACGAAAAAGTGTAGTTACAAATGATCACTTCATGGAAATCTGCCAAGTCCTTGCCTCTTTTTCCGGATCACAATGTCTCCCAGGTAGGAGAGAGAAGGTCCAACCTTTTCTAGAAGCGAAACGGCTTACAGCTCAACAACAAACTAGAAGGACGGGTTGTGATTTTTTCAAATCTATCTCAATCCACTACTCACAATCTATATATTTCCTGAGAGAGCTACGGGTTGCTGTAATCATTCCTTGGCCTTGAAACGATTCCTTCGTTGCCTGCCTGTAACGTAATTTGGAAAAAAATCCACTTTCCTCGTTCTGTGCAAAAGTGCGTTCTTAATTCTAGCCATACCGAGAGTCGGCCTTTTCTTCCCGGTAGTCACGTACTAGTTAATAGCCACTGTTTTGTCCGCATAATGAAACTAACAGGACATTCGCCAGAACTCAGCATGGAAACACTGTCAGGGGAGACACAAATAGGGAATTCTGCAGTAAATAGGGTGTAACACTGGCACATCCCCACTGGATTTGTTTAACTCAGACTGCTGAAGCCTCATTTTAGCTCCAGCCGATATTTGCAATTAATTTTTGTACGGATAGTGGACCTCCATCTCTCACAGTGTAGTCAGGTTATTACTTCACAGCCAGTATGGACGAGAGGAATGATTCTAGCCTGGTGGTATAAATAGAATGAATATGGCCTCCGATGGCACAACATCCAGAGTAGATCTGATCCATTTTGTTATAATAGGAAGAAAATAAGGTTTATGGACTCATTTACAGGCAGAAACGACTTCTGTCGCTGTGGTTTTGTATGATTCTGTGTTTGTGTGCGTGTTGTTTGTTTGTTTTGCTTCGGCTGTGAGAAAGAGGACCCCCTTCCACGCCATATGAGACGCTCTGGGTTCCGCCATATTTCTCTCTTTGGGTCAGGTAGCCCGGTTGTTGGTGTCGTTGCCTCGGCGATGCGCATCTATGAATTTGGGGGGCGGAGCGTCCGAAGGAGCACTGAAGGGTGAGGTGTATTTGTTTTGCTGTTGAGTTCAAATATCAACAGTCTTTCTGCGGAATCGCGCACTCCTCCTTTAACCCTCCATAACCTGCTGTTTGAATTTCAGCGATTCAGCATTTAGCTTTCAGAATGTCTCCTGATGCGTTTTACAGTAGCGTAGTTAGATTTTTTTAAAATCACGCAGGGAAGTGGTTGCTAAGGTACCTTAATTCCACTTCTTATTTTTTTTAACTTCTTAAATCCCAAATACCTGCTCTGTTTTCCAGGTTTAAAGCTGTGCGTCCTTCTGAGGACTGGGCCTGAATTTATCAAGTGTCTCAGAGAAGGAAATCAGCCCTAACTGGCCAAAAATTCTCAGAGTGATTCATTTGGTCCTACTTTTGGAGGTAAGACTAAGGGCACCGCATCGTAGGAAACTAATCCCGTCTCTCCAGATATTAACCTGAGTTCTAGAGGTATCCTAACCTCTTCATAGCTGCTGGAGAGGAAGTTTGACAGAAGCAATCTGCAGGAGGAGAGATGATGTAGGAACATTTACAACGATCTAAAAAGATTTGATAAAGTTTCGATAAAATCTGAGTCTTTTTTGGTACTGACTTTGTTTGAAATGCAGGGAGAACACACACCAATTGTGCAACAACCAAAAAAATCAGTTAAAAAAAAAAAAAAAATCTAATTTCACTCTTACAGCTTGAGATACTCTGCACGACTCTAGGGCCCTTAATGAGTCACAAACTTGATTTCACCCAGAGTGTGTTTTTATTTTGGCATCATATTGAATTCTGTTACTTTATTTGGCCGTACACACGTACAGCACTATTTTCTACATTGACCCTAAAACTGCAGCTTCATCATGTGTCAGCGTTGCTGCTCAGAATGTTATGAAAGAGCAACGTCACACCATCTCT
This sequence comes from Xiphias gladius, assembly GCF_016859285.1. NCBI lineage: Eukaryota > Metazoa > Chordata > Actinopteri > Istiophoriformes > Xiphiidae > Xiphias > Xiphias gladius. Next base: position 960,872 of record NC_053412.1, read on the forward strand.
CAGGAGCAGTCCATCTGCTACCACCATTAAAAGCATCATCAATGAAGCTCATAACTTCTTACTCTGAGGAGTCTTTTAAGGTCTAGTTTAATTCTCAGTGCGAGTCCTTGGACTGATTCTGAGATACCTGGTAAATATGGGCCCTGATTATTGTATTATTGTAGCGACGGCATCCAGTGCACATCATTTTGCAGATGGCATTACAAGACCTGCTGGATCGCTGCAAATCTTTTAATCTTGGGTCCCTGAAGAGGATTTCTCTTTCGTTTGACTTTCCCTTCTGCATGCGCTTAAACAAACATCCAGTCCTCAGTCTGCAGGTTGATCTTTTTGCTCTGTAAGACGCTTGAACTGCGAGAGGCAGAGGCGTGCAGCGTTTGGTGCAGAAAGTCTTCGTCCTGACAGAGGCGCTGACGGCGGCTCCGCTCCACGTGTCCCATGATTAATCTGCTGGTCATTAGGCTCCGCGCAGCGCCGCTGAAACCCGATCCTTTTCACTGCTCACTTTTTTTGTTTCTCAGCCCCGTCACTGAATTAGCAGAGGGAATACATTAGCATACTAAATACCAGCGGCAGGGCCTGGTGAGAGAGGAGCTGGGGCCTTTTCTCAGAGGCAAACCTTCTTTCTCAGGAGTCAAGTTTACATATGACGCACAACGTCAAACATTTTGGCTCATAAGGAGAAGATTTTCTAATTAAGGAAGAGGGTTTATTTGTAGAAAGCCTGAGTTTTCTTAAATAGGTTGTGGTTATGTTTTTGGAGGATAATTTCAATAGTTTTTGGTTGAATTTTCATCGCAGCTTTCTACTGATTATTGGAGTTTAGACCTGGTTTATATGTTTCTAAATCGTTTCTTTCAAATAAAAACTTTTTCTTTGGTTATATTAGTGTCCTGCAATGGTAAAGGAGCACGGACTCACGGTATAAGCTCACAAAAGTCTAAAATGTCTGAAATAGTTGGGGGGTTTTTTATAAGAAAAGATGATTTACACCAACTAGAGCACTTTCAGGTCCACGATAAAGAAAGTGAAGGACAACAATGCAAAATAAAAAAAAGAATCCATGATTTGTATGGTGCTGCCCATAAAGGCAGGCAGGGGGGTTCATTACCATAACAAGTGCAGCGCAACCAAAAGCCATTTTGCTTCCTTTGTTTCAGCTAAGCAGCTGTCATTTGCAGAACATTATGCATTTTGGATTCTTCTATGCTAATTTTTCGGGGGACAATTTTTCCAACAATAAGCATTCGGGCATCTAACAGAAAGCCTTTCATGGCACAGACCCCGGGGTGCCCCCGAGCCGTGCCAAGTCAAACAATGGCTTATTGCTCTGAGCAAGCACATCTCAGCCCTTCAAATAAAGCATTAAGTTCCCAGCACACTGCAGCCCAAATCCCCCCGAACCGCTCATACACACGTAACACATACAAACACACACACTGAACCTGGTCCCCGGGGCCGTCGGGCGAATAATCAAGATATTAATCAATATCGACTGGGACATGCATGGAAATCAGTTGTTAAATGCTGAACAGTGTGAACATGATAAACTGCATGTATCACAGTTCTCAATATGTGGACTGACGAAATAAATTGTAAGTGGAGCCTGACAGCTAATGCTTGACCTGTGAAACACAACTACCTCAACTCAAGCTCCACCTAGTCATTTGTTCCAGAGCTCTCAATCGTATCGCACTGAACTTCATCGTGACATTAATGAAGAAATGTCATTTCTTGCACTTTTAGGACTCTACATCCAACCCTGTCTCCTAGAAATTGTGTTTGTATAAAACTAATTTGCACCAGCAAATACATTCTGAAGGAAGCGTTTTCTATGAAAATAACGAGGGAATGTTGTTTATTCATCATGCAAAACATTGTGGCAAGTTACAGAATATTAGTACTGAACATATTTGATTCACCGCGTTTCATCTCCGGCATTATTTGACTTTTTTATAGTTAGGTTGAGGCACTGGCGGCCCGTGGGTTTAGGAAAGGTGAAGGAAAGTCCACAGTGACTTGAGATACAAGCGAGACCACCGTCTTTCCCAAACCGTTCCGTGATGCCCAGACGGGAGTCTGGACGCGAACCCCGGTCAAAGTCTGGCACTTCGCATGTCCATCACCCGCCCCGATCACCTCCCAGCGACTCCAGAGCAGTTCAGACTCAGAAAACGCCGCCTGCGAACACGATCCGGGGCCGCGATTGTGTTTGCCAGCACGCGCGATTGGGAAAACAATGTTAAGTAGTATCTAAACATGATTAGTCGAAGTAAGGGTTTCTCCATCTGCTGAGGAAGACCACGTTGAAAGGAGAGATTCACCAAATCGGTATCGGCGCCTACAGTTTCTTGGTTATTGTGTGTGTGTAAAATACCCTAACGTAATCAGTTACATTACATCCGTAGCAACCCCGGCGACATAATGTTGGCCCTCAGTTACAGTACTGTGCACGTGGACCTGACTACTGCTCTTACTCTCTTCAAATATAGGTCACCCTGTTTTCTGTAAGCTGCCACTCTGCTTGAATAATTGGGGTCAGACTTAGCAAACAGTGTGATGTTCACAAGCCTTTTTCCTGCTTCGTGCGTAAACAAGTTCTTATTACTCTGCCTAAATAACAGACTCAACTATTTACTGAACACTGTATTTTGTGTGAAGTAGGTTTAACCTCCCGAGGTTTTAGTTTTCTTCGTTAAGAGTTGTTTTTGTGGAGTTTTTCTTTATCTGAATCGAGGGCTTTAGGGAAACAGACTGCAAAGCCCTCTGAGATAAAAGTCTAATTTTCAGCTATGTGAATCCAATTGGCTCGACTTGAATAATACCCAGAATATGCCATATATCAGCCATGACTTCATATTAATCAAAAAACAGGTTATTATACACTTTATACACTCGACTTATGGCTGAAACAATGTGCCGATTAATAGAACTGACTGTTCGCAATTTTGACGATCAGCTAATTGTTTGACTAATTGTTCTGTCAAAAATGTTGAATCACTCTCTGGTTGCAGTTACTCCAGTGTAAGCATTTGCTGCTTCTCTGCATTTTTTTTTTATCACCGTAAACTGAATATCTTTGGGTTTTGCACTGTCCGTGGCCATTTCGGGAGGTCACATTGGACGGCTGACGCTTTTTCTGACATTTCACAGACTAAGCAATTATTCAAAACAGATTAATCAATAATTAAATTAATTATTAGAATCACATCCAAAATGTTTATATAACCTCTAACCCATAGTGTGAGAGTGTATATTCATGTCCTCTGAAACAGCATTTCATCGTTTAATTGTGTTCTCAGCTCTGGAAACGTGAGAGTAGCACAAATACAACATAACTTGGAGGAATTAGTTGTCATAAGGCACTGTGAGGTGTATATATGTTCTCAGTTATTTCATATTTAAACACTCGTTTGACATCTCGTTACACGTAAATTATTCATTTTTCCTGAATTCTGTAAAAAGTATGTCATTTTTTTCAGCTGAGTAAAGTTCACTAACTATACCAAGCCATTGCTCTTTCAGCTTCACACGGTGTCTTTGTTGGCTTTTCTGCAAATTACAAGCAGAGTGTCTGTCAGCTATCAGTCTACCTTGTTTAGCCTCTTCAACTGAAACGGCGTTTAGACTCACACATCGCACCAAACCTCCTCGTGACACCGGCTGTAATGTCTGGCCCTTTAACAAGCACTTAGCTCAGTAATTATATCAATATTTAGACCATACAGAAGAAGATAATTGTCATCTTCAAGCACATGTGCTTAAAGATGCACCTTTATCCTCTCAAGTTGGTCCAATATGATAATAAAAAGCCAACAATTGTCTTAAATTGTTAGAATGAAATTAAGTTCCTCTCTTCTATTGATCCTGAAGCTCTCAGCAGAGCTTTTAAAAATGAACTGAATTAACAATGAGGGATCTTGTGTGTAAGTGTGCGTGTGTGCGACAGTGTGGGTAGATAGGGTTATGTTTGACTTCATTGTATTACTTGAATTATAACAGTGCGTAGCCCCGGGCCACGGCTCTCCCTGAACGGGCAAAGTCAACTCAAATTGGGTTATCGGAGACCTCGGGCTGAGCAGCCGGGCCACCAGGAATCCAAAATAAAGCAGCGGCCCCCTCTCCCCCCCAAAAATAGACCAGCATCGGCAGCCAGAAACCAGGTTAACACTAAGAAAAAACTTCCCAAGGATTTTCAGTGAACTCGTATCCTCCATGCCTCGTCCTGATCTCCGGGATCCGATCAGTTCAGTCCGCAGAACAACAGATTAAGGGGTGGGCTTGTAATGTGATTTTCAACCTTGCGGACCCAACAAAAGAGGGCGGTTTAGAGGTCATTGCTTGACCCCTGAGGGCAAAATCAATGGCATTATTATCACGGGGAACAACGAGATTACATTCAATCAGCCGAGGATTGAGAGGACGTGGAGGTAAAAGTGCCCGATGACGAGTCGGCCTTTTTTACTCCTTCACATCCCCATCTGACACTTAGACAATAAAGTTGCCGGCCGTCAATAGAGAAGTCAGAGTCCACGATCCTTATTGGACGGCTGAGGGTACCTTGCAGAAATTAAGCCTGAGGGAAGGTCAAGACGGACTGGACTGAAAGAGGAAAGAGGGACGGCTGTTCTTCTTCATTCAAACCCACCAACTGCAAAACCTATTTTACTAAAACTGGTTGGCATTTAACAGCATATGTTCCTTAGGTGATCTTGGAATTTAATCATTAAGACATTGGGAGTGGGAATTTATTTGAGATATGCTGGATAACAGCAGCTCATGTCCTGAAAAGGAAATATGCAGTTTGTGATTACTACTATTTCTGACCTGTATCTTCTCATTTCTGCAGCTCATCTGATGAGTCGCTTACCTAAAAGTTGTACAAAAAGTCTTTATCCCGAAGAAAACCTTTCCACTCTTTGCAGACGTGAAGCATATTTTGTACAGGTTCTTGTATTTTAGGAGACTTTTTGCTTTTCCTCCGCTAAATTTCACACTTTACTCCACTGCACTCATCTGTAAGTTCAGGTTTTGCATTCCGCGTGAGACAAACTTATAAACTATCACTGTTGTTGGAGACCAAGACTAAAGCTTATCTCACACTATAACCATGTTGCATCAATTATCACAAACAAAAACCGTACACGCCATACATACCGAAGTGTTGAACCGATGATGAAAAATCAGAGAGTTATTACAGTTCATCCGGACGGGAACATGATTGTCCATTTCAACCATCCAACAGATTTGAGACTTTTCAGTCAAAGCTACAAATGTCAACCTCGTGATGCCCTGCAAGAAAAGGGCATCACATAAGTCAGTGGGATTCATCCTCTGGGCATCAACTTATTTCATCAGATATTCCAGCCTGGACCGAAGCGGTTGACCGACTGACTGATCGAGCAACATATCCATCCACGGAGCCAAGGAACAAGGAAAACAAGCCTAGTTTGAGCCTGACAACTTAATGGCGTTAGAGAGTTTCAAAAAGAGAAACAGGCTGGATAATTTATTCAACCTCAGCTGATCTATAAAAAGCATGGAAATCCTCAAAATCGGAGACACAAAATGACGTGAAAAATGGGGTTTGGTATGTTTTCCATCACAGCAAATTCCACGTGTGGAGACTGTTTCAAAAGCCAAAGTGGAAATGTGTCATTTTATTTTCAAAACATCAAAATGTGGAACAGCTGATTTGAATGCATATTGTGAAATTCTGTTTGGTTTGTGGGTTTTCTTCCCTCTTTTCCTGCAGGTTTTAAAAATTCAGCGGAAATGAATGAAGCCCATGGTGTGATCGGTGACGTGGTGTAGATTCATTCAGTCTCTTTCAAAGGATAATCAGGCATGACTCTACCATGCGGTATGGATCATATCACATCCCACGTCTGGGAGTGGGGGTGGGGGAATATGTGTGTGGTGGTGGTGGTGGTGGTGGGGGCCTGATTTACGTGAAACAGAGGCTTCTAAGCACGGGCTTGTCCAAACATCTTGTCCAGCCCTATTCTGACAGCGGGATTAGAAGCACCTGCCACCGAGACAAAGGCAGGCCTCAAGCCAGATGAATGAAGTGCCACTAACCACGAGCTCCGCCCTCCATCCTCGCCGCTACGAGTCCTCGCTGATCCTCGTCTTCTCGACTGAGGGCAGATGTAATGAGTCAATTCAGCTCTGAAGGCTGGTGACCAGACGCCAAAACAAGGCTGAAAGAAAAGGCCTGAAATAGAGTTTTAGTGGTGGAGGAAGGTCTGAAATCCTTTAGTTAAGTAAATGTAAACAAGGAGCAGCAGTAAAAATATTCCTAATGAAGAAGTTAAGCTTCTCCCCTGGGTAAAAACCTGGGATTTTCAGACTTTCAAACCAGTCAGAGAAGGAAAAACAGGAAAGAGGGATAGAATGAAGGGAAGAGGGAAAGAAAAATGAAGAACGAGGGACAGAAGTACGGAAAGTTGGAGGGAAAGCAGACGGAAGAGAGGAAAAAAAATCAAGTCTCTAAAGGTTAAGTCTCTAAAACAGGGGTTTCCAACCTGGGGGTCAGAAGCCCCCCTAAAGCGGCGTTAGAAATTTAAGGGGTTGCAAAGAGGAAAAAAAAACAACATATTTTTGAGCCCATAAATTATTCAGCATTCTCTGGCAGAATCACATATTGTAGAGTGTATATACAACCTGTATGAAGGCGTTGAAAGCTGTAGCTTTGCTTAAGGGGGGCACAAGCCAGAAGCAGGTCGGGTAACACTGCTCTTCAACTTATGTGTGTGTGTGTGTGTGTGTGTGTGTGTGTGTGTGTAAAATCCACCGCGTCCTCAAACCGGAACAAGCTGCGAGTTTGGAGACGTAAGATTTGACCGAGACGTGGAACAGTGTTCGGCCTAATGCTGCCGATGTAACCACTCTACACTGCATTATAATACCCATCATTGTATCTGAGATCACTATATCATCACACTATATGCTCTGGCACTATTCACTTTGATTGCTGCTTTATTTACAGCATTGTACTGTGTTGTTACTGTATAGTGTGTATATTGTTACATATATTGTACACATTTAAACACCACTCTATACGTTCACTGTTTTATGTGTAAATGTGAATTATTATTCATACCTACTGTATGGTTCCATATCATGGCAACCAATACTGTCTATGGTACTAAAATGTTTATATTGTATATAGTTTTTTTTTATGTCAACTCCTTATTTTCTTTACCATTTTCTTTTCTTTTTTTTCCTTTTTTCATCTTATTCAAATAGCTCCTCGTTTGTTTTTTCTGACCTCGAAACCTGTCTCTGTGCTGCCCTAACATGCGAATGCCTTCTCAGGGATCCGTGAAGTCTTAGTTTTACACATTTATTTCAAGTCGACTGTGAAAGCTTAACCTGAAAAGTAACATGTGACTCCATCCTTCAGTTAAAAGTAATAGACCGCAAGGAAAGTTTTCAAAAATGAAAAATCAACAGAACACATAAAACCAAGGGTGCTCAAACTTTTTTTCTGCCAGTCTACGAAGCCAAGTTTGTTAATGTGACCCCCGTGAACCGCACAGCAGGTTGAATGTTTTGCATGTGTGAAATTAATTGTTCAATAAATGAGACATTCATAAATCATGGCAAAAACATACTGAATCATCTCTCACTGGCCTCTGCTCGGGAAACCCCAAGCCTCCTATAATACAGGGTTTTGAGGTTGGGGGTTGTTGGTGGTGAAGGCAGGCAGGGGGAAGGAGAATTACGGGAGGGGGGAGTTGTGCAGGGTGACAGCACCCTCGGGGATCTTTCCCCTCAGCACAGCGTGGCACTTGTCCCCCCGCTCTGTCCCCTGACTGAGAGAGCGACCCGGGGGCTGGAAGGCCCCCGAGTTCGCCACGGGCTCCGGCCGCATCAAGTCAAGCTGCATCAGGCATCGGCCTGGACGCAGGCTGGACGGAGGCCATCAGGTGCAATGTGACATGGATGCAAAGCATGTGTGTATCTATCAGGCTTTAAAGGTTACAAGAATTCCATTTGTTCGGTAGTTTGCCTCGATATTTCTTCATGAATCAGATTTTTGGCGCAGGACTTACAGCTGCACTAATCAATATTTTGATATTAACAATTGCTGAAATGACTGTGTGTAATGTGAAAGGGGTAGTTTGTTAAAAAAATAAACCCACGGGGAATTCTCACCAGCTCTTTTTAGCCTCTTTAAGCTCCTAGTTTTGGTTTTGGGGCACATTTCCTGTTCAGTTTCAGCGTTTCCAGCAGCAGGCCAGCGGGATTGTCGGGGTAGGTCCTGGACGTACAAAGAGGCACATCCCGGGGCTTCATGCGGTTAGGTTTTTAATATTTAAAATATTTAAATATTTAATATTTTTAATATTTTAAAAGGCCGCCATCTTTTCTGAACCTTAATCAAGTGCTGTGAGTACTTAAGCATAACCATAAAAAAAGTTTTATCATGCTTTAGTTGCTGCAAGGGAATGTTGTAGGAAACGAAATGATCAAGTATCAAAATGTCAGTGTCAGAAAGCATGCTCCTTCTTTATGTTAATAGAGAACACAATCTGGGTGCCATCACGCCTCTTACAAAACAAATCTGCTGTAGTAGTGTATGAGCTACTATTAGATTGCTACTGTTTATTTCTATTATGTGATACCTGATTTGGGCAAACGTGCTGAATATAAATCATCTTAGTTTGGAGCTATGAGTGAATTTTCTCTGTTGCAAGTGTATAATGAAAGCGAGAGTAGAATTGTTTTGCATTCCTTGATTGCCAAACTTAAAGGACCGGCTTTGTTGCTTCCTCTCTCTAATCATTTTGTTTTTTCTTCCTTTCTTCGCTGCTGTAAAAAGTCTAAAATCCGTTCCTTGCTTCGCTGCTGTCAGCTGTTGTTTCAGTGTCCTGTTGACGACGTTTCGGTGTCAATGCTGAAGACACGATGGACAGAACTACAAAAAACGGATACGAGTTGCATTAAAATGAAATTAGGTTCGATCAGTTGCCCAATATGTCATCATAAAAGCTAAAACAATCAGCTTCCTCATAAGGTGTCTCTCTTGACAAATGCTGCACGTGGTGCCGGGACCATCCAGCCACTCTGGTCTCGAACTGCCCCTGCTGGACTTAAAAGAAGGTCTCCCCTTGGTATCATCCAACTGTCAAACATGAGTGCTCCCCACCGTGACGTATTTGGAACAATCCTTTTTTTCAACCCTCGCATGATTCCTGGGTGGTTCTCCCCCCTCCTCCCTCCTCCCACCTCCTTCCATCCTCCCCTCCCTGTGTTTTTGCCTTTCTGGTCCAGTTCCCATTTCTAAGCCCTGGGGTGTTGACAGCAGCAAACATGATCACTGGGGTACACATGCATGTCCAGGCCCATGTTTTCTACCATCTCTTTCTTTCAGAGAGCGGAAGAAGCTGTGGTGCTGCTCTGGGAGCTGTTGTCTGGTGTACAGGTGAGCATCCGTTAAAGGAGCGGCTACCGCAGGACATCCAGGGTGCTTTTGATCCCCCCTCTGCCATTGATTTGGTACACGGCAGAGCACAAACGAGCCTTTGAATGCAGCTCCTTTCTTCCTGAGCATCAGGGTCGACGGGGTTAATCTCTCTCTAAGTGGGTGAGTTAGGCAATAGCTCGTCAAAAACTGAGAGGAAAGAGAAATTCTGTTGATTTTCTTATGAGGATATTCTCATAAAAGAGATGATCATTTCTGGCAGCCAACATCACTTTTGATTTTCCCATCCCGTTGCCCTTTTTCTTCTTCCGTTATATTGTTTGATTCTGCTCCAGATCTCGTATTGTCAATCAATTAACCCCTTTAACCCCGCTGATTCTCCTCAGTCAAAATGCTATCGCGGACCCCAAAGTGTCCAAAGACACTAAGTATGCCAGGCTGAATATTGTGGAAATGTGTATAAAATAGTGCACAAGACGTCAAGGATACCTCCATTTATGCTATTGATGCAGCCATATAAATCTTGGATTTGTGTATATGGAGAAAATAAGGAATATGGAAAACTGTACATATGGAAAATATGCACTTTCTTCAGGAATACTCCAACATGCTTGGCTAGTTTAACTGTCCTAAAAGCAAAACTCCACATCAAACATACCTCTTTACCAGGCTTGTTTTTCTTAAGATACCGCTATACTGGTATGAACGCTGGTATGAAACGCGACTCTGCATGACAAATGCACTGTTGGGGTTAGATGCGGTGGTCTCGGCGTAAATGAGGCTCCCAGCTATAACTGACACTGCAGAGAAAACAAAAGTGTGAAACGAAAGCCTTCTCTAAACAAAACTTGGGCGGTGATGAAGTCAGATTGCTAATCCCCGGTTTAACATCTGAGCGTGGACACTGTTGGTACTTTCCACAGTTTAGGATTTCAGGTTCAAACCAGAGCTGGAGAGATTTTTTTTCACCCACCTGCAGCAGTGATGCTGGATCCCAAAATTCACCAGCTACTTTTACTATTTTACCATCTAAATGTGTTCGTGACGCTGAAAATGAACCTTCAGATGTTCTTTGTTTACAGGATACATTTTGTGAACTAAAACTTCCACCAGAAATTCATCTGTATTTACAGTACGAAACACAGATGTTTCTACTGCCAGCAATGTCAAAAAATAATTTCTAAAGTAGATGTGGAGAAGAACTTTTTTTAAACTGCATTTTGAAAAATGTCTCTTTTTGTCTCCTCAAACCCAAGAAGAATGTTTTCAGAAAAATAATGTTGTAAACGTCTTCAAGCATCTTGTATAGGTGGGCGTTTGTTTTATTGTCTGATCGTTAAAGGAGAACCAAAGCTCTTCGCGGTAGAAACCAGAGGTCAGCCCTCCGCTGCTCCACTCTTTCAAATGAACACACCCACTCTTCTGTGTTTTTTGGTACTTACTGTTCCAAGACCTGCTCCGTTGACTGACTGTGGTCGACCACTGTTGTGCTGCCGTTTGTTTGCCAGCGTAGAGACCTTGAACTCTGAGCAGCGATCCCGCGGACTGCTCCTTACCCCAAGGTAAAACGCTGCCAACCTGAAAAAGAAAGCACATTTCACCCTTGAATATCCACGTCGACATCATGTCATTATAAGGTGCAACATACAGGCATTTGCCTTGTTGGATTCAGGGAAAAAGCTTTGACGCACAATCTGTAAATTTCATTACAGTTTGGGAAGATTGATTGTTACAGAAAAACTCCAAAGGTACTAAAAGCAAAACCTCAAGACTGCCAACATGTTGGAGACATCTGGAGACAAGAATCAGTCAGTAAATTTTTTTTGACCTGTTTAAGATTGTGCAACAAATATGACAAGTGGAAAAGATATGTAAGCAGCACAAGTCCTCTATACGAAACAACAGAATCTGTTTCTTATTGCCCTCCACGATTCTGTCAGTGCCCTTCAAAACCTCAAAATAAGCAAGCACCTGATCCTGCCAGGAAAGGAGTCGTGCCTCACGAAACTGCTCAAATTTTCTCCAGTGTGCAAAGGAAGTAGTATTTTTGTTTGCTGCAGGGTAGAAGGGTCTTTAAAGATTACAAACACAAGATGTCAAATGTTTTTGTCCCAATGCTGTTTTCATTGTCTTATTCCTCAAATGTAATGAAATGAAAATGGAGATTCCATTAGAGAGACAAACTGGGGCTAGAAATCAAAGAGAATATGGCATTTTCAAAAACTCTCGTGCAATTTTTGGAATTTTGGCAATAAGACGTCTGGTTGAAGTATGTGGCCTGAGCTGAAAAAGAGGATTGTGTCAGCACAAACTGTGAGGGGTACCAAACCTCAGGGTAGTGGGTGTACATAATTTATGTATAATTCAAGCTGTTAAATGTCCCTCTAAGCATGCAAGGGGACCTGACTAGCCTCTCTTTAGAGCATCCTTCACAAACATTATTAATCAGGTCCCCATTCTCAGAGGCCTCTGCTCTGGCTCTAGACAATGGGCTAAATGAATCCCAGCCCATCGAGCTTGGGAATGGCTCCGCTGCACATACAGTATTCATCAATCATGGTCTGCAACTATTGTCAGGATGCTGAGAGTGCGACCCCGACGCCGCTCACTACTGCCGCTATTAAAAGCTCCGATCGGGGAACGTGAAGTTCATTCTGCTGCTCTAATAACATCAGGTAAATGACTAAAATGTAATTTGCATGAGAAATCTCAATAAAACAGTGAGTCGGGGTCATTTTTGGATCATGCTTGGAGCTGGATCATGGCAGGAAAGGTTGATCACTAGCAGAAGGTACCAGCTCGACGTGTTTTGGTAGGAAAGACCTCAGATCCTCGATGAGGTGGAAAAGTGAGTTAGCAGCAGAGGTTTTTCTTGATTCTTTTTTTTAAGGCCTCTGCTCCCGAGTTAGATCATCTAATTATACCGCATTTGAAAAACTCTACTGTTGGTTTTGCACCTTTTCGCGCATTATATGGAAATGATTCCAAACCAGTTTTTCAAACCTAAATCTACAATATATAACTCACTTAGTGAGACAAGAAATGGACAGATAACTGGCCCACCACTTTGGTCCACACTGAAATATCTGAACAAATACTGGATGGATTGCAATTACCACTGCTTCAGACATTAATTTTCCCCAGAGGACGAATCCTACTGACTTTTGTGAGCTGACTTTTCACCTGTTGCCACCAGAAAGTTGAAATTTGCCGGTTCACTGTTCACGTGACGATCACAAAACCCGTCAGTGTCTCGTTTCACAAATGACTGTTGCTAGCAAACAGCAGATAAAGTGTGAGCTCTTTAGGGCTCTCAAATGCTTATGAGCATGTTAGTACGCTGACGTTAGCTGACGTCAAAGCTAAATCTTCCTCCTGGGGATCAAAGTTTTATCTTATTTTATTTAGCTCACAGCAGGTGGCCGACAATCAATTCTTTCAAATATCAAACACCGAACAACTGAAGTGCAACCGCCTGATGAAAATGGTTTTTTGACTAAATGTTTTCGGAGATGGATTACATATGTTGAGCAAGTGTCAAGTTGAGTGAATTGGTCGGTCTTGTGATTTGAAAATACGGCCTGGTTGACTGAATCCTCCTTAGTTATATTACTGCATGTGATGACTGTTCTTTCTGCATTTCAGCGCTGAATTCTTCCGTGTCTGGCTGTTTGGACATAAGGAGGCAGGGCAGCAGTGGAGGACAGATTTAGACATGTTCTTAGAGGTCAGTCAACGGGGGGACGGGTGGAGCGACAGGTAACTCAGTCAAGCTGGTAATGAAATGAAGCTCGCCTCTGGGCTGGAAGGGACAGAGAGTGCTGCCAACACCGTTACCGCCCACCGCTCTCAGTCCACCTAAGACAGTTAGGATTTAAGGAGCTGTCTTTACGTCAGTTTTAGCCTTTTCTGACCATGCCGTGCTCGAAACACTGGTCAGTCAAGCTTTGGATTTTCCGGATATCAAATGAGAAATACACAAGGCCATAGCAAGATGAGTCATTCACACAAAACAATCCTGAATGTGCAGTGATTCTGTGACTCATTTGTCAAAAAATGCCCGTCTAGGTTTCCTAAACTGGTAACAACTAGTCGACTACTGCATATTTCAGTGTGTAGATAAGAGCTGCTTCCCATTTAAACACAGTTGTTGAAACAAAGTTATACGAAACCTGGATACCTCACAATTTAGCTGCGTTTTAACCTACATGTTTATACAGTAAATCACCAAATCACTGCTTAGTGAGTCTTCACACACACACACACACACACACACACACACACACACACACACACACACACACACACACACACACACACACACACACACACACACACATAGTAAAACATTAAAACCATCCAGAGGAGTGACTGACTCTACCCTTTACTTTTTTTATCAAAGACCCAGGTGTGTTCTAACACAGCTGTTCATCTTTTGGGCTGATGGTCCAACCAGCAGAGTTTCATGTGCATCCAAGACTTGAGAAGAGAGAACCGTAATCCTCACAACCTCCAAAAGAACATGAACCAGGATTTTACTACAGGAACTCTGGACACCTGCAATAACACAGTTGGCAACTCTGTTAGCTTTGAACTCGACTCTGGATGTTAAATATCTTGGCAACCTTGCCAAGATGCTTTCTAGATGACAGTGATGACCATCTACCGATCGAAGGGCACGGTGGTAAGTAACACCGGCAGTGCTGAGAGTTCAGCTCCCACCAAGGCCTGTCTTACTCATCAGTAACATGTCAAATGTCTCCTGTGTACTGAAGCAGCTTTTTAACCACAGCTGTAACCTCATGTGCTCCCAGATCTGCGCTGAACACGCCTGTCTTTCATGAACAGATCACCTTTTTCTTTGCTCATCTCAAGGGCACCTGGGAAAACTTAAAAGACAGAGGGATGAGTCGCGAGAGTCTTTGCACATCAAACTACGCTATTATCCCGAGTCGGAATGTGGAGCACTTTGCCCCTTATTTTTCTGCGAACTTTTTTTTTCCGTCTGTTGTTGTTGTTGAGAGAAGAGCATTACTGATGTATAAGCTTTGAAATATCAAGGCGTTTCATCCACGCCAGAAATAAAGTGATGCCTCCGTTCTTTTATGCCATCACTCATTAGGGAACTTGTGCTCAAAAGGCAGCTTTGTATGGGGAGTCGTTTTAAGTTGGAGATGGCTTTACAATAGATTACAACGAGCACAGTGAGATTTCAGGCTGAGAAAGTGAATGAAAGGCTATGCAAATTGCAGCGTGTACATCTCTGGATGAAAGAAAAGCATCAAGACTTTCTGAACTTGAATAACCCCCCTCGTCCCCGAACTCCTCCTGCTTTATGTTCCCTTTTTCAAAATCCAAAAGTTTTTTCTCTTACAGCAGCAAGCCCAGCATGCTCGGCTTTGTGACAGGTGAAATATTTATCCAGGGAGAGACAGGGGAAGGAGTCAAAGGCGGCCTATCTTGTTTGAGTCCCCACATAGACAAAAGCTATTGAAGAGCTGACAAGCTCGTGCATGGAAGTGCCCAGCATGGCTCGGAAAAGTGGTTGTAAGTGATTGAAAGTGAGACAAACGGGGAAGAAAAGAAGAGTGTATCTCCGGGTGACTATAGGCTATATGACGCTGTAATCTGGGGTCCTTTTAAAAGCCATCTCTCCCCGTCAGGATGCGGAGGTTCCTCTCACGCTGAGGCCGAGAGCGTGGAGACGGAGCTTTTCAAAACCGCTTGACTTCTGCCACGGTGGCTGGCCCCAACTATCTGATAGCCTTTCTCCTCTTACACGGTGGCCTTTATCGCCCAGCTGAATGGAGACAAAGTGCCCTTACCTGACCTGGAACAGCCTTCGCGTACTCTTTACAGGACTGTTGCCAGGTCAGCCAAACACTCAGCTGAATAAACTACAGAATCTGTTTTGTTTTGTTAAAGAGAGAGAACTTTTGCTGCCACACTGCAAGGTTGAAATGAGTTCTGAATAAAAAAGATAAAGTGGCTGTGGTCTCTACGACTCTTCCTAAAAATGAGCTGCCAGTCAAACAGAGTGGGCGGGACTGATGCGGCGGTGCTTTTTTTCTTCTGCAAGTGTAAAATTAACTGCTCGTAGCAACCTGTACCACGGCTTCAGTTTCCACTGAAACTGACGACGACGGAGCAGACACGCGACTCGCCCGGGTAGGCTAACACGACGTCAGACGGCAAAACAAAGCGCAGGCTCAGTCTGGTTGTTCCCTGATCTGCACAGCTGGAACATACGATACTGAACTGATGAAATAAAAGCCACGTGTAAAAACTGTATATAACATTTAATATGAAATATAAACATTTCCACTTCGCACCCTGACAATTTCTATGCCTCATCCACTGATGACGACTGTAAGACGCAGCAGAAAAAGCTGGTAAGACCTTGACCTTGAGTCGAGACCATTTTGTCAAGCAAGTATTTCCAAGTTAACGTTCACGGTCAATGTCACATTTTTTAGGGCAAGACGAATGAGTTTGAGTATTTCTCCAGCAGAACTTTCAAACAGCATTTCAAGCTTGAAACAATGCGACAGACAACTGCACTGAAACGATAATTCGAAAATTTACAGTCACCATGATTGATCAGTTATGAATGAATAATCTCTCTTTTCTTTGAATTTCATGGCCTTTTCCCTCCCTCTGTTCACACGGGGTTGTTTTAACTGGTCGCTTGGGATCTACTTAAGGAAACAAAGCTAATTCGACTGATGCTTTCACTGCAGGCCCGTCTGGATCAGTAAGTCAATCAAAGATGCGTGCTCGCACCTTTCCAGCACCGACACTGACTTTTCCGGTTATCTCCAGTCTGTCCTTTCAAGCTCTTGCTCACATTTAACAAACCCCTCAAAGGCTTTTATTGTTCTTTTAACAATAAAAGCCTTTGAGGGGTAGAGGATCGCCCTGCCCCGCTCCTCGTTAAACGCAGCCGGGCTCGGACGCTGCAGGACACAAGGTAGATGATTATCAGGTCACGTTTGTTTGACCTTGAATTAGCCTTGACATTTATGCTTGACCACCTCACCCTGGGGTTGAAAAGGAGCGCCGCTGCCGAGAGGTCAGGGAGTTCAACAAAGACACATAAAGTGACAGACAAGGTGAAATGGAATCGGCGGTTGCATTACAAAACTCTGAAACAGAAAAACCTTAAAAAGAGGCCTAGACACTTTCAGTTTTTCTTGCTCTCCAGCTCAGTTCTTTTGGCCTTTTAGCTCTCTGTTGTGTATCCCTGACCTATGTTTGGCAACAGACAATGATGAAAGATTCACCACATTAAGTTGCAGCCAAACCACAACTGTTTAGTTGAGTGTGCGCAGACACACAGCCTGTTCCCCCTCAGCAATTATCCCAAGATGGGGAAGATTAACGAAACATTAACATGAATATTTTGATTGCTCCGGGGGGTTTATGTTCCGCTCTTTGTGCTGGTGTGTGTGTTTCTCTAACTGACGAATGAAAACGATGTGACGACGTAGAGGAGAGGGAGAACTATAAACAGAGAAATACTGTAAGGGAGAAATCACATGTAGAAAATACACATTTGGAAATGAAAAGGAAAAATAAAAGAAGAAAGGACATTTTTTCTCTTAAAAAAAATCTAAGAGGCTCTTGAAAAAACAGCTAAAAAGAGTTCAGATAAGGATGCTAACAAGTCATAAGAATATAAAAAGCAATGACAGATAAAGGGAGGAGCAAAAATAACGAAAGAGAAACTTTGGGAAAGAGAAAAAAGAAAATGAGAGAGAAATAAGGAAGGAGCTGGAAATTCCAAATGTTGAGTTCAACTCCTATGTGTGATAAATACTATCGGGATTCAGTTTTCTTCTCACGGGAAATTACGATTGTGGCCATTTGCAGCAAACATCACCAAGGTTAACCAGAGCTCTTCAGAGTTGGTCCGCATCTCTCCGGCTTCCTCTCTTTTGTTTTGAGATCTGTGTTTGAAAATTAGCAGCGGTTTGTGAGAAACTGTCTTGTTGTTGATTTTGCGAGTCAAAACACTTGCGCCGTGGGAATCTGACGGTTACGGCAGGCCTGGGTTACAGATAGAGGGACGTTATCTCAGGGGCGACACATGTAGACGCATCTCTGGTTTCAACAGAGGATAAACTGACATTTTAAATGGACATATACTGCCATATACACCGCCAAAATAAAAGCATTCCCATTTCTGCATCACCTGTCCTGAGCAGCTGCAAACTGGAATCAAAGCAGAGTCAAGTGAGACAGTATTGGACATTTCTGAGAAGAGTGTTTTAAAATTTCTGCAAATGGAAATTTAAATGTTTTTGTACACTCCAGCATCATATTTACTCTCCATGCTACACAAAACGCAAAGAAGGGTTTAATTCCAGCATGTTACGTACTGTTCTACATCACCTGGTATTCATTCCTAGAAGGTTTTAAGGTAAAACTAATAAGTCAGCAGAGAAATCATTCAAATAAGATGCAGTAGGGAGCTGAACTTTTTTTCAAGCAGAAAAATAATGTATCTGAGACCAAGCCTATAATATACTCAAAACCACAACACCTATGCTCCAACAGCTCAGTGTTGCATGGATTTGTCCTGGTAACGGCTTTGACAGCTCCTTGCTTGTGTTAAACTTTTACCACCCACCATTCTGCCTGTAGGACGCTACCACCATGCGGAACTGTCGGACTGCTTACACAGCTACATGAATATGAACGTGCAATACATGAATCAATAGATTAGACTCGTCATTTTCAAAAAGAATGTCCTGTTGTAAAACAATCCAGGCAGTTAAACAGTGTAATAAAATCCTCGAAAAATTTATGTTATGTCCTAAATACACTGCAAGGGTTGAAATTTCAATAAAGTTCTTGCACAGCATAAAGTGTCCGTGTCTGGAGCATGGGATCAAGAATTCTGAAAAGAAAACCACAGAATACTGACACATGTCCATTACTTGTACTCACTTTATCAACACGACATTTTGGTCTCGAAGCCTTCCTCGGGCAGTTTCATACAGAACAAACAGGAAATGCCGCCTTAACAGGGTGAGTTCAGGCGATGGACAGTGTGCCGGTTTCCCTGGCTGATTGTTGCTGAGCGTCAGCTCACTCGGGCTCTGCTCTG
Organism: Xiphias gladius; assembly: GCF_016859285.1. Lineage (NCBI taxonomy): Eukaryota > Metazoa > Chordata > Actinopteri > Istiophoriformes > Xiphiidae > Xiphias > Xiphias gladius. The sequence goes on from NC_053412.1 coordinate 979,417, forward strand.
TTAATGGCCTCCTGATAATGTGGACCGGTGTGGGCTTAAAATCGGTCCTAGTCCGTAGCTCAAGTGGCACCCTGAATTAAACAAATGCACTGAGGCCAATTCTGGCATGTGGGTCATCATAAGTCTGGCAACTAAGTGGGTTTATACCCCATTGACACCCAGCATTAAAATGTGACCTGTATCTGTAGATGTTATCTGGATAAGGAAAAACAAATGTTAATGCCTGGTGCAAATGCCTGCAGAACAGATTGGGTTCGTGATGCGACTGGATCAGCCAGCCCGCATTTGGAGGTGGTCAGACTCGCGCTGAGATTAGATCTCAGTTAGGTGTAAAAGCGATGCTTAAAAATAAAACTGACAAGCTGCAAGGTCACACAACTGCTCTGCCTCTTGCTGCTAACTGGGACTCCTCGGCAGAGGAAGGGGAGCAGAGCCCGTACAGCAACGTTGCTTCCGACAATTCATGTTCGTTGCAACACCGTTTCATTGAAATTACCTTAACATGCAACTTACTTACACCAGACACGTTTCGAAGGAAACATAATGCTGATGGGATAATGTTTTCCTGTAACATAATGAGGAGCTGTTTTAAATGAACGTGTATGACAGGACGAGAATTCGTTGGTTCTGTTCAGACTCTCACGGCACCTGGTTCAAGTTTGGAAAAGATCCTGGTCTGGTTTAAAACAGAAAAAGTTCTCAGTGACTTCAGACACGACCTGTTTATTTACATTTCACCAAAACCACCATCCTGAACCTGAACCAAAGATCCAGATGGGACTCTGGATGTGAACTTGGTCTCTGTTGTCACATTTGTGAGCCTCGTACGGCTGCCATCCACCCTGACAGCCTCCAAGTGACTCAGGTGCGATTCATAAATGAAGCATTTCATCCATTAAAAAACAAAAAACAAAAAAACATTTTCTCAACACCGGGTATTTCGGAAAACACTTTAGTAAAATATTAACTTTATTACAAGAAGACAGGGTTGGTCGGCCGGCCCTGCCCATGTAACTCGTATACTGTGGTCAGAATCGAGATAACGATAACCTTTTTAATACCAGGTGTAACTTGGGACACGAGCTACCTCAACCTCCTCCCTCAAAGGTTTTGCTGCATCACAACAGTGTCACACGCTTGTCTCTGAGAGAGAGCGCCAGAACAACAGTCATATGTCATACTGCCAGAAATAACCCCACACAGCCGGCATACAGTGATATCTTAGTATTTGATAGTTGTGTAACAGTTGCATTGTTTTGTTTCTGCTGGAAGTTTTGACCAATTTAAAAAGTGCACTGAAGCAGATATATTGTTCATTAAACTCCGAAAAATGTTCAAGTTTCAAGTCACTGCCTGGAAGAATGTGTTGACGGAGGCAGTTCAACAGTATTTCCTTCCCATATGCTAACACACAGGTTACCCCTCTACTCCCAAAACCAATACAAAGGCCAGTGTTTGTCCCAGACGCAGCAGATCAGGGATTTGTGGACAAGCCTTTCATTTTCCCTGAACTCATAGGTGTCGGTGCATGCATGTGTTACTGAATCCTGGTTGTACGAGCAGATGTTCACCTCAGAATGCCACGTTTTTTATCGTGGTTTTCTACAGGAACACGTTGCAGCGACACAAGTTCAAATGGATCCGGGAAGCAATGGTCTGGAAAGAGAACAACGACCTCTTAAGTCTCCTGAAACTATAATGAACCGTCACATGGTGCTGATTGCCGGGCTTTAATGTGGGCAAACAAGACATGAAAGAGAGCCATAAAGAGTCCAGTGAATAGATAATCTATCTCTCTTATGGGACGTTTGACAAACGAGGGGTTTAGAAGTTTACTGCACCCAAAACGCCCTTGCTTTTATCGGGTGTCATTGTCCCGAAGGCCTCACCTAATGACGTTTAACGCATAGGTTTCTTCAACAACATATGTTTGAGCATTAAGAATAAGACTCTGCATTCAAGCTCTCCTGTTGCGGCCTCTTCATAGCTTCTATTGCCATTTGCGGCGTGGAAAACCGAGGGTTAGTGCGCTAACGCACACTAATTGGCAGAGACTGTGCTTTTCCCATGACCTCTCTACACCCGTTATTAGCTGTATTGTTCTGGAGAGCAGAATTATCATATAGGCTGCACAAACATCACAATTAGTAAAATTTGACAAAAATAAATGGCACAGCAGGTTACCCAACCCTCCGCTGAACTCTGACTTTATGCTTAACAAACACAAACCGCAGATCTGAAACAAGGCAGAGGAAACATGAGAAAGAGGCTGGAAATTATGGAGGGAGTGTTACCCGCACTAACATGTCACAAAGTTTAGACATTGTTCGGTTTTTTGGGTTTTTTTTGCTTTTCTTTCTTTTCTTTTTTTTTTTCTTAAGCAGAGAGGTATAGATAAGCAAATCTCCAATCCCAAAAACTGGCAACATAGCCCGAATCATCGGCATTGTTTCTGGGGCTACTGATTTAGATGGTGGCTGAACTTGATATTTGAAGAATAAGCCGGTGATTGCTGAAGCAAATCAGCAAACGCAAGCAACTCTGGTTTTCTCCCAGAACTAAGGCTATGCTTTTTTTTTTTTACACAAATACTAAGTTAAGACATAAAGCAAAGTTTGCAGGAAAATATTCGAAGAATAAAAGTAATGACTCATATCATAACTACGAAAACTCTACTGGCGGAGACATCAGTTGCCAAAATACTCATCATGTGCTGCCATATTCACAGAAAATTAAAATAAAATACAATAATTATAATTTGGATAATACAATATGCAGTATATACTTATAGCACTTATACACTCTTGTATGAAAGTCTCTTGAAGTACAGATGCACCAGAAAATCCAACAGAATCCTACTGTAGACACCCAAATAGAAAGTTTGGATTTTTGAGGCATCTGCAACTGTAAGGTGTCCACTGTGGGGACCTTGCTGGCTGTTTAGTAAAGTTGTGCCTCTAGATGATTCCTCTAGAAAACAGGGTCGATGCCGGGTCAGCTGACCGCCAATCGGTGCAAGTTCTGGAAAATGCTTACTGGCATTAAAGGAGACCATACTGTGTATGAGTTTTGGACCGTATGCACTGTACGTCTTTAAAGCTGCCTGAGACATACTGTATGAGAGAACTCCAAAGAGGTCCAGTCGTCTGTGTCCAAAAAAAAGAAAATCATTTGCTGTGTTCAAGGGAAACAATTTGGAAACTCTTGACGGCAAAAGGCCGATCAAATCTTCACTCAGGGAGTCAGATACAGACACAGTATCAGTTCAGTCAGACTGTCTCTACTCTGCCTCTGATCAAACAAAGAATAAAAGTTGAATCCAACCAGAGACTCAGAACGACACTCACACCTCGTTCCTCATGTACGCCCCCCTCCTGCTCCCCGAATCGACCCGTCCTAACCACGGCAACTGGAAAGCATGCATAGCTAACGCCTGTGGGATTGTGTGGAGGCTTTTGTCTGGCCTACAGGCTCGGCGAGAGGACTTGATTGCCTGGGACTTCTTTGGCATCATACCCCGATCCACTATCCTTTTTTTTTTTTTTAAGGATCCGTTGTAAAGGACCCGTTGTACAAAGCTGACATTCATAATATGAAATGTATTCCTAGGCCAGGCCAGATAAAATTCATTTTAAACTGTTTACCCCGGCAAAACAATGGGCAGCGGTCACGGCTGTTATCTGCTGATTTATTGGAGAAATGGAGAAAGGAAGAATTGGCAGGCATGCAGTGGTGACAGTTTGGTGAGAGGGCAAAAGGAGATGGGTGGAGGGGGTGGAGGGGGCAGAATAGATGCACTTAAAAATCACTTCTTTCACCGTTACTCCTTTGGCCCTCGTTGGTCAGACAAAAGGATGAAAAAGTCCTGGCACTGAGCTCTCCTTTCACTCAACACAGCTCATCATTGTGTTTGGAAAAGGCCAATTTCCATAAGCGATTGGGAGGACAATGTAATAAACAAGCGTGCATGCAGAGTGACAATAAGAGAAGCACAAAAGACTGTCCTGGACTGTCTGGGTGTGGGCATTCCTCATGTTACAGTGGAGAAGCTTTTGATCTCTGATGTTCAGATTAGAACCAGGATGACACAAGGTGGGAAAAGTGGGAAAAATGTTTGTAAACCAAAGATTATTGTTGGTTTGACACGTCTCTTCCATTCCACGCCTTCTACCAAGTTTTACCATTTGCCTCGTTGGCTTTTTGTCTATAACAGTAAAATAGCACCTACAGTTTACTGACACTCTTGGTGAGAACTAGACAGTGTAAAGATGCTAAAATCAAAGATTTCTCAAATTGTTGTGCATTCACTGCATGTAAAACCATGAAACCAGTGGAAAGAAATCAGATTACACTTCTGGGCTTCTGTTAGTTACTGTCTCTGGTGTCTGTAACTAGTTTAGCACATTTAAACAAACAGATTCGTATGATCTCTTTGGCTCTCTAAAGAGGACCTGTTGCCTGGCAGATGATTACACCCGTAAAGTCCTGGGTTTCGGCCTAGGGTACTATCAGGTAGTAGGTATTATCAGGGAGGAAGTCTTTGCTATTGAATGGCAGCAGAGTTTTAGGGGCAATGTTTTCACCTGAAAAACTTAAATGAGTTTACCTGTGCATCTCCATAAAATCTCTGATGTGACTATCCTGCGTAAATTCTACAAGAGGAGACAATGAATCCTACACATCTCACAACTCTACTACCTTAAACCCCTGGATGCAATTTACCACAGTGTTTCAACCAGACTTCAATCATTCCCTCATCTTAACCACATGTGTATTGCTGTAAACATGATGCTAAAGGTCCCGTAACCTTACTGAAGTAGTGATTTTGACCCAAACCACAATGTTTCCCTAAACCTAACCAAGTTGTTTTAGGCCTAAACCTAACCAAACCTTAACCACACCATAAAACCTTTTTACTTTTTAGCAGGGATTAATGACAGACAAATGATGTTTCCTTGTTGTTAAGGGTGTCAGATCAGAAAACACGTTCTAATAAGTTTAATATGTTGCTTGTTTTAATGAGTGCGTCTGTGTGTGGGATGATGAATAATCTTGTAATGTTGCATATATGTAATTTGTAAAAGGGATCTGAATCTAAGTGAGACTTCAGCAAATAATAAATAAGCTTAACTAGCTACATCTCCAGGTGGCAGAAATTTAATGTAAACCCGTGAAAAAAAAGGACTTCAACGCCGGAGTAATTAACCATTACAAATACTTCTAAAAGGTTTGGTCACGGGGCCAGTCCAAGACTTTTCAGGGCCCACAGCAGAATCCGGTCCATCTCAGGGGAAACACAGCTTCTGTTTTAATCACAAAAGTCCTCCGTGTTAAACTATTGCAATATATGTAACTATTTGTAACTGCCCTCCAGAGCAACATGTGACGCCCCTATCTGCAGAACAACGTCGGCTGTCTGCGCCTTCAAAAGCTGTTACAAATCACTGTTGGGAAAACAGATCTATTTTATGATGTGACGACGCTACGGCTTGGTTAGGCTCAGGAGCAAAACACCCTGGTTAGGGTAAGGGACTGATTGTGGTTCGGGTCACAGTAAAAACTTTTAGGGAACGATCGAGCTTGGTGTCGATAGGAAACCGGAAGCAAACAGTGGCCTCTCGTGTTAGAGTCAGACATCTTACGCAGCAGTGCTGCGGCTGAACAGATCCAGTGTTGCACAGCAGCTGCTGACCCGCTGCTGTCGACAAGGACTCACAGCTGCAGAGCGCGACGGCGAGCCAGCCACCGCACATGACAAGACCGCTTCCAGACTCAGCGCGGAGGAGTGTGTCTGTGTGGAGGGCGTTGGCAGATGCTGAGCGAGCTTCCGCCGCCGCCGCCGCCGCCACTCCCGGTCGCCCACATCCTCCTCCTTCGAGGCCGCGATGTCACAGAGAAGCGAGGAGGAGGACGGCGAGGCCATGTGAGGACACTAACGAGCTCCACTCAGCTCGTGCTTCGAGGGGATGGAGAGTGAACCAGAGTGCATTTGGGTTTCATCATGTGATCACACAGGCACGCACGCACACACATGCTCACACACATGTTCACACACGTATTCACTCGGTTTGTGCAGGCATGGCACATTCATGGGGCATTAACACACACAGACACACACACACACACACACACACATATGCATACGATACACTCTAGTACTTCCTCCCTCTCTTGGGTATACAAAACACTCACACACACACACACACACACACACACACACACAAAATAGGGAGTAAGAGCTTTGTGGGGAGCAGAGGATGTCACGGGCCCCCCGCTGTGCTTCACACTGCAACTCAGTGATGCTGCGAGATGAGACATCGCATGACTGGGAGCACAATAATGTGTGTGTGTACGCATGTATCTGTGTAACGGTGTATGTGTGTGTGTGTGATAGAGGTCTTTCTTTTAATGTACTCCTGCACACACACACAAAATCACACTCACGTCACCGGAGTGGCCCCCTGCTGTGTTCCTATCAGCATCAGCAGTGAATCAGCGCGCTCAAGCAGCAGTAAAGCCCCCAAAATCTCACTCCAGTGACCCTGTGTGGACAATAAACTGCATCTAATTACTGGCGCATGCACTCCCAGCACTCCCGGCGCGGCGCTCCCTGGCACTGGCCATGGATATTCACAAAAAGCAACCGGAGCGCAGGCCAACTTCTCTTAGAGATATAACGTTTTTTGACAGCTTAAGCCTTTTTGGGTGATGTGCAGCACGGCGCACAAAAGGCCGCACTCAAGTCGTGCGGCCGGCGCTGTGGAAAACTAATTTCTGTCTCTGTGGACACGAAGCCCCGCCAAGTGCAACATGTTGGCCCGTTCTTAGCAGCTTTCAGAGGGGATATAACATGTCTTTGTTGGCCTCTGCTGCCATGGTTGAAGATTTAAAGGACAATCCCGGTTTCATCCAACTCGGGTGTTGATTGCCGTAGCATTAGCGTTCATTTCTTTTAGTAATAATTACAATGTCAGTCAAGTGCTTAAATTATTATGTTTAGCCACAGTTTACAGACCTATATCCTGCTTCAACTCTGGCTAACACTGTACTGCACTTAATGTAGCCGTGTGCACAGTGTTTCTGTACAATGAGGATTTTTTAGCGACATTTTGGGTAGTTTCAGTTTGACCTCTGAATCGATATAAGACAGTTCTAAAAAACCCCAGATGCTCAGTTACGTTTTCTTCTTGCTGAATTCTATTGTTCGAGTCTCCTCCCTCTGCGTCTTCAGTTTGTTTTTTATGGTTGTGTTACTATTTGCATGATTCTTCGTAGTTACAATATGTTCTGAATGTGAATTTGTTGTACTTTTAGCGAGGCAGTGTTTCCCATCAAGGGTGAATAAAGTGAAGAAAAGTGGGAAGCAAGCTGAACGATAGGTGTCTTATCGCTTCCATGTCCTATAGGAGTTACCGTACCGTAGTAAGACCAAGTCTGCGAGTAGACGGCCATCTTGAGTTGTCCGGTGCTTTGAACCCTTGCATTCGCAAACGTGCAGTTGATGCTACATCCGTGTTTTTCTTCACTTGCTCCACCCTGTTTTTTTTTGTGTTTTTAAAAAAAAACATGTTCCTAAGGTTACTAAGAGTGTAGGTTGAATTCCTTTAGGTTTCATCCTACCCCAGAGGGAAGTGGTGGAGGGGACTGAGCGCTTCGCCAGCTGACAGCGAGCTTTTATTAATGACAGCTCCCCCACCCTGCTTTGAATAGGTGGGCCGTGGCAAACAATAGCTGTTGTCGGGATGTTAGAGGAGCAGCGCAGGCTTTTGAAAAGGCCCCGGCCCACTGACAGGTGCTGCTGAAAAGATGAGCGGGGTGTCGGTGCCTCGGTGCCCTCGCAGGTGTGGAGACGTCAGGGATGACAGAACACCTGCAACGTCTTTCCCTTCACGCTGATGATTTCACTGTATCGCTTTTCATACGCGGCCACGATGAAAGATGCAGGGGGACGAGGCTGTGACCGCGCTCCGCTGACAGCACCGCCACGCTCCACCTGTCCGTTTCATAACACCAGACTCAACACGAGACTCCACTATGAAGGATGTTGACATTTGCCGATTTCAATGCCTGAAATCAGCTGCTGGCTTCATATTCCGTTCCGCTCTTGAATAAGTAGCTTGGCGACACGACCCTAATTCTGGCCTTAGATTTTTGTGTTACAGTTACAGTGCAGGTTCGAACAACACTTTTATATTAGTAACTGCAAATGTCTTGCTGTTATCATTAAATGGCCTCACAAAAACTTTTTATAGAGTTGGTTCCGTCATCACTGACATGTATTTAGGTAATATCTGAAACTATCACCGACCCTAGAGCTAAAGACAATATTTTTAAAATGTGTAATATCTTCTTTATAAAGAATGTTGACTTTTTACCAGTCTTTCTACGATTTGAATTCTTTTGTTTTTAAATACTTTACCGCTTTCTCGTTCTAATACTACAGGACAGGATCAATCTGCAGTTTTGCTAATACTGTTAAGATGCCTGAATAAATAAACTTCAAAGCAACACACAATGGGCCTCATGCGAGAGCCACTCGTTCAAACCCAAGTGGCAGACGCGAGTGATTTAAGACACACAAAAGAAAAACCTCACAAGTGGTTCAGACCTGTCATACGGAGAGGCGGCTTTTCTCTGAGAAAAAACTCTTGAATTTTATGTTTAAATGTTACTGGAATCAACCAAATAAAATAAAAGTTGGTGTAAACTTGATACCTTGTTCGTTGTATCAGTGTGGATCATGGCAGCCAATTTACTGTGAGGTCCCATAACGCTCTTCTTTTTAAATAGATTTTACAGACAAGAGTATTTTGGCATGAAAACTTGTACAGTAGTTCAGTGGCTGCAAGGGAAAATTCTCACATTGCAACATCAGCCTCAGGGTCTTAAATCAAATCGGTGTCCAGGTGAGACTCCTCTGTTATTCTCTGCTCTACTCTTTCTGTCATTTCTCCTTGTTCCCATGGACTGCTTTCCCTTTTTTGGTCAAACTTCATGCCAAACCATTCCTCGGCTCTGCAATGACCAGGCATTGACAGCTGTAGTAATATTTTCTCATTTTTTTGCATCCCACACCAAATGTGTTTTATTTTTTTTCTGCTGATTTCCAGTCTTCTATTTAACTGTTGGATGACACTTTAGTGAACAGGCAGCCTTATATAGCATTGGCAGAGCATGGTATCGATTCTACTAATGGTCAGATTTAATTTCGTGAACAGGTGATATTCATCAAGTTGTAACAACTCACTTTAAGAGAGTTTTCTGACACTCAAAAAACTCCAGGCCAAGAGGTTTAGGATAAGAACATAAAAAGGTTGCATGAGGTCCATTGTGCTTTACACCCAACCTGCAAGTTCATAACTTCAAAACTTCATCCTGCTTTACCGAAATATGAAACTATTTCCCGTAGTGTCTTTCACAAGTGACCTCGGATTTGATCATTCTGAGTAAAGAGATAAAACAACGTAAATTAATCTATATTTCCAGCTTTGAATTAAATGAAAAGGCATTCCTACTGAGGGATTCATCACTGTTAAATCATCTCCAGAGGGTGAATTTTCCTGACTTCGCCAGTCTGCATATGTTTGTTTGTTTTTTTTGTCTCTGGAAATAAGTGTACAAAATACCAACATTTGCTTTAATACTGCAGTTTGTGTTGTATTTGGGATTGAAGCTCTATTTGTATTGGTGGAAAACTCAAGCAGAGAGGCAGCTTTCAACGTTTTTTGTCAAATGACGTACGAGCAGCAGCGTGCAGCGTGGGTGGCGTTCCTCTGCGCTGATAATGAAATAATTGGCTGCAGAAGGTGGGAGGGATGCGGGGGTGGTGCTTATCACCACACACCCCAAAACACCCAAGCACAATCAGTCTATTAAGCCGGTGATGACGAGCAAATAATCTGGGGCCTTTGTTTCACCAAACCTTTTTAGTAAATATGTATGAACTGACCTGAAAAAACGCACAATGGCAACTTTTGCCTCTTGATTCGGCAGCAGGAACAATGCTGGTATTCACCAACGGAGATTTAGTCTTCGGGCTGAGTTATCATCAACAACCTGCCGTGTTTTGTCCCTCATCACTGCTCATTAGGCACATATGTATATGCACACACTCACGCACACACACACACGCCATTCGGATGGTTCCCAGGGAGCATGTATGATAAGGAAGCCCGTGAGCTCAGATTCAGTTTGATCCCTACAGACTTCAGATGTTCTTGGAGAAATTAATTTTCAGGGCAGTTTAAAATTCAGCAAAATACAAAGAGTCGAGTCAGTCATTTCAAAAGTACCACCGCTCATTTAAGGCTTACGGGTTAAACGGCTGATAATTACACTATATGGCCGATGGTATGTGGACATCCTCCCAGTACTTCCAGTGAGGAGAGAAATCTTACTCCTATAGCATACAACGATATTATAGACGATATTGTTCTTCCGCCTTTGCATCGGCTTCCCTGTCTCAACACGGTCCGTAAAGAAATGGTTTTCACAGTTTGGCGTGGGAGAACTCGTCTGGTTTTTCCACAGAGCCCTGACCTCAAGCCCATCCAGCACCTTTGGGATGAACTGGAACACCGACAGTGATTATCATCTGGTTGAAAGACCGAAACCAGGAGAGTGGAGGCTGTTGCACCGTCACGTTATTGAACATGGTTGTCGGGATCAAATATGGCTGCAATATTCAGGTGTCCATATACTTTTGACAACATAGTGTAAACCTTTTATCCCAGAAAGTTTCACGTTGTTGACAGGTATTTCAGACTTGTTCACCAACAATTAAAAACTAATTTAACCCCTTTAGACCTGAATTTTCCACAATAAAAGGGCGCCGAATCTGAGAGGGTTAAAAAAAAAACACAGAGAATTCGACCCTTTTATCTTTTCTACAGGCAAATGTCTTCAAAAGATTGTCAAAACAATAGCTTATGTTGAAATTTTGTTCATATCACACCATCTTTCTCAGCAGATGGAGTTTGCTCAGATGTCGTGGAATTGGGTTTCTTAAGCGCTTTAAGCATTTCTTGTCCACGTTGACTTCAAGGTTTAGATTTAAAGTTCACTCTTGACCCCTGAAAACTGTTTATTCTCATCAAAGGGTCCATTTCATAGCTGTTCAGGAGCTTTTGATCATAATCTCGGCTTCAATCAATAAGAATGCACAAAGTATAGATTCTAGTAAAAACATGATTGGCTTCATCATGTGCTGGGGGGGGATTTAGTGGAAAGTTTTTAATTTTCTATTTTAAGATTTACTCGCAACAGTTTCCCATTAAGGCAGTTGTGTGGTAAACTGTTGCCAAATGCTCATTAGCAGGGAGAATATACAACACTAACTGAAACAAGGCGCTTATGTTACAGCACAACGGCGACAAACAAATACTACATTATTTTGCGTGTTGGTCTGAGAGCAGAAGTGGGCAGACAAAGTCAAATTCCAGCGAACCGAGTTTGAATTATCATAACTGGAGGCCACGGCGGTAAGGGAGAATTTGGCAGCCAGTTCAAAATGTGATATTATGAACCCCGGGTGCACAAACAATAGACGTTATGTATGATTATGCATGAATCTCCTCTGGGTTGACTGACGAGCCAGGAGGAGAAGAAGAAGAAGAAGAAGCATCAGAGCCCGAATCTGGCATCAGTGTCTTTTTTCTTTGTTGTCAATTTTCTTTTTGAAGAGATGAGAAGAGACAGGCAGGTTTCGACTCCCCCCGTTTCTTAACAATCAATCGTCTTTCCAAGTCACTAACCATGAAACCACGTGTTTGATCTGGCCTCAAAGGTTACAGAGGATATATAGAAGAATGACTGCAAATTTGTCATTAGTGTCTGCGTCTTTGTTGTCCATTTTTGGACAAAAAGAAAACCGGTGCCCTTTTTTTCATCCAAAAAATGTACATCACCGAGCATCTGACAAATTGTGTCCTCGCCTGCCCGCAATGAACAGAAAAAACCAAACGGGAAGGGTCAGGAAGTGAGTACACAACAGTGGGATGCAAGTGACCAAAACACATCTCCTATTCTTGTGTTTTTTTTAGGGCAGGATCACACAAACACATGTTCAAGCTGGGAGGAAACCAGGGGATTTGAGGAACCATCTGTTAACCAAAGCCTTTGGGAAGCACACTAAGATGATCTTAGGATATTGTTCTCCCCAGGTGGGAATGGCAGGGTCTCTGCGGGGCCCCTCGGGTCCGAGCAGAAAAGGGAGGGAAACGGGGAGCTTAAGGAGCGCCGGCTCACTGATGCCATAATCTCATTTTCATTCATAACACTCGGGCATTTCAGGTTAGAGAGAAAAAGGAAAAATAACAGAGCATCACAGAGTTGGACTTGTGTAACGTCTCTGTCCGGCGGAGGCCAGAACAGGTCAGAGGGTCTGAGTTTGCCTCTTCTTTGAAATGAACTCCACAGGCAGAAAAAAAGGGATTATCTAAATTTTTAAGCATTGCACACAGCCCAACAGGAGATCGCTCACAGGTCAGGAAAGAGAAAAGAGGAGGATGGAGGGAGGATTCTTGTGATTAGGCAGGAAGAAAAAGAATCGCCAATCGTCCGTGAAAAAACATCCACCATCTTCATCACCTGCAGCGAGGTACAGTACAGTTCAGCTCAGATGGAGGTCTCCAGGAGCTTAAGCAGCTCTAATGCTTTTCAAGAACTTTAAGTCATGCCTGCTCCGGTGTGAGATCATGAAGTGAGAGCAGTCGGCTGCCGAGACTTTGCTGCACAGAGAGGCTCTTGTCTGAGCTTAATACGGTTTGTGCGGCGCTTCCTGGTCGGTCTGTTTACGGTGTGTGTGACAACCTTGAAACGTTTAGCCGCGATGTTTCCGACAACAGGCTCGGGATACAGCTGCTCCGCTTCACCTAAAGTTACGCCTGAGCAGGCGCTGACGGTCTGCACTATTAAAACTGTTACATACGACATGACCTTTGCATCTCTGGGCCTGTTCATAGGCTGCTACCACAGGTTGAGGAACTTCCACCAATCCGCCATGTCCTGATCATGCAGGCTAATCCAAGTCATTTGAGAGTCTGCCAGGTTTCATATTTTAAAGACACAGTGACTGAATCCAATTGTCCACCCTCTGGACATGCAGACTTCAGCCATACATAAGTTGTTTTTTTTTCATTCATCGTTGTCACGTCTACACACTCTGGAAATAACACAGGAAGTGCACTTGAGGCCCCTTATGGACATGATGAATTGTGGGTTTTGGTCGCCCTAGGCACACACTGCCTTTTGCGGTCACAGGTCTACCGGTTTTGGGAGGTCCAGACACTTAGATTGAGCCCATGAAATGGAAACTTTCGTGAAACGTACTTTCTGGTAAACATTTTGACCGGTGACCTCTTTCTGCACTTGTTGGTGCAAACATCAAATTTAGCTGGCAAAGCTGTCTCACATTTCACCAGCGGATCAAATGACTGCATGTAATGGGAAAGGTCTTACTCATCGGCAGTTTCCAACTAATTTTGATGAAATTAGATGAAGAATTGGACAACGAGTTATTCATTTTCTTTTCTGGTTCATCTACAATTAATAATGAAGGAGCAACAAACAGCAGGAAGAGAGTTTTTAAAAATGCATCTGCCTCAGCAAAGGCACAAAGGAGGCAGCAATTTATTCATCTGTGGAAAGTAAATGACTCGTAATTCATATTTGTGATGTTTTTTGCATTTCTGGAAACAGATTTTGGAGGAACAGCTCAGTCACCACTCATTCACTTCCCACCGATCCAAAACAAGATGAATTTTTTGTCAACGGTATGTGCCGACTGTAAGTGCGGATACCTGCCACTACCGACATCGGTGCATGTTGTAGAGTATTGACTTTAATAATGTATTTATTCTAATGAGGCTTTTCTCCAAATCCAGTGGCCCTCATGTAAAGAGCTCTGTATGTGCATGCTGGGAATCAAACCGCCAACCTCCTGATTACAGGACAGTAACCCGGCTGTGCTTTGGTTAAAGATCTCCTAAAAAGCGGCTTGTGCACAGTTAGGAGCATTATGGATTAGTTACAGTCTGCAGGCTGCAATAATTACCACAACAAACAAGAGGCCCCTAAGCCGGGCACTTTTCTGCTCCGCTTCCAGGCTTTTCCAACCTGTAATTAGGATTCTACTCATCTGCTCGTCGGCCTCTCCTTCCTCCTCCCTCCTTTACCTCTCACCTCCTACTTCCACTCAAAATCACCTCTTGATTCTCCTTATTCAACCTTATTCTTCCTCCCTCTGCTTTCATTCCACCTCGTCTCCTCTTCATCATTGTCCTCCTTTCACATCCTTCTCCTCCTCCTCCTTGTCCTTCTCCTCCTCCCTCCAAGGTAATGAGTGATTTAAGTCGAGGAAAAACAAATCTTGGCGAGGCGAACAGATTGTTGGATGCTTGTTGACCTGTCAAAGCGAACAGAATTGTGGCACAGGATTGAAAATCTAAATCTGCATTAGAGGCTTTTGTTGGGCCTGAGGCGACTCGCTCTGCACGAAGGGGTCTTTATCTCACCGTGGAGAGGAGGGGACGACATACACACACACACCCACACACACAGCGCTATAGAGTACTACACACCCTCCCTACATTTAAAGCCTACACAAAGTCAATGCAATGTCAATGTCTGCAAGCAGCAGCGTCTGTATTTAAGTTGCACTTTCACGTGGTTTCCGACGGATTTTCTAGCTTCCGCACACAAACTGGTTTCAGTTCATCTTAGTATGATGGTCAATTCAACTTGCATGGACTCGAAATTTAACGTAAGTCATCTCAGTGAACCAGTTAAAGCCTTTAACTTTTGTCAAGTTATCATTTTGCAGTGAGGGTGTTGCAAGAAACGACCATTTTCTCCAACTTTGGAGAGTAAAGTTTATTTTAAAAAATGCTGTAAGCAAATTTAAATGTTACTGATTAAAGCATCTGAAAAAAAATGCGAGATAACTTCAGGCTGACTTAAATCTCATAAATCTGATTGATTGCAGAATATTATGGATTTAATCCTATTAGTTTTGCCCCAAAATAGCATTTTGATCCCAAATTATGACTTTAATCTGAGATTCCGACCTCAGGTTTATGACTTTATGATGCATAATTACTACTTAAAAACAATTTATGTCTTCAATCTTATGATATGAACCCAAAACTAATGACTTTAATCCTAACTGAATACTAATCTTCTGATTTGAACCCCAAATTGTGACTTTAATCCAAAATGATTACTGTGATTTTAGTTGAAGCTAAAATTACAATTTTAATCTTATGATTGAACATCCAAATTCTAAAGTTAAAACCAAAATAATTTAGG
The DNA here is from genome assembly GCF_016859285.1 of Xiphias gladius. Classification (NCBI taxonomy): domain Eukaryota; kingdom Metazoa; phylum Chordata; class Actinopteri; order Istiophoriformes; family Xiphiidae; genus Xiphias; species Xiphias gladius. The sequence goes on from NC_053412.1 coordinate 994,723, forward strand.
ATTTAATCCCCTAATTATAATTTTACTCCAAAATTATGAATTTAATCTTACAATTTGAACCTAAAATTATGACTTTATGCTAAAAATGTGACTAATTTTATGATTTAAACTCAAAATCACGATTTTAATCCTGAATTACAAATTTAATTTCCAAATTGGAATCCATAACTATTCATTTAAAGGAAAGTTATGAATTTAATTTTATGATCTGGACCCAAAATTATGATGTCTGACCCTCAAATAATTGTTTTCTATTCATGTGGCCCCAACGATCTTCCATATGAAAATCAACTATTCTGATACATTTTCTACTTTTCACGTCAGATTCATCCTATTAGTGACTCAAAACACACAAAATACAATTTTTAACACCAGAAACTTTACTATATGTTCTTCGCAGGCCTTAAGATGCAACTTGAGCGACACGATCAAAGTTTAGAGATGGCTGGTATTTGTTTAGGTTTCATTTTCAAATAAATCCCTCAGTGATCAGTCACCATCTTCCACTGGCAGAGATCAGACCTATAAGACGATGTACTGTACATTAAATACAGACGGGGGATTTACTCTCGTCTGCATGCATTGTTTGTTTGTTTATTTGCGCATGCCGGTTGTTGTCATATGTGAAAGCATAAGGGTCCTTGAATACAGATAATCCCTCATGCGGTTAATGCCGTGGCCCAGATTGCCGCACGATCTGCCATCGAATAGGTCAGATCAGGTTCCTAAAATGTGGCTCCTGACTCAAAACGGGTCGACAATTCTTCCCTGGTTGGACTTCTCACATGTCTTAATGAGCTATGGGAGCCCGGAGAGGGACAAACGTCTGTTTACATTTTGAGAAATGTCGTATGCTGCTGCATCGCTCAACTTAGTTTGGTGGGACTGTAGGGGTACAAGACGTGCAGAAAGAAAGAAAGAAAGAAACTCAGTTAACCTCACAAAACACTGACATATATATATTATATATATAATACATACATATATACATATGTGTGTGTGTTTATATAATATATCATTTGATGTAATAAAATGAGAATGAATGTACATTCTCATTTTATTACATGGTTGAAAATTGACTAAAAATATTAACAAATGAAAAGTTGACTTCTTTATAAAACCAAACAAAGGTAATACTAGTACTACTAACTGCTACTGCTACTGCTACTACTACTACTACTACTACTACTACTACTACTACTACCGCTACTACTAGTGCTACTGCTACTACTACTACTACTACTACTACCTACTACTACTACTACTACTACTACTACTACCACTACTACTACTACTACTACTGCTACTACTACTACTACTACTACTACTACTACTGCTACTACTACTACTACTACTACTACTACTACTACCGCTACTACTACTACTACTACTGCTACCGCTACTACTACTACTACTACTGTTACTACTACTAATACTACATTTTCTTTAATGACCAAGTATATAGAATGTAAGATCTGTCTGTTTTGGACGACGGTGGCGTCGGCGGTGGGACGGTGATGTGTTGAGGACGTCCTTGGATGCTGTTACAGTCATATGGCTGCGGGAAAACACCCGGGGGATTAATTAAAGTGATGCGCCCCAGAGGCGGTCCTGCTGATCAAATCAGCACAAAGACGCTTCTTACCAGATTAATAGCTACAAGATTAAGCCATTAAAATCTTATCACAGAGTAATCATCTATCAAGGAGTCTATCAAGGAATTCATTCATTCATGACCCATCAAGACCAGCTAAGTCCTGATTAGCATTAGTGGTCTTCGCGTCAGTCAGAATGACAGTCTGTCCAGACCAAACCAAATGGGAAAAAAACAGAACAATAAATACTCAAACATTTTAGATTAGGATTGTCCATCACTATGTCCTAAATCACACTAGTTAATACACTGACTAGACTTTTGCTCATCCAGCTAAAATGATCCTTCATTCCCTGATATAGCCAGTATTCTATTCTATGTATTCATGTTGTCATTGTGATTAGAGATACTGTATAATGTTTACAGCTCTTATATTACTCATAATTTATGCATGTCAAGCCGTTTAAGGCGAAGAAATCCTGCATCTTTCCAAAGCTATATTTACTTCTGGTGAGAAAAGGATGTTTGATTACAGCTTTTCTGCATTTTACACTCTATTGTATGTTCAGTTTAGTGTAGTTTGGTCTGTATTCAGTGCAAGGTGTAAGGTGTATGATGTGGGAATTGAACTTTTCACTATTGGGGCAATTAAACCTCGGACATTCGCAGGGGTTCCAACTGTTACCGTAGCATCACCAATTCAGTGATTCGGCATTTACTGTTGCAGGGACTGGACATTCGATAGTTCCGGGAATTCAAACTTTGCTGTTTGCCTCAATTAAACAGTTTGTAATGAGGACTTTTGCATCAATTCATTCTTTGACTGTTGAGGAAATTAATCCTTCAACTGTAGCGTGAATTGAAACTGAAACTTCGACTATTGCAAATACTAAAACTTTGCTAGTTGCAGCAGTTAAATATTTGTCTGTAGCAGGAATGAAACCTTTTACTGTTTCAGGGGTCAGAATTGTTATGGTTGCAGGAATGGGTTTCTAGGACTATTGGAGAATCTGAACCTTTGCTAGTTGCAGCATTTAAACATCTTACTGTTGCAGGTATGTCATTTTACTGATGCAGGAATTCCACCTTTGAGTGTTGCAGCAATTAAAACGTCTTCTTTTTGACCATTGCAGTGTTTGCAACTTTGACTAATTGAACTCTTGATTATCTGTTTGTTCCAGGAATTGAACCTTTGGTTACTGCACAGTTTAAAACTGTTGCAGACTGCTGCTTGGTTTGAGACTTCTGAACAGTTTGAACCTTAGAGAAACTAAACATGTGATTGTTGTTTGGATTAAATTTTTAACCAATACATGAATATAATGTTTGACTGTTGCAAGATTAAAAGTTTAACTGTTAAAAAAGGAATATTTGATGGTCTTCGGCCACCTTTTTAGTTATTTTTTCCTCAGACGCATCTTTTAATGCGACTTTCCGCAACATCAGAAGACCTGAGGACTTGAGCGTAAAGATCTGCTTAAGTCCCGTTCCACGTCACCAGCTATCGAGGGAACGTGGGTGGTGGTTGTGGGAGGTGGGGGGCCGCCAGAGCCATAAAACAAACCTTACAGTCACTTTTGTGTGGCTTTGATCTGAGATTACTTTCATGGCCCTGAAGAATGCACAACGAGAATATCTCACTGTACATCTCCGCAGTTCCCTTCCGCTCTCCTCTTAACCCGGAGTTCAACTGTACCGGGCTTTGTTCATTCTGAAAACCAATGTGAAACACAATTGAAAACTTGGCAACAGCATGGCAGATACATAGTAACTCAATCTGGCCTGGCTGCTTTAAACTCTATCTTAGGCAAGGTGGCTTTTGTAAACCGTCAGACAATGGGCAGCTCTGTTGAAGGCACAGAGGTTGATTTTCACCTTTTAAGTGAGGACACCAGATACCTGCCTTTTCACTGTGTTTAGTTTGAGGACAAACTTTCTTTCTCAAGGCCTTTTTGAAAACGAGCAGAGGACGAAACATGACACAGGGTCAGTGAGCGCGCTCCAGTCATAGCTCAAAAAATATTTGAATCGCTCAAGAATTTCTCAGGCAATATTCCTTCTGTCTGCGGAGTTTTTCAAAAGCGGATTAGGACATTGTGTACGTCGCCCCAAAAGATCACTGCAAAAACGTCCAGCCCTGTAATTTGATCAGTGTAAATACATGCCGCACTGTCCGCAGAACGGTTTAGATGTGGTTGAGATGCGACTTGTGTAACCACAAGGCCCTGAGATTAAAATGCCACTTTAGAGCACTTGTGCACTTCAAAAAATGCCTTAAATAATTTCATCTTTTGTTTAGTCTTTTTTTTTCTGCCTTTCAGATGAAATGACTCCCCTCTCCCGTCAAATGCTTCCTGACAAAAAGAAGAACTGAGAGAATTGTACCCTTAACTCCAGAAATGCCAAAGCGACGTTTGCCCCTTTGAGCCAAACAAGACCTGAAAACCACAGGATCTTTAAAAGATTAGAACTGTCAAACGTGACAGTCAAATTCAATACTTATTTAAAACACCTCACTGCATTATCAACCTTCACTTCAGTTTTTTGTCAGATTTTTACCATTTAAATCTCATCAAGTGCTTCATTAGTGAGCTTTCTTTTTGCACAAATCTGCAAAATTAAAAATAAAATAAAATAAAGTACTCCAAAAACCACCAAAACATGTATCCTGAGTTAATACTGAGTTATGGTTTAAAGCTGGACGTTTTTTCAGCATGACCTCTGTGTCTGCTGGTCCATCCTCCCCTGGGAGTTAAAACCAAAAGACATAACTGATGCGTCCATAAACGTCAGCAGATTTCAGACGACAGCATCTTCAAAGACCTTCTTTACTTTTCGTCAGCCCTTCCCTCTTTCTCTAAATCCTTTACAATAACACACACACTACACCGCACATCAGTCAAACGGGGATTTTCTACAACAAGACACTCGATAGCGGAGTCAGACGAAAGCAGCTTACCAAAAAAAGCGGATGTTTATTTTCACAGGTTAGCCTGTGGTGCTGAAGGAGGTCCTCTGACATTTGAGAGAGTCAGCGGGCATCAAATATTGAGCAGTTTGAGGTGGTGCGAGCGTCCAGGAAGTGTACCTGGTGACCTCCGCACTGCAAGTGTTGACCATTGATAATTGATGCAGCTCAAAAACTCTCTCCTAACACTTTTATTTGGGGCATTTTCTGGGCAACAAACTACGTGAGACAAAAGGTTAGCCTCGGACTAACCCAGTAATGTAGAGACAGGTTGTAAGATTTGGAAAACTAAATGAAACAAATCCAGATGAAAGCATTTCTAAACTTAGCGTGAACGAGTTAGCGAAAACGTTGCAGGAGATGTGATTTCTGATGTATAAAAGTACATCAATTTGTACTGGAATTTTTCAGGCTATTTTCTAGTGATACAATACCTGACTCTTGGTACACACACCATAATTATACTTCACTTCTACAAAACCTATTTTTCATTCAAAGACAACAACAAAAAAGTGCCAGGTACGAGAACTTTGCCTAAATAAAAAGTTTACGATTGAAGATATTATGATTTAAAAATCAGGAACTATCTGATCACAGAATAAATCAACAAGATTCTGAATTTGACCGGACATTCAGTGCAAACTTTTAGTATGTGACTGTTTTTTAAACTTGGTGCTACGGACGCATTTCAGTCGTAACCAAAAAGAAAAAAAGAGTGTTCAATACCCAACTTTAAACACGGGCGACTGTGGGGGTTTTCTTCGAAACAAACTATGAGACAAACTGCAGTTACCGAAGCCTGAGACTAATCCTTCAATGCGGAATATGAAGCAGATGTGGGATTTAGGAAATAAAATTGGAGTTTCAGAAAGAGAAGAAAAGCTGACAGGGATCGTGTGATATGATTGAAAGCACCACAACAGCCACTGAATGGACTTTGAATAGAGATTGTTTTATGGTGAGTTGTCAAGATGTCAAGCTGAAAAGCAAACTATGAACTTAAGAGGAGCGTGTCGGGGACAATTTCGCAGGAACTGGGATGTGATTCGTGTGGCACCTTTGCCTGTTGTTAAAGTGTTTTTCATAGCTCTTCATTCAGCTTACACACATCCCAAATCCTAAATATTCACTCTGGGTTCGGTCTTTCTTGCTTTTCTCCCAGTTTTTCCCCTGTCCCTCCTGCCTTGTGCAGTTATGCACTTCAGGTCCAACTCGCCTGTTAAAAGCCCTTCATAAATAAATTTACGTTACTGTAACCTCAATTTAGCTCTGCGAGCCGGCGGAGGATGGAGAAACGAGGGCATGACCCCGGCTGACCCCCTCTGCGCTCTGGGGAGATGTTCTGAGCTTTCCCACCTGCCACTGGAAGAAACATCAATCTGCGTTTATACCCAGCTAATTGACGGCGTGTCTGGGTACGCGCCGTCAATTAGCTACACCCACGTTGTTTTCACCAAAGCTCATCACTTAATGTAGAGAGCTGTGGAAGTGCTTAGCTCATTATGGGTGGGCTTTTTGGGTGGCAAGTAGCGGACGCCGTGGATGTTTTTAAGTGGAATAAGAGCGCCTTAAATGAGGCAATTTCAATGAAGAGCTGCTTCGGCGGAACACTGAAGAACAGACTTGAAAAAATAGGCGATGTGCACGAGACTCTTGCATAAAAGCCTGATGTATATTTTATGTAGAGGCACACACATCCACACGCACACACTCATCAGGCATCCCAAGGGCAGCGGTGTCTGTGACAGGTTAGTGGGACTAGCGACATGGTGCTAATCAGCTTTATTTGTGCCACTAAAACCAATCTGTGGGGATCAGACGTGCCAGCTGTCTGCACTACAGGACGATTATTGCAGGGTTTCATATCACACCGCTCGGGGCAGGAGTTATGATTCCACCAGTGAGTCATTTTTTATCTGCGCAGAGGGCTGGCGGCAGCGAGCAGCACCGTGGTTGTGTGACTCAGCCGGTTTGGTGGATCTGGCTGCGATCGCTGCGCTGAAAACCACAGGTGAGTGAGTCATCAGATCAGTCTGTCAGAGTAAAATGGGACTGTGATGGAGCGATGACAGCGGCTGCTGCCCGGCTGCCTCCCCGGCTCCTCTAATCTGTTGGTGGATTAAACGATTCATTAGCTGATTAGCCTAAATCGATTAACAGCGCAAATGAAAACAAAAGGGAGCCCTTCAGGGGAGGAAACTGAATGGCCCGGGGAAAAACACAAACAACTCGTGCGTGGCCTAAACCTAGATTCTGCTTCGTCAAGGTCTGATTTAGATCCAAGGTGCTGAACAGAAACAGAAAGATTGAGAGGATGAGCCAGTGGTTTAAAACTGCAATTAAATGATTGAGCATTAAAGGATCGTTCCAGTTTACTAAACTAGGGTGTCATTGTAGTTCTGGCCATCCTTCCTGTCAGTTAAATAAATGAGTCATCCAGTCTCTTTCTGGAAATATCTAGGACTTAAGAAGGCATCTCTGTCTGTTAAAGATCCTGGAGCAGGTGTTTTAGGTTTCTGAACTGGATTAAATGAGAAACTAATCTTAGAGTGAAGCCATTTTTATAGAGTCCACTGAATTTAACCTCAAAATATGGATATTTTTTGACGACAATATGAACTTTAATTCAGATAGTTTCACGCCGGAAACACGACTTAAGGTCCTGTTACAAACCTGCATTTAACGTGTATGTTTTTACCACCTGTAATCAGAATCTTGCCCCAAACTTTACCAAGCATTTTATTTGGCAAACTCTAACCTTAATCATAGTATATTTTTGGCCATATCCAAAATGTTTCCCTAACAAAACTGTAACTACCATGCACAGACACTGCCGAAAGCAGATATTTCACAAACATTGGCACTGACTGATGTAAACAAGCGTTGGCACTGAACATAACCCAGGGTTTTGCAGAGTCGTCCAATATTGATTTTCTTGTCTGGTGACAGGGTTGGAAAATTTGCTGCAACGGGTCCAGGTTTTTATTTATCTGCTGTTCACTAACCACTAATTCCAATAAACCATAAACTGCCTTTTGGGCCCCTGCACAGCTTCGCACTTTAGTTGTTTTTATCACATGCACCTTTTTATTGTATGAAAGATGAAGATGAAATTAGGAATTTTATATAAAAAAAAATGTTTTGAAAAGTTGGTTTTAATGTTATATGTTTTGTATTTATCATCATTTGTTGTCAAAAATTATTCTAAAGAGATGATGGTAATGCTGTTTTGTAGACTTAATATCTATGGTGATGTAGTATAAGTAACATGACTGATGGTGAACTATATACAAAGAAACCAGAAACACCATATCAGACACCACCCTGACAAAGGAGAGAAACTTGGGATAGATCAAGAGGGATAATTGTCCAAACTCTCAAAAAAAATAAGACCCAAGTTGTAAAAATGGGGAATTGTCGTTTAAGCCCTTAAAATAAATTCCTTTTCAAACTTGAAGTCATTTAATTCCAGACTGGTTGTTTGCAGCTGTTGCTACCGCGGCCGCAGGGTGCACCCATCAGCCTCAAAACGATGGGAAAACAAAGTCAGAACCCCTCAGATGTCTTTGATGTACCCAAAACCCTCATGTACTCTACATGTTCAGACACGGCTTCATTCAACACCGCAGCATATAAATGCACGCCAGCGACGTAAACACCCTCTCGTTGCCTCTCTGAACATTCGCTAATGACTCCCATGCAGTGCCGCGATGGCGAGGGGGGTTCAGAAAGAGTTCAAGCCACACGTTTGCCACATGTTTGAAGCTGGCTCGCCCCACCACAACAACTCCCCCTTCAACATCAAAACCATCACTCCTTCATCAAAAGTTCTATTTGAGAGCTCAGAAGTGGTGTGGCGGTAAAGTCCCTCGAATCTGGGACCACGTGTCCTGGACAGCCACGGATTGGATCCCACAAGAGCCCTCTCACCTCCGTCTCCGTGCAGACAAAAATACAGAAAATAAAGTATGACTGAACTTTTTCTGCTCTTCAACCCTCCCGCTCTCGGCCTTTCTACAGTCTAAAGACAAAAACCCCGCAAGCGTGTAATGGAGGGAAACACGTCACGATTCAGGTTCAAAGTCAACTCAGACACAAATCACAGTGTTTTATGCTGTGTGAATTATCCAAGGCCAAGCCTCCATTATTTCATGGTTGAACAACTATTTTAAATGTGCTATGCATCATCTGTACAAAAGAGAGCATTGCTCTCAGTGACACTACAATCAAAGTACGAACTAGAAGGCCACTCAGAGAGCACACTCCTCCACCAAAGCCAATGTCAAACATCATACACCAGACCTCAGAGAAAAAAAAATCAAATTCACAATGTATGATCCAGATCTGTGTAATCCTGCTGACAATCAAACAGACACAGGTGAAAACGTAACCTCCTTGGCGTAGAGGCAAAAAACCCTCATCATTCGGCATGAAAACCTTGGCATCTAAAGGATCTTTGACAACACTTTTAAATAAAATGTTATGGGGCTTTGATGGTCACCAAACCATACATACATGTGGTTGAAGAGGTTAAGAAAAATGTACTGTAAAGAACCACTTTAAAAAACAGTTCCTCTTTGCCATAATTTAACCTGCCGAGGAACCTTCGATCAGGACGTTAAAAAAAACCCCTCTTGTCATCATTCATTCAAAGCTGTGGTCAATTTCCTGAGAGGGGCGACCGCCATGCCGGAGCGCAGAGAGTGAGATGAGCAGGGCGACAGACTCAGACGAGGTGATGCGCTGGATCAAGGAGATCCAGTATGTCTTTAACATTGTGCGGCTGTGTGAGCGACACAGCTGGACTCGGTTAGCGTTCGTGACCTGAGACGAAGCTGTAGTCTTCCCCCCGACGACACAAAAGGTTGCACATAAAAAGGATCGCCTGCGCTCGCACAGAGACACCACGGTGGTTTTTTTGTGTCTGCGGACTCCGACGGCTCAGAGCTGTTTGGAACGTTGCAGCTCTGACGGGTGTGCGTGCCGTCACAGGAGAGGAAGAGCCACCAAAACACATCAACAATAAACAACTTCACGTGCCAACAGGACTTGGGTTGTTTTACACCACGATACCCGAAAATGCAGTCACGAAGCAGAAAGATGATTTCAGAAAGTGAGGAGGGAAAGTGACAGATAAAGCGAGGCTGTGGTTGCATGTCATTTTTACCTCATGATCCTCACGACTTGACAGTAGACTGGAAGCTCAGGAGCTGAAGTTAGGCACTGTCTGAAAAGTAGACCTCCGACTATCACATGTGGAATCTCTTCTTTTTCTAATAAAAAAAAAGAGAAAAGAAATGCAGTCAGGTGCCATGAGCTGTTACGACCCATTATTTTGTCAACAGCTTTCTCATTTTTCATCACATACACTTCGGACCAACCTTACATTTATCTGGGCCTCCTCCCATTATATACACAACTTCTAATTTTTACGATTAGTTTAATTGAGGTAGATGAATAAAATATTATATCATTTTGTTGGCAGTTAAACATATAAACAGAATGTATGAGAACCGTAAACGGAGGTAATAAACAATTTAATACACATAATGAAGCATGTTTGACAATTTTTAACAACGTCTGGTGTAACCCACGTCCACTCCTGGTAAAATCAGATATTTTTGTGAACAGATACAGATAATGGCTTTGTGTTACATGCCTACTGGATACAGTACACTGTGAAATCCTTTTTGTCTATTCTTTCTTCATCGGTCGTTCAGGTCAGCCCTTGAACTGGTGGGGATTGAGTGTGGTGCTCAGGGGTACTTCAGCAGGACGGATACTTCATGTAAAGGGATGTAAACCTAAATCTTCCAGTTGAACCTTGAACCTTCCCGCACACTACACCCTTCTATTCCCGTTTTCTTTCACGTCTTTTCAAACGCTAAAGCACAGGTGAATATCAAAAACAAAGATGGCCAAAAAAAAAATTCCAGCAAAGCCTAAATTCCGCAAAAAATATTTTGATGAGGGGGAAAAGTTGGTGTGGTGATAAAGACAAGATGAGCAAAAGGGTGGAAGAAACCGACGATTTTTTTTATTGCCAGCACTGTAGACACAACACTGAGTTAATGTCCAAAATTGTATTTGCAATTTGGATTATGTACCCATGAGCCGGATGATGCAAACACTCCTCGATCGGCAGCTATGAATTTGTGCAAGATTTACAAATGTGCGTAAATGCAGGTTTCAACATGACTTCTTGTTTGAGGCGTCTCAAGATCTCCCAAAGGGCAGATAAGTTGTTACCAGCACAGTCCAGTTCATAAGGGGAAAACTCCACAATGGAGTTACAACACAAGTGTGACGCACTAAAGAATATCCAGTGATTGAGCAACAGTGGTGACGAGACACATTTACTGTAAACTTGAGTTTGGACACGCAGGGTAAAGTCACTTCAGTAACTGCGGTATTTAAGTCTGGCTTAATTGAACGTTTCAAGTGTTTAGGCAGAATCACGGAAAGCAAACTGAGTTTCATACCAGCCTGCAAGAGGAGTCGCCAGAGACTTTATTTCCTGCAAAAGCTGATTTTTAATGCAGACAGGAAGGTTATAGCGATAATCCCAATCCGTTTGATTCAATCAGCGCTCTATTTTTCTCAATTTACTTGTGAGGTTGCAAAGGCTAAGGTTGCAAAACATTGTGAAACATGTAGGATACTGAACAAACGAGGTCATCTGCATATTTTCCTTTAACAAACAGGTGTTATAGGCAAAGTCAGGTGCATTGTGAACAATCAAAACCGCCTTTTCTAAGCTTTTACAACCCACTGTTTCGCCCACTGGACTCAAGCACCATGTACGACTGTCACAGACCCTGCTAGTGCTATGAAAGTTTTCTCTTTTTGGCGACTTTCTTTAAAGTTCATATTTTGAGATTTTTCGGACAGTTGCCAGTTTAGAAGCAGACAGGAAATGAAGGGGCAGGGGTGGATATGACACTGAACAAAGGTCCAAACACACACCGTGGATGTTTGTGGGTATGCGGTGCGAGACTTAACCAGTTGGCTACCAGGGCATCCTGAAGTTGGTTTCTAATAGCCACGACCACCATCTTTCCCTTACTTGAACCAATAGCTGTAATTACCTGAACCTAACCAACCCTGCCCTGTTTGTGACAAATGACCTGTTTCATCGTTTGGTTTGGAAGATATAAGGTGCTATATGTAAGTTTTTACTGTCGCTACATAGCCAACGTTAGCATTAACAGCTGCTTACTCACCAAGAGCTTCAGCCATCGTTGCGTTTACAAGACAGGAGGTTAGCATACGCCCTCTGGGCAGCGCTGCTTTTCATCCTCTCATGTTGCTGGCTGGTTAGCATGCTAACTTCAGTAGAAGAAAAGAAACGGAAGCAAAACCAGAGTTAACCATAGCGTCTCTTTGCACCGCTGGAGACAGCCCTGGGAGAGTAAAGGGAAGAAGTTCGATGCCGAACTCACAACTTTTCTTCTAGACTGGTGAGTGAACAGCTGTTAATGCTAACGTTGGCTATGTTGCGACAGTAAACACTTACATAGAACCCCTATAAAAATCTGGATTCTCTAACTTCACAACGGTCTGGCAGTCCAACGATAAATAATAAAGCGATAAATCCTTGAAAACATCATGTCCTAATTTATTGCAAAGGTCTAATCGTTAAAAAAAAAAGTCAAGAGCGGATCAAATATTTGTTTTTGTCTAGGAGGAGGGAGTTGCAGGGCTAAAGTTCCAGTTTTATACCTGAGACCAGCAGAAAAGCTTGGTTCTCTGGCTCTGCATGGTTGTTTTTCATGGTTGAGGTTTGTTACACTAATTTTACATGTGTTGAGCGTTCAACACATGTAGCAATATTTACAATATTTATTCATCACAGCTGCCACAAGGCAAGTTTCCACCAGTAGAGAATTGAAGTGAAGTGACTGTACATCGGCCTCCTGAAACCCCGTTAGCACTTTTCCCCTCCTTCTTTCCTTCCTACCTGCTACATGCTCCAACATCTTTCCCTTTCTCACCTTCCTTCTTTTACTCCCACTTCGATCTCTTCTCATCCTCCCTGTCTCCTCCTCCCTCTCTCTCTCTCCTCCAACCTTTTCCTCTCCCCTTGTTCCTTCCTACCTCCTCGTTCTCACCTTTCCCTCCCTCCTCCTTTTATCTTCTTCTTTCCTCTGCTCTTTCTACTTTTCTCCTTTCTCCTTCTCTCTTTTTCCCGCCTCCTCCCTCCTCCTCCTCTTCCTCTTTGGCCCACCTCCCTCCCTCTGTACCAGATGGACACATAGTGCCCTCCTCCTCCCTCCTCCTTTCTATCTGCATTGTCTCACTGGACTCTTTAGAGAGATAATCCTTTACGGATTTCTACGCACGCCAACCTCGTGAACTTGACCCCTCGACGAATTCATCAAAGGAAAAGCCTGGTTGACACCCACCCCCCAACCGCCCCCCCAGCCCCTCCTGACTCCCCCTCCCCTTCACAAACACATCACCCAATTTCCCCCTCCCTCCCCTCGCTTGTTTTGTTTTCCTTTTAATTACTTTGTTGATTATATTCAGCTTTCTTTTGATTTTACTTATTACTAATTGATTTTATTTTGTTTTTTTAAATATAATTTTTCCATTACAAAAAAGAAAGAATAACAAAGAATTCATGAAGACAAACACCCAGGAAGGGGGAGGGGGGCTGTTTTCATTTAAAAAGAAAAACATGAAAAATAGTGCAGATTAATAAATAAAAGCTAAAATACGATTGACACATATACGTCATAATGGGCTCATGTTTCCAATAAATGGTCAAGTAGATGCCCCCAGTCATCCAAAGTTTCAGAGTGATACATTTGAATAACACAAAGCACTTTATTTAACCGTTTTTTAAATCATGGAGGATCTGACGATGTTCACTCTAAGAGTATGGTTTTTTGTTTGTTTTTTTTGCTGTTACCATGCCCAAAATTATTGTTTGTCTTTTGTCTGTATTTTCCTGAAGTATCCTGGAAAAAGAACCAACCAACTAAATACAGAACAAAAACAAAAGTAGATGAGAAAGTGACTCCTCTAGTAGACACATATGGACGATACCGATGGACAGGAAACAGTGGAGCCAATTTCTTTGTCTCCTCACTTTGTGACCATCTTTGTGGATCTATCATTTTGGTTCCAGCTTCCTTAACGTCAACATTTCCTGGTTTACTTTGGTTTGGTTTTAGACTGTATATATTGTAGAATTCCAGTTTCTTTTCAAAGGTACTTACCTATGCACCTGTTTTCGTGCTTCGGCTGTTGTGACACTGCAGTGAAATCAGAGACCTATATGTCATCTGCAGCATCAGTAGCTATAGCTCCAGCTCAGTGTTTTTTTATTTACCTACAGTGTAAGCTTTTCAGTGTGCAATTTATTGTCAGTGGCTTTAAATTGGTTGTCTTGCTCCCAAAAGGGCTTAAGAGTAGTAAAAATGCTGGAACACGAACTTATCCAACAGATTATACGGCTTTAGAAAATCGTTGTTGTCGTCCGTAAACGTGTTCCACGGGGTTAGTGATGTCCCGCTCCGATTATTATGATCAAACCGCAGCGACAACCTGCTTGTAATAAACCTTGTAATGCCTTACGTCCCTCATTTCAAGCAGGAAAAAGTGAAAAAATAAATTAAGCATAAAAAACCACCACCTTATTGGCTGGAATGCCTGCTCTATTTAATAGTGGTTTATTAAAAAGAACCATGTTAATGTCTATATGTGCAGAAGTTGGAATATTATTGCAGCTGTCTGACAACGTAGTCATTACAGAGATTAGAGGATTAGATTTACTGTATTATTATGTCAAAAAACTGCTTCAGAAAAGTTTCAATCCTCCAGATTTATTTCTCGCGGCCTTTAACATTTTAATAAAAGTATCATTTAGTAACAGTGGGATTCTAATGTGCTTCCAGAACCTCAAGTAAAATCAAAATTAGCTGCTAAAAAACACACATTTTAAAATTCACGACAGGAATTTGTGATCAGTATTGATCACGTAACGGCTCGGAAACTGAGCTCATGCCGTTTCTCTTCTTATTCTGCTCCAGGCAATTTGTCATGTGAGCGAAATTAGAGCCACACCTTCAAATTACAACCCAGCCCCACCTCTCGGACACACATTATACACTACCCCCACTACCTCCACCCTTCTATTTATCTAATGAACACCATATGCTGGGTTGAAAAAACTGTAAAGGCTGAAGTGAGGAGGAAGAGGGGGGGTGGAGGTGAAGAAGAAGACAAAGATGAACTGGAGGAGGAGGAAGAAGAAGAGGGGAAAATAGGTAGGGGGCTGGAAGATGAGATGTAAGAAAGGAGATCACCAAGAGGAGGAAGAGGGGAAGAGACGGAGCTGGAGGAGGACAAGGAGCTGGAGGAAGGGGAAGAGAGGAGGAGTAGGGGAGAAGAGACTAAAGAGATGGAGATGAGATGGGATGAAAGGATTGAGCTGAGGAAGAAGAGGAAGATGCGGGGGGGACTAGGAGGAGGAGATGAAAAAGAGAAACAGTGAGAGAACCAAGGGAAGGAGAAAGAGGAGATAGAAGAGGAGGAAGAGAGGTGGAACAGGGCGAAAGGACGGGGAGAGGGACAGGAAGTAATGAAAAGGAGGAAGAGCGTCAGGAGAAAAAAGAGGAGAGGATGTAACAGAGATTAAGTTTCAGGAGGAGGTGAAGAAGAGAAAGAGGTAGAGGGGGAGGGGAGAAGGACGATGAGGTGGAGTAGGAGGAGCAGGTTAGATAGTGGAGGAACAGGAAGAAAAGGTGGTGGAGAAGAGGAAGAAAGGAAGGAGACAAAGATGAGGGAGAAAAGGAGGAGGTGAAGAAGAGAGGAAGAGGTGGAGGAGGACCTGGAGGAGAAGGGAAAAAGAAATAGAAGAGATAAAGATAAGGAGGAGGAGGTGGTGCAGGAGGTAGAAGGGACGAGGAGTTGGAGGAAGAGGAAAGACGGAGGAGCGGGAGGAGAGGAGGAAGAGGTGGTGGTGAAGAGGTGAAGTAAATAAGAAAGAGGAAGAGAAGAGGAGAAGGAGGAGAACGACAGGATGTAATAAATAAAAAGGAGGGAGAGGAGGAGGAGTGGCAAAGGGGGAGGTGAGAAGAGGAATGTGGGAAGAACATACGGAAGAGAGAAGGATAAGGTGGAGAGGAAGAGGTTTAGAAGAGCAGGAAGAGGAAAGGAGGAGGGAGAAGAGAGAAGGAGAAGGTGGAAGAGGAGAAGAGGAGGACAGGGAGAAGGAGGTGTGAAGAAGTAGAGGGGATAAAGATAAGGAGGAGGAGAAAAGAAGGAGGTGGTTTTTATCAGCAACATGTTTGATCTGTCTTGTGAAGGCCTCCGGTAGCAGCGATCACAGAGACAGGAAAAAGGAAAAAAGGGAAAGACAGTAGAGAGAAAAGAGGAGAAGAAAGGATGGAGTAAGGAAAAGAGGGTGACAGAAGGAGGAAGGGGAGTCATACGGATGCAGAATGAGAGACAAAAGCGAGATAAGAGGAAGAAAGGAAGGAAGGAATGGAAGCTGGTGATGATGATGCTGAAAGAAGCAGGATTAAATTTGGTTAAATTGAGAGATGGAGGATAAGGAGGAGGAAGAGGAGGAGGAGGAGGAGAAACATCTGGAGGAGAGAGAGAGAGAGACACTGCTTCTGAAGGACAGATTAGGTATCAGAGTCTTATATGTATTATAGTCTGATCCACACCTTCATCACATCCATACTCCACTGTCCTAAAACAAGACTGCCCTTCCAAGAAAACTGAACGACAGAATCGGTCGTTTCAACAAATACGTTTGCGTTCAAGTGACAATTAGCTCTAGAGGTCCTGTTAATTATGACTCCTCACCGTTGGGAGCAATGGAGGAGGTCAGCGACAAAGTCCTCCGCGTACCGAGGAGGTCTCGGTGGACGGATGGGCGAACAAAACATCCGACTGTATAAAGGGAGACGGCTTTTTGCTTCTTGTCTTTTTAAACCTTATTTAACCTTTACGAAGTACTTATTTTTAACCCAAGTCATGATCTTTAACAACAGCGTTGTTTTGGTGCCTAAACCCAACCAAACTTTAGCCACAGCGCTATCAAACATAAAGCACGCTTATGCTTCAGCGGTGATTTGAAACTGTCCTGGAACGGTCAGAAAATGCTTCTACGTGTCGTTCCGAAGGGTAGTTACAGAAAACGTACTGCGCCGTTTCGTTTGGAAGATTGTTGCCTAAAACACCAAAAAATTCAGTTCAGACTCTGACTTTTCTTCACTCACAATGAACGTCTACAATTCTGGGACAACTGGGCAAACACCCTCCGTTAATAAAGATCATGGTATTGGATGAAAAGCTGATGACTTTTGGACTGTTGGTGAGACAAAACAAGACATTTAAAGACGTCGTCCTCTTTCTCTGGACATTGTTCACAATTTTCTGAGCAGTTAATTTAGAAAATAACTGATAAATTAACCGATCGTGATAACGCAGAAGTCGACACTGGTGTGAAACGAAGCGATCAAAGGCGATGCTCAGTGTTTACTTTCCTGTTGATATGTCCATTAATGGTCCAATCAGAGGATGCCTGATTGCTTTTAAAACATCCCTGCCTTCATTCAACAAAGATCAAAGTTCCCTTTTGAGGCTAATACTATAAATAGGCTCGGGAATGAGGATGTAGTTTAGCTTGTTCTTTATTTCCAGATTTCTGGTTGGCAGCGGTGTCACTTCAGGCCACGGCGTCCCGCACTCTGCCTCACAGGCTTAGCAAATGTAAATCTGAAGGAATCCCATTAAGCTTGAGAAAGTCTCGGACCTGAAACTCTGGTGTTTTATTACCCTGGACCCGCTCCATTTCTGCGCAGCATAAACACTGATTAGCAGCCTAAATCCCCTGGAAATGTTACAGTTTGTTGAGACACGTAGTAAATCCTGCCGCTGAGCTGTGTGACTCAGCTCTGTGTGAAGCGATGTGGGAAACCTGCTGGCTGTGACTGTTCGAGACAAAAGATATGCGTTATCTGGCACAGCTGGACTGCCTGTCCAAGCTATCAAACCCTCTAACCAAAGCCGAACACCAGAAAACAGATGAGACTTTGAGCCGAAATCCCCCACTTCGAAAACTATTTCCCAGAAGTTTCAATACAGAGAAATACCACTGGCGTTGCTGAGAGAACATCTTAAAACCATGGTAGCAAAAAATAATTTTGTCGCGAATGATGCAAAAAAAGGAACAACGGGCAGCAAAAACGTGATAAAGGATGTAACGTAGAGGTCAAATTTATTCCCAGAAAAGAGGTTCTTACTGGGGCACAAAGAAAGTATCATCCATCCATTTTCTACTGTATTTCCACCTATCGTGTGGCGATTTGTGGGGGGGCTGCTGTCTATCCAGTTCTCTACGGGCAAGAGGTTGAGCGCATGAACAATACAGCTACAAAACAAGCATAATAACTGCATAGACTTTATTTCATAGCTGATGTATTGGCATCAATGCACGTTCTTCAGAGCTCGCTCATTTTAAGGTGCCCATGCCCCCCCCCCGAAATAACTAGAGTTTGTCAGCACAGCACGACTACGCTGACGTTTTGACAGCGTATGCTTAAAAAAAGAAAGAACAGGGGACCCGTCTTGCTATAATGGAGAAACGACGCTGATACGAGAAAGTAAATATACAGCATTTTTGCCCTTTGCAGCCAAATCAGACAGCACTAAATGAATATTGACAAAAACACCTCAGGCAGTAACGCATGGCTGCGTCCAAGCATTTTCAAAATCGGAATTTGTTATGCGTCTATGATAAACCAAATCTGCAGCGAGTTTTAACTGTGAGCTAAACCCGTGTGTTTCTATATTTTCATTTCAAATGTGTTTTCTTGCAGCGATACACAGTTTGCAATTTTGCATCACCTTGTGAAACTGCCATCAGACCTAATTAGGGGAATACACGTTACCGGACACACACCAACCTCCAACTGTTACCCAACTATCTGGATTTTGTGCACCAATTTTTTTTTTTTTTTTAAAGACACTCGTACTTTTCCATTAAGCCTAAATGCTCAATCTTTACTCACTGCAAGAATACGTTCTTATACCACATCCCAGTGACCAACTGTAAATGTTAGTGGAGTTGAGGTTACTTCCCTGAAAAAGGCCTTATAACGTCAGAAGGAAGTGTGTTGAAAGTCATTTCATACAACAGAAGCCTAAGTGCTGATTCACACGATCACCGAGGAACAAAAAGGAAGGAAGGGAGGTTTTTTCTTCTCTTATTTTTTTAACAATGACATCTCTCAAAAAACACTTCTAGGAACACAGGACACTTTCTCCTCCGCTGCCGTGTCCTCACTCCCTTTCTCAGATAATCCTCAACGTCATATCTGATGCTAACACACTGAAGCAACCACATCACACAGATCTCGGCGGTCCAATTGCACGTAGCCTAAAACCTTGTCAGCAGCGTTGTTAAAAGTGATCCATGGGGTGAGCCGTGGTAAAAGCCGGTCCTTCTCCATGCCGAGCCGGGCCAGGCGGAGGTTGAGGCCCAGGCGTGCTGCTCGCAATCGGCCCGTCCGGTTTTAAGAGGTGCTGGATGACGGGCTGTAACAGGAGGAATGCCTGCTGCAGCTGCCCGCCAGTCAAGTGGGAACCAGGCCCTCTCAAGTCCACCTCAACCCCCCGACGAGGCTCCCAGCCCTTCATTTAATCCCCTCTCTCAGACCCTGACGCCCGAACCTCAAAGCTGAACCCGGTGTCCTTTAGTCCCAACGTCGCTCCTGCCGTCCCCCTCCCCACTTCAAACCGTTGTGTTAACTCTTAAACACTAAACTCCTCGACCAATTGATTTGATTGAGTGGGAAGTCGTGTGAGACAAGTGGCCTCGACTGCGCTCTTTTCAACCTCACAATGAAACGAAGAATGACCTTTTCACCTTGTCAGAGAATTTGCTGTTCAAGAGGAAATGCAGGACACGCACAAATTCTTCTCATTTTCTAATATTTTGCAATCAAAATCTCGGTGTTTACTCTTGGGAACACAACGTTCTGTCTAGATTTAAGTTTTACGTCACGGCAAGATGGGGGCATCGACAATTTTCTAACCTGTACGTTTAGACCTCATTGTATAAAATCTGCAGCTACAGGTTTTATTCATCCATCAATTACTGCTGCCCTTACAAGAAAGCACGTGTCAATTTATGCCCTGTGAAAAACCTGTAAAAAACCGGTCCGTAACAGAACCTGTCACGTGTGACTCCCAGATATTTTCCCTCGTAAATATTTTTCACATGTGAAAACGTGACCTTAACAAATTCTCTTTTTGTGAAGTTTCAGTTTTTAAAACTGAAACAGATAATTCCATCTGACAACAGAAGTGTAACTACGTCCTTACAAAGCTTCACAATCATGAATCCATGTCAAAAGAGATTCAAGTAAGTTTCCTTTTTCTGAGAAACTCAGGTTTCACCCTAGTGGCTGGAATTCATTTACTTGGGGAATTCAGTGCAAGTCAAAATTCAGCTCAGAGGGACTTTCAAGTACCGAACAAACTTTTACTGCAAAAATCTCCTTATCGAGTCATTTTTGTCTATTATTGAGTGCTAATAGTCTTGTCCTCTTCCCAGGGCTTCAGGGATAGATGAGGTTTTCCGGTCCAGACTACCAGCACCTGGACGTCCCTCCAATCTGATCCATATTCCTCAAATAAGTTTATACCTTAATAATGTCTCTTGTTGAAATTTTGCTGTTTTTTTTCTCTGTATATGTGTCATGTATCACATGTCTGCCCGTCATGGAACGGGGATCCTTCCTCGGTTGATCCTGATTTTTTTCTCCTTTAAAGGTTTTTCTTTATTATTTTTCCATGTATGGATTTTTCACGTATTTGATACGAAGGTCTAAGAATAGAGGATGTTGTATGTTGTACAGCTTGATTTCAGGCTAGATAAATAAAACAGAATGGACTTGTATTATTATCTTTTGTTAAAAAAGAAAGAAGAGAAAAGAAAAGAAAAACAAAAAGAAACAAAGCAGTGAGACATTTTCAACTTGTTTCAAATACAAATTTGATTTCTTTTAGGTATTTTCACGTACTTTCTGTCTATATATCAGCCCTAAAAACCTTACTTTCTTTAGACAAGGATGGTTTCAAGGAATTCCTGGAGATGACTCTCGGTAAAACTAGAAAGAACAGGACAGGTTGTGGCACTTGAATCAAGAAAAATGTAATCTGATTTTAGTTGACACTGAAGAAATGTTAATTTGCATTAGAAAGGTCAAGAAATTCACACTGGTGAGGTTTATTCTTTCCAATTGTTTCAGGAGAATAAGACTTTGAGGACTCAGGTACAGACCGGAACTTGATAAGAATTCAATTTTTACACTGTTGCTCTAACCCCAGATCATCAGATTGCCCTGATGATACTGATTCAGATTAAAGAAGCAAAACTCAGTGGAAATGCAGTTTCCTTGTGACTTTCCATATCTTTTGCCCCCTCTGCCTCCATCAGGACCACAAAAACCTCCATTAACATTTAATCCCCTCTGAAAAGTTCTTGCTCACTCATCATCCATTCTCGCAGCCCAGACCCTCGTCTGTTTGCTCTGCAGCTGGGATTGTAATCTGACCCGGCACTCACTCTGAGCTGACCTGGATAACAGCGTCAGCTAAATGCTTAAAATGCACAATGTCAACCGCATCCAGCCCTCACAAAACTGGAGCTCCCGGGCATCCACACGCCCTGCTGAAACCTGCTCTGTTTACAGTGTTAGGTTTACAACATCCAAGGCCAAAAAATACTTGACATTCTTATCTTGGACGTTTGTGTCCTCATTTGGGGGAAGTTGAGTGCATCTGCATGTCCACGCCACCTCATCATTTCTGCCTAGGCCCAAACACATGTTTCCCTTTTAAAGTCACTTCGGAGTGGAACATTTGTACGTTTAGCATCAACATTTTGACAGGCTGCTCTGTGAATCTTTGCCAGCCCTCCTGGGAGGCACAGCAGAAGCGCCGGCAGCCCTCCACCGGCCAACTCCTGCACGATGCGGAGAGGTCACAGGGTCGTGGGTAAAATAAGCAGAGGGAGAGGTCTATTCCCGTAAAAATGATCAGAAAGAGTGAATAGGAACATAAAAATCCAGTGTAAACACACAGGATGTGGGAGGTAGATCCAGGACTCTCGGACGAGCAGAGACAGACTCTGAAGAATTTCATCCTTTTTTTCATGTGCCGCCTCAGCTCTTAACCTTAAAGAGACTGAGGTCATGTTTGCAATTTTTCTTTTTGTTCACTCACGGAACGGCTTAATTTTATACTTTAATAGCCCCGTGAACTTTTTATGTTGTGATTATATATTCAAATGTGCATCGAAGAAGTAATTTGATTCATAAGACACCAAAGTGAAGCTCTAAAATTGCTTTTGCTCATCAGTCTCTAATGATGAAGCATTTTGAAAATATATTAAGGCTTGATTAGGGTTTTTAAGGCTCCTAATCTTGGAGCACTAGATTCAGAAGTTCATGTCTATTGATTATGAGATGATTAAGGGGTTTTAAACTGTTCAAGCCATGCTGGCAGCATGAGGGCAATGTCGGTCAGTCAGTCCACCACTTGGATCCCGACCGAAATATCTCAACAATTACTGGATAGATAGAGGAAGGATCTTAAAGACTCTGATGATTCCCTGACTTTTCCTCCAGTGCCACTAGCAGGACAAAGTTTCCCCTCCTTCTGTGAAGTACCTCAGCATGTGGTACACGGAGTGGCACAGAATTTTGTGCACACATTCGTGGTTCCCAGGCGCTGAACCCTGATGCCGTTGGCTCCCATTTCCCCTCCAGCGCCACCATGAGGTTTACATTTATGCATTTGAGTGAAATATCTCATCAACCTGACATCTGGTCATGGTGATCCGTGTCATCGTGAGTACGCTCACATTAGCATTAGCTCAAGGCTTCGCCTCGTTTTATCGCTTTGTGTCTATTCTGTTTTATTTTTCAATCATCTCTGGTGATTGCTGTGTCAGTCACTTTGTTACACATGCTTATTAGTATTATCATCCACAGTATTACTGCCCCTAATTTGGGCATCAGGTTTTTCAATGACAAACTGCTTTGAAAGTGGAGAAAATGAATATTTTCAAGCTTTCAGTTGTATATTTCATGACCACAGTGGCCGACAATCTATGAATACACACAGTATATCACATGTTCATATTCATGTTACTTGTGATAGTCTTGGACCAGTAGTCCATGAAATTCTTACATGGGACCAACCACTTTTTGTCCTGTGGACGGAACAGTGGTTGGTAAAAGGTTAAAGACCGGGACCCCATCAATCCACCTAGCAGCATCCATCACACACACACACACACTGGACACTGTCATCCATCCTCTGATCCAACACAAACGCACACAAATGTACACAAAAACACACTCGCCACTATCACCGGACATCTACACACACGCAGCCTGGAAGGCCTTATCTAATACGCACAAACACACTGCAGATTCCTTCAGCTGCAGACACATATACACACACCCTGGATGCTCTTATCTGATGCTCACACACACATGCTCACACACCTCGTCTGGGCTTCTAAAAGCGCTCGGCAAACACACACACACACAGAGAAAAAAAAAGAAAAGAAAAAAAAGGACAGAGTCGGCACATGAAGAGCCGCAGCGAGGTCGCAGGGTCAAGCAGAGGTGGAGTGGGCTGGAAAAGGTCCAGAGATCAGGAACGATAAACCCGCCCCCGAAACGGACTGATGTCCCCCTTCGATACAGCCCATCGCCCAGGTCAGCGCTCTCAGGTTACTCTCTCAGGCTTGTTTGGACGCCCCCACCTCCTCCCCGCATAGCCTTGGACGTGGACTTGAGTGCTGTCCATACATGAAAGGTGGAGCAGAAGCAGAAGAAGCTGCTGGTTTTGAAATGAGATACCTCGGTTTCTGTATTTTATGGCATCTAAAAAGGTATCGTAAAGCTTACAAATGTTCAATTATTGTGCTAAGAGCCAGTTTTCTTCAGGGTTTATTGGATGTTTTTGCTTTTTTACTGAGCACAGAACATAACGTGCAGTGTTCTTGATCACATCTTCTTCACTAACCTTTGACCCTATGAACTTTTTGACTCACTTTTTTTCAAACACTGTTCTTTAGGAAACCAGTTACAGGAGAAATGCCCCACCAAGATGTGCATAACAGTAACATAACGATGAATTAAACTTTGAATGTTCGTCACTGCTATTCAGGTGGTAATCTGGTGCCTATGGCAGCATTTAAATCAAGCTTTGATCCTAGTTCTAAACTAGAAAGGCTACTTTGGGACTGAGATCCGGTTTAAAGCACCTGGAACTACTACCTTGACTACAGATCTGAATTGTTTTCTCTCTTCTTGCTTAAGTTTAAGTTAATGTCTGAAATTCTGGCAAAATAAAACATGAATTAGTTCATGTTTCCATCAACAACTTTCACACACATACATTCAAAAGCGTGCAACGAGATGACATGAACAACTAGTGGCTGATACGTCAGAGTGTAAAAACTTTTTTGCACTTTCTTGACTTTCTCAAAACTTCTGGCATTTTTACTGAGGATTTTTTATTTAGAAAGTTAAAGTTTTTAATCATCATTAAGTAGAAATTAATAACAGTTTATCGCTCAAAAAATTAAAAAATATTTGTTTCATTGTGGCTGCCTATGGTCAACATCATATTCTGATTCTGGGAGTGATATTAGTCAAGTTTCCATACGAATTTAATGCAAGCTCTAAATGTTTCCAGAGTATTGGCAAATTGATGCATATTTCCATCCACTAAGTCAATATCAGGTATTGATTAAGATAAAAGGATTTTATGGCTACCAGTGGGCTCTGCTTTTGTGGCTGAATGCCTGTAATGGAACTAGGGTATACTGACATTATTCCCTTTCCAGGTTTTCCGTAGATGATGTTCTATTCAAGCCAGCAACCCGCCACCTATTTTAAAACCCCTGGGTCTGCTGCTGCAGGGCGATTCACAACAAACGTGTTCACCTCAGTGTTTCTACGTCTCAAGGTCATGATGGGATGAAAAGCCATCGGTGGCTTTTGATAAAAGTCCAGGTGTCGGGCTGCAGTTCACTAGATCAGTGGGAATTCATACACAAAGCAGGATGATGGGAGGTGTTCCTGCTTTTTGGTTTTTATTTACATTTGGAGGGTTAAGCTGATATTCTAATCTACACTGCATTCACAGCAGGAGACTAAGTAGGAGTTCATTGTGTTTCAAATCACTGGGACTCGAGGCTTTTTGCGAAAATACTGCCTCCAAACACAAGGTCACTCTTCCCTGCAACCAATTCTCACAACTGCAGAGCTGAAACAATAGAAAATGTACACAGATTCACTGGCGCAGCTCATTTTAAGCCTGTTTACAACCAAGTGCTATAAATATGGCAACCAAAACAAGGCAAGTTTCAGTCTGCAGTTGTTTAGTAAAGTGGTTCTCAAACCGTTTGGCTTAAAACAAATCAGTGTCCACATGTGACTCATTGTTAAACGTCTGTGGGTTACGATCAGGTCAACTGAAAAGGGATTTTTTAGAAAACAGAAGAGAGACAATCATCCAGTAATCCCTGTGAAGTAAGCAAACTAACTTTGTGCGACATAAATGCTCCCTTCCTGTTTGTCTTACAGTCCATCCGATATTGAAAAAATAAAAAAAAGCTTGGCAACCTTGTGATGAAATGTGACTTTGGTTTTTCGAGAGATATCTCTTTTCAGGATAGATGTTTGGTAAAAGTGAACGGATCTTTACCGTAAAGCTGCATTGACGAATGTCTGCAACGAATTTCAAGGCAATCCATCGCCTAGTGGCTGAGACGTCTCAGCCTGGACCAAACTGCCATTGCCATCCCCCGAGACATGCTCGTAGTACGGCTCAAATCTGAGAGCGTAAACAGTCCAACAACAAGACTTACAGTGACTGACGACACTTTTTCCACTATGTTTTTGCAATATTTGTCTTCCTTTAAATCCTTGTAATATGCATTTAGGTCATTCTGGTGTCCTGGGTACTTTCTGTATTGATCTATCCTCGGTTGTTGTGATATATTCCTGTGAATTTGGACCATGAAAACTACAGTTATGAACTCCATTTCTCATGTGTGCAGAGCCTTCCTTCACTAAGAAGGATTGTTTTTGGTGGTGACCTTCTCAAAATTAATGAGATCAGCTTACGAAGATCTCACTTATTAAAATGAAATACCGCTTTTGGGATTCATAACAGACAAAAAGGACTTGATAAGATGGAGATTTTTGCAGCGTACACACAGTTATTGTCACCTCAGACACTGCAGTCGGTGTAACGTATACGTTGTTGTGGTATACAGAGTGCCTGACGTGTTGAGGAGACTCTTTCATCCCTGCAGCGTTCATATCATATGTCACAAAGCTCAGTCTAAGCCGGTGCAGCGATAAGGTCAAACGGCAGCTTATCAGCGCTCTAAAAAAAATGCTGCCGCGACCTTTACACCCAGCGCACAAAGCCACCAATCAGGACGTCCCCGGCCTCACTTCTCCCTCTGGCTGAATGACACGACAGGGCGGGCTGCCGGCCAGACATCGATGACATGTCGGAGCGGCGTGTTGCAGACGCAACGGAGCACCGCTTGTCATCAAATGCATCTATCTGAGAGAGGGGACGAGAGGGCCGGTGGCCTGGCGCTGAAGTTCAAAGTGACCCCGTGTGATTGTGATTCATCACTGCCGCGGCGTGGGAACAGAAGAAAAAGATGAGGGGAGAGGAAAAACAAAGGGAACCTACTGACCTTTTCCTCCACACACACAAACAAACACCTACACCTTTCACATACATCAACTGGCCCAAAGACCCATTCATAAACACCTACGTCGACACAACTGCCCAAGGCTCTGGTAGCGTCCCTCAGAGGCCGAAATATTCATTACACCAACAATTATGTTAGCAGCATAACATACTGATGATTAAGCTACAGTATTCTTAGAGCTTTACCGGTGGTGGAGCTAAAAATGTGAAGTTTGTCTAGAGGCCGGTGCTAGATTAAAGGTCATGGGGTCATTAAAGTCTCAAGGGTTCTTCCTCTGGGCAGCAGGAACCTGGTGATTAGATTTATAATATTTCTTGTGCAACGTTTGGCCCGATGATGGTGCAAAAGAAATGATTATTATACATCATCCTCTCCATGAATTTTATCGAAATCCAGCCACATTTTAACTGTAAGTTTATCCCTTAAACATGGACATTTTTGCTTTTTTAAAATCAATTTTCTTTGCAACACGAGTCTCATTTTTCCTGGTTCTAGCACAGTTGCCTCACTGCCTTGTTTTCAACATATAATCATTCAAAGGAAAACAGACGCAGATCATTTTTAGTTTTTCTCTGATTTCTGATCAGCAATTAGAGATTGTTTATTATACAATAGGTGTGATGAAACGATGAATGTAATGGTTTGCCCCGAATGTAAACTGTAATCAAATTGTTCTTCTAATGAAGTCATTTTTTAAATGAACTCACTGAAGTTTGATTTTCTTAAAACAAGGAACATGTTGTATAATCCTTTCAACCTGTTTCTGATACAAATCCAGTATTTTCAAAGTTCAAGTTTCATTTTTATCCTTCTGGTGCACTAATTCTAGTGTATTGTCTCATTCTCTTACTTGTTTTAATAAAATATGGCTGTGAGATTCAATTCTAGAGAGAAATGTCTTGACCAGATGGAGATTTTTTGCAGCGCGGAGTGTCGGTCAAGGGGAAATGTAGATAACCTAGAGAGGGTGTCGCGAAGACCCTCAAGAATCCTCTTCTGCGGCGTATGAATATCCATCACTGATTTTGATGGCGGACTGGCCAGTTTTCCGTGACACCTTACTCTGGACCACAGTTTTGGATTGACTGGATGATGTCATGATCTTTAGGCCTTGCCATGAGCGGGGGCAAAAGGAAAAGACCTAAATCTCCACAGAACACTGGCAAAGCAGGAGAAAAAAAACCCAGCTCGTTATTTATTTGATATCTTTGTCTGTGTTAGAGCCGTCTCCGGTCATCTCCCAGCCATCCAATATGTCCACTCTTAACACAGGAATGCGTATCGCCCCGCTACATATTACAGTCTTTTCTCAGCTCGGGGTCCCACCGCCTCATTTCCTCGATCCCAGATGGAGAGGAATTCCAGCCTGCCTCTGCGGACGCACGCACATGTCAAACCACAAACGTTGCGGTCGCATGCAGCTTAGCCACTGGCGCAAACGGCCGTCCGAGCATTCGGCCATACAGGGGTTTAATGAAAGTTGGGATAGATGTCAGAGGGGGTTCAGAGGAAATGCCTTGATCTGCGGAGGCCTGTGCTGAATTATGGGCCGGGGTCGGACGCATCTGGAGACTGAAACAGACACATCTCCCCCCCCCCGCCTGAGACTGCACGCGGCCAACTTCTGCAGACGTCCAAGTGGACGGATGATGGCAACGCCGGTTCCTCTCTCCTTACACAAACATGTGCGCTCCACTTTATTGGATGACATTTTTCAGACGGAGATTCCTCTCGCATGCTGGAATGCAGAGGAATCCTATAACAAGCTTTCACCAAAATGAGACGGACAGCGAGCTGCTAACAGGACAGCTGCAGGGTCAAGTGTTCCGGATAAAGTGCACATGATCTTTACTGAGACAAATAAAACTTGTGATGAAGGTCCAGGTGTCGCTGCGAGCTGTGTACATATAAAATGTCTTTATTTAGAGTTGAGAACACATGATTTAGCAGTGAAGCTCCTTTATTGGACAAACTCTAAAGAGGAGAAATTGTGAATTTCCCACTCTCGAGTGCTTGTAGGTTGTTTGAAACTCCTTAGCATTTCATGAGAAATCAAAGGCTGTAAGTACTTCCTCATTTCAGATTTCTGTTGGAAAAACTATATTTGTCATAATTCATAACAGAGACGTTATTACTGACCAGAAGCTGAGCCGCTGTTTATAATGGAGCTCAGTGGGCTGCCGAGGAAGGACCTCAGACCCAAAATATTTGCAGGCAGTGGAAAGCTCACTTGGTCTGCTGCCAGTCATTCCTAATTATTTCCATATTAATTTTCTCCAGTCTCGCTTGTCTGAGCTGCAATAAATCTTTTCTCCACTCATTGCATTTCTCCGTTTCCTCACGGCTGTTTAAGGGTTATATGTCATCTGTTGTAAAAGTGCCATGACCCTTGACCTTAACAAGCTCTGCTACAAATTGCTTGCAACAATGACGATTTAAGAATTGAAACTTACTCTGCGGTTATTTTCCATATCATTTGAGACGACTGCATCAGCTACAGTAAATGTTTTTGCAAGTGATTTTGAGTCCAGCAGTGAACTCAAACATAACTTTGGACAATATTAACATATAAAAACAGAAATGCAAAAATATTGTTGTTAAAAAGTCTGTAATTTCAGCCCCTGAAGCCTATTTTCTTAAACGTGGTAAAAACCTGCCTGTGCAGTAATATTTCCACTTGCCTCCAAAACAAACTGAGATTTTTCAAGTGTTTTCTCAAATCAACTTTCATTTTTCTTTACTTTTCTTGTTTGATGAAACCGACACAGGTTTCCAGAAACCCCTTGAGGCCAGCCGATTTGTACTGGAAACAATCTGAAATATTCTTACTGCACCGGCAGACCGTTTCTCTTTCTTCGAGAAAATGGTTGTAAGGGCTCAACTGCTGATATTATTGACTTGAGATGCTAAAATGACCCATATTGACCTCCTTTACTTCTAAGGCTTGGTTTGGTTCTTGCCAAAAGCAAAAATTTTCTTTCCCCTTTTTTTTCTAAAAGAACACAGTCCTCATCTGGAACTGAAGAGTCAGCAAGATGCCAGCCAACAAAACGTTTTCACTTACACATTATTTTTCTCGCTTTTCAGTCAAGGTGAGGACAAAATCAATCACACCTGCACACACCTGAAGATGATATTCGCTCACTCTAAAGCAACCACCCTCCTACCTAAATACGATTACAATCACACAGGCCCAGACAGAGAGGCACGCACTCTCCACACGCACCTTCCCTCCCTTCTCACGTTCCATGTCCAGTCTTGTTACAGTGAATACAAAGACTGGAAATATCATTGATCACATGGCGGTCGATCAGCCGCCTCCTGAACAAAAGCTGAAACTGAAACACGGCCGGCCGGGAGTGGAACAGGCGCCAGTCAGAGGGCCACGGGCCGGCCAACGGGTACTGGTTCGGTGACTTGCCCAAGGGCACTTTGACTAGATTTACGGCAGCTGCGGAGCCATACGTCAGTGTGCCTGTCACCTTTAGGCCGCTGAGGTGGAGACTGAAACCCGGCGTTAAACTGAGGTGGGAGAAAGCCCCTGAGGCACCTGAACTGCTGACACTGACTGAGTATAAGGCTGTTTAAATCCACCTGGAACTGAATTCCAAGCACCATAATGCTTTTTTATGCTTTACTACCAATCATGTACACTTTACAGTAGCTGTGACCGTTTTCCCATTGCTTTTGAAACTTGTTGGACTTGGACAACACGTCACCATCGTGTCATTTATTTCTGTCAAAATTGACCCTATCGCTGTGTGGCAATGTATGTGAGAGAGACCGATTCGAAAAACCGGCACAGATGAGATGCTGCGAGATGGTGATTTTATGAGTCACCGAAGCTTAATCACTTCCCCCATAGAGTCGCGCTGGCTAGTAAAACCAGATTGACGAGCATTCTTGTCCAATGAATGACCAGCAGTGAGAGGACGGGGTTTATTTTGCAATCATTTTGAACAACAACGTGTTCATAACGTAATCAGCACATGATGAGAGACTCCAATAATGCAACACATGTGCTGTGATACATTTTTATTTAGCTATTTTGTAATACTGTTACCAAACTGCCCAACTTATAGCCGGACGAGTACGTCGATATATGGAGAGGTCTAATTTTTTTTTTTACATCTAGTGCCATTTTTCTCTTGATTCTTGTTCTCTACAATCTATGCATAAGCAGCTATGGTATGTTTAAGGTTAGGGGAAGATTGTGGTTACAGTTAAATAAGTAAGACAAAAAAATGTGTCCAAACTACAGGGATACAGAAAGAATAAAAATGGACTGTGCTTTTCTTTCAAGGAATTTGCCATTTCCCCTGTAATTATCAGAAAATGACATAAACGTTCTAGGTTATTATTCAGAAAGGATTAGAAATTACTGACTCATGACACAAAGTGTTAACATGTGGTCATACTAGAGGGCATCCACAGCAGCAGCGCCTGTCGTCACACTCGATTCATGTGATTTACATTTGTTTCTTATTGTCAGTCACGGTGGTTGAAATGTTTTATTTGAGGATATTAGTTGAAATTTTGTAGACACAACGGACGTTTTGTTTTGGTGTTGAAAAGAGTAAAACAGTGTCTTGTAATTGCCCAAACAATGAACAACAGTAAACAAACCAACCAACCAACCAACCAACCAACCAACCAACTGGAAGTGACTGCATTTACGTAAATGGAAAAAATGACCCGGACACAGAGATTGTCCATTACCATGTGTATTTTGACGCAGATCTTGATCCAGACAAAATTTTTCTACACTTCCTACGTATCACCAATAACAGTTAACATTTACAGAGGAAGGTGCAGTTGTGGTGGAGGTCTGTGCACACCGAGTGCTTTCTAGCTCCAAAAATGGGTCTCTCCGCAGTTCCACTTTTAAAGCATTTTGGATAAAATTCATCCAACAAATGTTGGGCATTTACGGTGTTACTGTGATGGGCAGGGGATCAGAAAAGTCATCAACCCTGCCCCATCCTCCCAGGGCCAATGGTTAGCGATATGCAGCATTAATATTTAAACTAATCCAAATTTTGGCAAGGCGTCATTAAAAATGTATCCAGTGTGGCCTGTAGCAAAAATATGGAGCACTGAACACAATTGTGCCGAGGACAATAAGTAGAACAAACATGAATTTAAAGTCACAAAAGGGGTAAAGATTATTCTACTACTCCTTGAGAAGCTCACACAGTTTCTGACTTTGCTCCCATGAATCACATGTTCCTCCCTCTGTTTGCTCTATTGCTTCCTGTCATGAAATACAAAACAAATCTCTCCAGCTCCGCCCATCTCTTCAGCTTCTCTTCTTTCCTCACACATTTGTGCATCATACTTGACCACAGAGGGTCACAGGGGTATTTCATTACATCTGCCGACCCTTGACCTTTCCACTATTAGTTACATGTAATGGTCACGCAGGAATGGAAGTTTATTTTTCTGCCGTTCTCGATAAAAGTATGAGCTGACGGCACGGAATTAAAAGAAAATGCTGACCTTTGGCAGCCGGGTCTGAAAGAAGTTTCTCCTAAATATTTAATGTGAGTGATGTCCAGAATGAAACCACACACACACACACACACACACACACACACACACACCGACAACCCTCCTGTTCAGTGATGGATGAGGCAGACGGCCATGTGATACACTCCCCCGACATGGGACAGTGGCCCGGGGTGAAGGCTGCCACCTTCCCCTCCTCATCCTGAACCACACAGAGTCAGGGAGGAAAAAAGTCCCTCCTCCCAAAATGTTTTATCAGAAGCACAGGCCGTTTACACTTTCCATATTAAAATGATTGGAAGTGTGTTGAGGATGCCAGTGGAAAAGTCATGAATATTTACTCTTGAAAAAAGAAAAAACTGGAATTAAGAGACAAAAAAAATATCTTCTTCAACCAAAGGTGAAGTTTGAAACCTCCGCGCCTCCTCTTGATGCTAAGCACAGTTTCCACAAGCACATCAACAGTGTTACACAAACAGCTTTGTACTACGTAAAAATGGTTGCAAAAATAAGAGGTTACTTATCAAAACCAGACATGGAGATACATGCTTTGTTCTTGCTTTTGTAACAACTGTAAGACTGACTCATTAAACCCGAGTGTGTGTGTGTGTGTGTGTGTGTGTGTGTGTGTGTGTGTGTCTATAAAGGTCTAAAGAGCCTTGCTCCACCCGATACATTAGAGAGGCTTTAAAACTACGAGCCACTTGGACCTCTCAGGTCATCTGGCTCTCTTGTTGTCCCAAGGGTCAATTGAAAATCCTTTTCCCCTTGTGTATAAAATGTGCTCTATCAATTAAGCTTTCCTTGCCTTGTCCAAGTATGTATTTATGTAGGCAAGATGCAGTTCACCGGGGGGAAAATCTTCCAGCCCATTATTTGAATCTCTGTCTTTTTCCCCAAATATTTTACAGTCTCCAATTTGTTTTCAGTTTTTCTTTCTGACATAATCTGCATATTTCTTTTATATTGTGAGAACAGTTTTATCACATACAGATAACGAATAAGCTTTTCTCCCTGCACACTACACTGTATTCTTTGTTACTGTGATCCCCTGAGAAAAAAGGAGAAGGAGAAAAAGGAAGGAGGAAGGAGGAAGGGAACATGAGGAAGAGGAGGGAGAGGAAGAGAGGAGGGTAAGTTGGAGGGGAGAACAGAAAGGAGGAAATAGAAGAGGAGGAGAAAAAAGGAGGAGCAGACAAAGGAGAAGCTGTTAAAGGAGAAAGTGAAAGAGAATGAGGAGTACGAGACGAAAAAGGGGAGGACAGATGAGGGAGGAGGAGGAAGAGCAGAGGATGATGATGCAGCAAAAGTTAAAGAAGGGGTTGTGTTGCAAAGCCTTCACCTATGTGGTGGGAGAGGACGGAGAAAAAAGGAGGGTCAAGGTCAAAGGTCAGAGACAGCCTTCATGTCAGCGAACAGTGCGTGTGTTTGTGTGTGTGTGCGTGCGTGTGCATGGAGGTAAATTATACACCTGTCACAAGTAAACGGTGGGGGGGGGCATCCGGGGTCATACTGCAATTTGTGTTGTCATCTCAAAAACATCACCACACAATGATGCCCATTTACATCCCCTCAACACCCCTCCACACAGACACACACACACGCACACACACACACACACACACACACACACACACACACACTTTTTCCCAGGACAGCCAAAGGTAACTGTGCAGATGCCGGTTATTGTCAGGAAATGCAACGAGAGCGAAGATACTCTGGTTGAATTTCCAGAGGTCAAAAGGTCGCCCTCCATCCCTACCTAAAGATATGCTGACTTTTTTGCAGCGTTTCCTTGCTATTAAACTTAGCCATGACGGTGGCTCGCTTACGATAGCTACTGACACCTTCATTAATTACATTGCATGGGTTTTCCCCACAGGAAAATCTGATGTATGCACATGTGTATGTAAACCACATATTGACAAAACCATACCCAGGCCCATTTAGCAGCAGTCCAGGAGCTTTCCATCATATCCTATATGATAAATTGATAATTCCACGACGACAGGGCAAACTCCGCGCACCGATGAAGATCACGTGATACGATGAAAAGCTCCTGAAGAGCTGCTAAATGGACAAAGTGTTGAGGCTGATTACTTCAACTGCTATTTCCAAGGTCAAGATTGAAGTTAGCTCATACATTTGGTCATTTTTATGCACGTCCAATATGCAGTATTTCTACAGATACATATATTCCTTAACATACATTTTTATGACATAAATGCTGATATAATTTATAAATATATTGGTCCCTATACTGCTGTGAGGCGACAGTGCTAATCACTGCACCGCTACACAAACATCCCAGGCTCAAGTATTTGAAACTGCATGTGATTGGTTTTATGTTTCTGATAAATAGAGACGTTGGCTAAACGAAAAAAAAGTTGATTACCTTTCATTTTTTACGGTTATGTA
This sequence comes from Xiphias gladius, assembly GCF_016859285.1. Classification (NCBI taxonomy): domain Eukaryota; kingdom Metazoa; phylum Chordata; class Actinopteri; order Istiophoriformes; family Xiphiidae; genus Xiphias; species Xiphias gladius. Next base: position 1,028,998 of record NC_053412.1, read on the forward strand.
ATTGTTCATATTGTTGATTCAAATGTATTGATGCCCTTTTTAAAAATATTTGAGATATATGTATTTTTATCTTTTATTCTTGATGTTTGTATTTTCTGTAACACTTTACATCTCTGTTTTATAGAAAACATATCTCAGGTAATAAGATCATTTCATGATTAACAATAGTTGCAAAACAAACTGAAAGCTGCATCTCTTTATTATCCCTGTGGACTTTATAACTAATTCATATTGCACATGTTTATGTTAACAATTATATAGCAATATTTAAAATATATATATTTTGCACAATATATTGAAACAACACATATTTGAAATGCACATTTGCCTACATAAATATTACTGTATATGTACATTTCTGCTCAAATTAGCACATGTACTTTATAGTACATGAGAATGATATATATATATTCATATACGTATACAAGCATCGTCCATTGTTTACTATGTATGTTCATATGTGGCCATATATCAGATTCATAGGGTATTCAATAAGGTTTATCTGTTGTTTTTGAAGAATTTCCCTTCATGTTGCTGAGATTGATCTACTTTCTTTCATAAGAAACCCTTCAGAGTTTCAGACAGATTTTATTTCCGTTGTGAGAGTGAGAGTGAGATTTAAGAGATGAAAGAATCTAATATAAATTTCCAGGATGCACTAGAAGTCCTGTTCAGAGGTCTGAGAAGTAATCTAGATTTCAAGTTCAGTGTCCTTCCAATAAAGCTGAGTTGGGAGTCGTGTTTTTCGGCCCACAGCTGGTTACCGACCTCTAGTGGCCGAAGCTGCTGATGGTCAAACCCGAATTCATCTTTCTCTGCCACAAGCCAGAACTGATGCAAATGAGATTTTAAGAAGTTTCCAGTTCCTCCAGCAGAGCTGTTCAGCAACAGGGTGTAGTCGTACTGGTCATCTCATCTGGTGCATACGTCGCGATTGTCAAGACAGATGTATAATCCAGAGTTTTAAGATCCTGTCTCATGCTATCGTAAAGCCCGGTGCGGTTTTTTGATGTCTGATAAACCTTCAAACTCATGGATCTATCACTGGAACTGGATCCTCTGCACCATATTTCTCATCAAGGTTTCTAGCTACGCTATGCAGCAATGCAGCTCCAATGCTGTTTTTAGTCCAAGCGTGACCTTACGAGAGCACGGGGCTTCATCAGCTATCCCTCGATAAATCAGCGTTAAATAATAGAAACATCACATCAATCTTGCGTCTCTCATGTGTGGGCCTGTAACACTGAAATAAGGCAGAGGACACCCACTGTTAATAAATCCACAGGCGGGTTTAGCTGTGGGGGCCCTGAGCCTCCCATGAACCCCCCTCAACAAGTGACAATGAACGGAAGCTGCCCTGCTGCTGCAGATCGAGCGATTCCCAACGCCGGAGCACAATGGGGCCAAACCTGCCTTCATCCCTGGACTCTAATCTCCTTTCTTTTCCTCCTTCCCTCCATCTCCCTCCCTCTGTCCCTCATTCACAGCCTCGGCCCAGACGAATGACAGCCCACCATGCGGTACGTTGGCACAATGGTGCTAATAACATGGCAGAGTGTCCCCGCTCCTCCTGTCAAACAGTCGTGGTTCCTGTCCTGATAAAATGGCTGCTGATTGAAGGGCTTCTCAGAGAAGGCGCTGTTTGAATGAATGGTCCGTGCAAAGATCTAATTATAACACAATGCAGCAATTACTGCTGTGCTGTATGTGACAAATGAACAGTTAGACACTCGCATATATAGGCAGGTATGTACCCACGAATACACACCAATCTAAACAAAGGCAGGCCGCGTGGCGTACTCACGATCAGAGCTGAATTTGGTGCTACACTGTGGAGCCCCGTGGTTCCCAAAGTTGGGTCTAGGGAACCTGCAGGGGTCTTATCGGGGGTTTCACGAATGACAGCTTAATTTATCATAAGATCACAGTAGCCATTCAATGTATAAAATGTTAAAAAGATAAAGAAGAACGCCCGACATGATTACCCAGATCCCAGCGTCTTGTCTCCAGATGTCCTGGTGATTTCGACCAACAATCCAAAACCCAAAGATATTCAGTGCACTGTGATTTTTCTGTCGATTCAGGAACCCCACTTCAGATGGTGTTTGGCCATTCTTCACTATATCATATGAAGCATGTAAGAGCCCCTATGATAAGAAATGTTATCAGTTGAAGGGAGAATGGTCACGTTTTTCTCACCACTTGTCCAGTACAATATTTTCTTTTTAACAAGTTCAAATCTCAGTGCACATCAGATGAGAAGAATTGCAGTGCAGGTTGGAGTTAATTAAATGGCGTTTGAAAAACTTTCACAAGCACGCAAGTGTAAAGAACTTTCTGAGTGCGCAGGGAATCATGTGATTCTTTGGGTGAAGTGAAAGCACGAAAATGTTTTATTGCTGTAATGAAGCTTTCGCACAACATTAAGGAAATACTGCCCTATGCCACTGAGATTTTACAGCTTACTGTAGGCATAAAACTCATCTTTGCCATAGGAAAAAGCCCTAACTGGCCAGAAAAGGATGTTGGAGCAAGCCAAAACAGTTACCACTCCAACGCAGGCCTCATCTGAAGTAGCTCTCCAAAAAAATAAAATAAAATCACCACAGAGACCAATGTGAACCAAACCCCAATGAGAACGGGGCGATGGGACTGGTCAGATGTGACGGGACCTCCACGAGGGGAACCCACTCTGCACTTGACATTCATCTCCTCTCAGATCACTTGAGTGTGACTTTCCCTTGGCTTTGCCCAGCGTGGAGCCCGCAAGTCCTCGACGACGGCGCTGACATGCATTGTTGGTGTGTCACTGGGTTTTGGAGAGGGCCACGTGCGTCCAGTCGGCTGAGACAAGTGCTCCCATACATGATGTCAGACATGAGAACGGACGGTCTCCAGAGCAAAACACACTCCCATCTGCAGGGCTTCGTGGGCACAAAGAGACTTATCTGAGAATCGGCTCAGGGACCGTAAGAGCCAGCTGCTTTACGTGCTTTGTGCAGAGAATGACGTCTCCGTGTTCTCAGAAAGCCAACGGGAATTTACATTTTTAGCGTTCTATGCGGCTGATGCTCTCATACAGAACAATTTGTGCAGGCCGAGCGCTCGAGAGCCTTGCTCAAGGATACTTGAGCAAGAAAAATACTCAGTGGCTGAGGAATTTGTAACCTTCTGAATGCGGGATAATCTCTCAACCAAGAAGGCCACACTGCCAGGCAGTTAAAAAGTGGATAATGGGGGAAATCATTTTAGAGTAAACACATGTAAATGCTGTTTACCCACGTCTCAAATTCAGAAATGCCGTTTGTGCGTACTTCACACTTGTTGGTGCGCTCAAACTGAGCTCCCTTCGCAAACTGAGATGATTGTTTTGTCCTCTGCTGGAGAGTTGTATCCCCATGTCAGCATCCGGGGGGCGACCATCAATCATCCGCCCAATCATGCTACACCAAAGTTAAAAGAAACGAAGCCTTCGTGCTGACGTTACCAGGCATAAACACTGACCGGAGCAGCGTATGAGGCAGAGGGACGAGTTAGAGATGGGAGAATGGACATACTGTGTGTCATTATCTGAAATGTTCTGCGTCAAATAAAACTCATGGATACTCTGTATCTTATAACCTGTATTACCACGACATTACAGCATTACATTGTTAGTCCACAATGGCCGTAGTTAACACATGTAAGTTAGAGGGTTTCTGCAGAGCTGACCAAGTTAATTTTAAGCCTTTTTATAGACCTTTTTACAACAACACAGAATGCCATTAAATTCCTATTGCTCAGTCATACTGGTATAGTCATGCCTCGAAATATTTACCATGTGCATGATTATTGACATTTATTTTTGTGCTCCCCTTTTGTTTGTGCTCCCCAGCTGTATGTTGCAATACTTATTAGTAATAGTATTAACTCATCATTAAACATGACCTGAACCTGGATGAGCAACAGAAAACAAATGGATGAATGAACAGATCGATTAATCAATTAAAAAGGTCCAAATGGAAATTTTGCATTAGTCAGAGGCCTGGGGGTTTTCCAGACAGTTTTTGCTAAAATCTCAGACGAAAATATTTTATAACTAGTTTTACACTTTATAACTAGCCTGCCTAGGGCGGTGACAATATTTAAGACCTTTGTCACTGAAATTTAAGACTTTTTAATAACTTCTTGAGGTAAGTGAATTCAGTGCTTTTTAAGACGTTTCACGGCCTGCACGTACCTTGTTAAAAGTACTGTGTTATGCACTGACAGACAGATGTGAGAAAGAAACGGAAAAGAAATGGAAAGAGTAAAGAAGGTGCGACTGAATGAAGAGTACAAAGGAGGAAGAGAGACCGAAACCTCCTGTGGATCTGGTCAAACTGTAGGGTGACAGCATACAATTTACTGAACCTTCAATATTATTTGCTGATGAATCAGCTGAGCCACGCCGCCCCTCTAACCAAACCTAACCACCATGTCTTTGGACTGGCGGATCAAGTGGAGCAAAAGGAAAAAAAAAAAAACTTACTCAAGTATGAAGGTATGAAGAACATACAAACTCCACAAAGAAAGGCCCCCAGCACAGGCTTCAGTCGTGACATTTTAATTTGTGACTGGTCAGAGCTGCCTCATCCTCGTGGTTCTTGAAATGCAGGAGAAACAACTGAAATGAAAAGTTTAGCTTCTGAGCCAATTTTTTTTTCTTTTAGAAAAAGTCATTTAGATATTCATGGTGTAAATGGAAAGAAGGAGTCACATTGCATGTAGGCATCGTGGACTTGTCCGCACCCTTCCTCTGCTTCTGTGTTCATACAAGGTGAGAACAAAAAGAAACGAGTATGCATTGTACTTATTAAATTTGGTGATTTGCAGGCCAAAAGATATCTAGGTCAAAACTGGAATAAATTTCAGCTTCAAAGTTCATTTTTGACCATTAACCATCTGCTGAAAACGACCGTGTGACAGTCGAAAGCTCAAGGACAAGTGAGTAAGTGGACTTTCAAGTTGAGGTTTTACGTCAAGATGGAGGAAAAGTCCAAAAAGTGCTCAGAATTATAGAAAGTTTACATCTGCCACTGAGCCGCACTGGTGGAGAGAAGATTGTAAGTGAAGTTTGAGTTAAGATTGTTTGGTCACACTTCTGTTTCAAGAATGAACTTTGAAGCATAAGTTTTAAGTCAAGGTGGACGAGAAGTCCTAAAAGTGCTTGGAAAAATGGAAAAGTTTGAACCTCTACAGCTCCATGACAACTGAGCCAACTCCAGTCACTGGCGGAGACCATGAAGACTCCCCTTACTGGACCTTGAGACAAGAACTTTCCAGCTCCAGCGGCTGTTACGTGGAGTTCAGACGGGCATCGTGATCACACATGAGCTCAAATGAGCAAAGAGTGCAGAGAGTGATGAACAACCTCAGGCCCGCTGGGTGTGAATGAATCTGTGTCATCAGTCAGTCAGACAGCGAGACGGGCTGGGACGGCAGGGGAGTCTGTCGACTTCATTGTCCCGACAGAGGCTGATGGGTCCCTAAAAGACTGACAGATTTCACTTGGCCTAGGGCCAGCAGACAAACACACACACATTTACATACAAGCGGCACCCTACACAGCATGGGAACTTTCGGGGCTGCTTGTTTCGATGAATGGGCGACGGAGGCGGAGGGCAGATTGTCAAACTATTAGTGTCAAACACAGGATTCAAAAATCTTGTCCCCCGCCAGTTAATGGAGAAACAAACACTGCAATCATTTATTTTTAATTGAAAGAGACTGAAGTGTTCGCCGTAAAGCTGTAGCTGATACTCTGAACAGAAAAACACCCTTTTTGTCGTCTCGCATCATGACATATTAGATATAGACGGTAACCGATGGGTTACTAGGGACAGCATGAGCATGGAGTAAAAGTGAAAAACCCTACTATCCACAGTAACTAATGACGGCTTGCCAGGCTTAAAATGGTCTCGTTTTCAGATATAAGTGCGTGGGAAAGAAGTTGGATTATCTCCTTTTGTGTCCCTCGGAGGATCGGAACGTCGCACTGAACCTGCTCCTCCTCCCGAAATGAGACAGGCCTCACAGACACCAAAACTAATGGTGCGTTCAGGCGCTCCTTGTCAATTTGAACAATAAAACATTATGCTTGTAACCATGACGTAGCCTTAAAACGAACATGAAAGTGTAAATATCAGTGACAAAAATGCACGACTTTACTGGAATATACAGCAATATAGTCTAAATTCGCCAGTGATGAAGACGTTCATTGCTGTAGTTCATATGACATAATCTTCCTGTGGCTCCTTCCTGGTAAATGCAGTGTAACATTTCCTGACATTACGAGTTGATGAGGGCGACCTGAACACTATGTGTAACAACTGACTGACCCACAGCGACACGGGGGACAAAACAAAGGGATGTACTGGTTGAATCCAACAAATGTGGATGTTTTTCTGTAAATCTGGACTCAGACGGCCTTGTGAACCTGCTAGGAGGTACCTGAAATGAACTTTGGAGCATGCAGTCCCCGAACTGGGACAGGAGAACTTTAAGAGACCTGTCACGACCGACTTTTACACCTGCAGCAACGACCGATTAAAAGCTTAATGTAGGTCACATCCCAAGTCAAGAGCAGGCACAAACTAAGTTCCAAGTTCGTCAAGTTTAGGTTTTAAGCCATTCGAAACAAGTCAACGTGAAGCCACAAGTCCTTGAAAGCAAGCCCAAGTCAAGCCTCAAGACATCTAAGACCAAGTCCAAGTCAAGCCTCAAGACATCTAAGACCAAGTCCAAGTCAAATCTCAAGTCCTGAGGTCATGCCTGAATTAGGTTTCAAGTCAGGACAAGACCAAGTCAAGTCTCAAGTCCTTAAAAGCAAGCCTGATTCAGGTCTCAAGCTTTTTGATTTCAGTCAAATTAAGTCTCAAGTCCTCTAGGGCAAGTTCGAGTCAAGTCCCGAGCGTCTCAAAGCCAGTTTCCAGTCAAGTCTCAGGTCTTTGAGGGCAAGTCAAAGTCAAGTCTCTCAGAGAAATCTCAAGTCAAGTCTCAAATCCGGGTAAAACCACGTGTCTCAATAAAAAAGTTATAGTCAAGGAAACAAGAACGTATTCTTTTGTAGCTTTTTAACAGAGTTTTACATATTTTGAAAGCATAAACAGAAATATTGAATACTAAAGGATTAGACGTTTAGGTCAGAACTTGAGACGTGAACATGTTGGCACTCAAGTCAAATGAAGTCTCTAGAAAGTCGGTAGTTATGTAAGTCAAGTCTCAAGCCGTCATTTGAGTCTGACTCAAATTACACCTAGCTTAAAGGCGATTTGTCTCAAACTGAACGCAGCGATGATGGGACAAGCCGTTCCTCAGATTTCGCAAACACTCCGAAGCTTTCAGCTCTGACTCCTGACGGAAGGGAGCTCGGTGTTGAGCTGCAGTCAGAAGAAAGCAGGCCTGTCGTCAACCTTGACCCGCGGCGCTCTGCGTTAATGAAGACCAACCTGTGGTCTCAGTATCTGCCTTTGAACCATATTCAAAGAATGTCGCTGTTCAACCTCTTTCACACGTCGCCTTTTCCTGTTTTTTTGACATTGATGTCGTCGCCCCGCCCATGTGGAACAACACTGAAAAAAGGGGCAGAGATGGGGGCCGTATATTAATCTGCTCCCCTGTATTAAGGTCAGCGGAGCTGCCCCGCAGTCACAGCAAACACAGTGGAGACTCGGGTCTAAATCAATTTACTTAGGAAAACCTGAGGTCACTGAGGGTTAAGTAAGAGGTGGCGGCGGGGGGAGGGGCGGGGGGGGCGGGGGTGCTGTTGTTCCTCCATTCACCATATCTGATTTAATACGCATCGGAGCAGGGGAGGCGAGGGAGGAGGGGAGACGTAGCAAATAAACTCAGCGGATATTAAAGGTCAAAGGGTCGTCTAACATGTGTTTTCTGAGACAGACTTACTGAAGACTAAAGCAGATGAGTCACAGCTGAAAACCGAGGTGGCACAGATGTGAATCGAGTCAAAAGCGAGGCCCGTTTTTACCTCGCACCATCTAGACTGGTCACACAGGTCCGGCAGCCCGCAAGGTACGCAGTACCTCCGTTCAGTACTTACAGGGCAACATCCCGAGTTTAATTTTCAAATATATCACAGCTCAGGATAAATGCAGCTTCTTACAGCTGTTTTGCAGATACACATAGTTTGGAAAAAGTCACGATACTGTTCTGGCAAAACTTACAAACTGCTACTCTGACTTATCGAGTCAATGTGTCTTTTTTATGTTCTTACTAATCACCACGTCCATTTACTAGCTTTTCTCTCAAAAATAAACTACTGTTGTTTTATTCTTTTGATGGCGTGTTTCATTTGCATTGGTAAGCCACGTGTTGCTACTGTGTTTTATTTTCCCCCCTTGCTTTCTAATGAATCTTTAATGAAATCCTCACTGTGTAAGTGTTTGATGCGTTAACCGCAACATTTTAGGGGCTGATCTGGCTCGACGACGACGACGAGACATGTCGACTTCTAGAGCAAAATTTAACCCCAAACATTAGAAACTTGTTAAAATGACATGAATTTTAGTGTTGATGGAGCATATTTCCTATTTTGATGGATAACTGATCAAACACTGATGATGTTACATCCAGTAGGAGCTCCAGTGAAGTTTGATGGCAGTAAGAGTTTCACTGGTCTAAAACAATCATGTTTCCTGAATTTCTTACTTTTTTCTTACATTTACCTATTTATTTGAAATCTGTTCTTTTTGTTTCCTTTCTCTGTAGCCATTTTCTTTGCTGATGCAAAAACGTGGATTTGCCACCTGAGGAGCGATAAAGTTTTCATATTTTATCTTCTTCTAAACAACCGATTTTGGTGTCAGTCCCTCAGAGTTCAAGAGCGAAGCCTTTTTTCTCTGATGCTCAGCAATAATACAGACAGAAAGCCATGAGAGAACAAGAAACACAGACCATTTTCTTCACCTACAACTTCTGAATTGCTCAGGGAGACAAGTATTAAAGATATAACGTGTTAAAATCTAATATAATACCTTTGGTTTTAGACAGTGACATCTTCAGTGCCTTGCTCTGGGGGGCTTCAACGGTCTTCTGTGTCTGCCGATGGACTGAAGCTGTGAACTCTTTCCCCGTCCACTCTGACGTAATTGAGAATAAAACCCTAATAAGGCAGATTTCCCAGTTTTTCCCACACTGGGGACAGATACGGACACAGTAACGTCTCACGAGCAGCCGCAGCTCTGTGGAAGTCATCAGTATCAGATGGCAAGATGGGGAAAAGGTTTCTCACGCAACAGTTTTAAAAGATATCCAGTATTATTATTGCTCCGAGGTAAGATTATTTCCATATGGCGGCGGTACAAGTGATACCATCATTTGAGTTATGATATAACTTCCGTGTTTTATTTTCATTTAATTCTAGTCATCAGTCATTCACACCGATACAGTCTATGATCAGGCTGCAGATGGTCTTTTTTTTTTTTTACTTTCCAGGGCGTAAAAGGATCAGAGAAAGCTTTTTCTGTCCCCGCTAAAGCTCCACGGGTCAGTTCTTTCACCTAGAAAGAGCTGAATATTTTACTGTTTGAGAAAACCAAGCACAGGACAGGACAGGCTGGATTTTGATGATTTGTTGTGCTAGAGAAATGACATTTGTATATATGCACAAATGTCACTTTTAAAATTCAAAAAATAATTTCGGATTCTCAAAGCGCACCAGCAGGTGGCGCTAAGGGGTCGCAAATACTACAAGAAGCATTGGGCTCCTCCTTTATGGTTTGTCTTGATCAAAACAAACAAAACCGATTTTTGTCCAGTTTTCTTTAAAAATCAACAAAATAAAAGGATTTAAAAAATAAATCATAATATCCCTTTAAGAAAAAAGAAAACTTTTATTAATCTACCATTTTTTCTCCACAATTATTTGATTGATTATTGGGTTTACAAAATGTCAGTGCTTATTAATAATTGGTCTCTTTCTGGCCATTAAAATTAAAAACATTTCACAGCATTAACCTTCAGTTTAAAACCCAAAAAAGAGCAAGTTTACTTTCGCAGGAAATGAATAAAAGCTGAAAATCTTCCCATTTGAGAGGCTGAAACTGTTTAACAATTTAAAAAATAATTCGTCCATCAAAAAAAGTTGAAGATTAATTTTAATCTGATCAACTCATGAACTAATCAACTAATTACAACAGTGAGAAGCTGCTTACACATCAATGCATCAGTAACAATCTGATGATATAATATATCACTAGTACCAGTCGCATGGGGCATTTCTCTGCATTAAGTACTTTTACTTTCATACTTGAAGTACAATTTCCTGATTATACTCACATAATTTTACTTCAGTAACATTTTCAGCACGGCTCTTTTTCTTGTAATGGATTACTTTGACAGAGTGGTATCAGTACTTTTTTTTCCCAGACTTCCAGTCTATAAATAGTCACAAGAAATGGAAGAAAAATTAAGTCAAATAGTCAAAGTTGTACTTGACTACAGTACTCGAGTAAATGTACCTATTTAGACTGAATAACTACTTAATACACATCTTCTGCTTATTCCAGCTTTTCAGTTAAGCTACTGTTTATAATCTTTATCACACAATACACAGAGAGAGTCATCGAAATGCATTTTATCAGGTGGAAATAATCCAGGTGTGTTGTGCATCATTGTAAACACATTTCCCTCAAATGAAAATTAAGCCTGACGATATTTGGTACCATTTTTATGTAACTTTTAAAATAGAGTTATATACAGTTTGTCCACCAGAGTGTGCTGTTTCAACTAGGTGTCCAGCTCAGTGCACATCTCGGTCACAGCTCTTTAAAAATTACCAGTTTAAAGGATCCTTAGCAAGACATGGTAACGGTCCGGGATCAGTCAGGCCGGATCTCAGACCCAGGTTCAGTAGCTGAACTTTTACTGCAAAGCCGGCAACAGTTTTTCTGATCTCCTGCTGAACTGTGAGAAAAAGCCAGCAAATACACTGAAACAGAAGGAGCGGTTTTCACACTGCGTTCATATTAAACTGGAGATAAAGTCTGGGCTCAGAAACCTTTTAAATTAGGGAAGATCAAACCAAATATCTGTTAAGGGGAAAATATCGGCTGGTAGTGTTGAGGTTTTCTACGTCAAGCCCATAAAGTTAACGTTGGTCTTCATCTCCCACTTCTGTTTTAAACAAAGGTTATTTTGCCATCAGCAGCTCTTTTCTATCAGTTATGTATTAAGTGTGCTTGAAGCAAAATTTGCAACAGCTGCTGCTGCTGGTTTCACTTTGGACTGACGATAAACAAACGTTAATCTTCCTGCTGTTGCTCAGTGCTCAGGTTAACAGGCGATTTTAAGACACAGTTTTTTGTGGCGTTGTGAGTCTGTGTTGTTGCTTCCTTGTTTGTGGACATGACGCAGGTAATAACCCGACAGCAGTGGAACTTTGTCCGTTTTAAGGTTATTAGTTTGTCAGTCACCTGAAAACAGTTAGAGGTGCACAAAAAAAAAAAAAAAAACGGACTAAAGCTGCTGTACAAATAAAGTTTGACTCACCGACTGATTCAGTTGTGTATGAGTCAGTGATTTAAAAAGGACCGTCATGTTAAGCTTTTAAAGTCAGGATACGCATTAAGCTTAATGCACATACGTGTTGCTGTTTACAGAGTAAAAGCCACGAGGCCTCAGACAAGAGATACTTAATCTGCCGCGCAGGTAAAAAGACTAATTCCAATCTAAAAGCAGGGTTTCTGATGCTGAACCCTGTGGTCTCGGCTCTATCTATCCTCCAGAAACCCTTAGAAAACTGGTCTACTTCACGCTATGGAAACTTTACCGGGGGGAGAGAAAGACATTCAGAAGCTGAGACGCTGATATGAAACAATAAAACCCAGTAAATACACGGTATTCTTGTTGGTTGAACTAGTCCCAGAACGTCCTCACTGTCCCTGCATGAGATCCAGCGTCTGAGACGTGGTCGCAGCAGACCGAAGCTGCCACTAGGTGTCAGCATTTCATCTGAAATGAACGTCCCCGGTCCTTTGCTGCTCCTCAGACACACACACACACACACACACACACACACACACACAGCGGGTCCGAAAACCACCGGACCGCATCGGATTGCAGCTCTTTCAACGATCCTGGACTTTCAGTTAATACAGCTGTTACACATGTTCCGTGCGGGTCAGGACTCACACTCTTTAAATCAGTATTACATCCATGGTATAAATACTCAGAGTGTATTAGAGGTTGTGCGCTGACCCCCCCCGACCCCCGTGCTCCTAAATTCCCGGTTAACTCCCAGGAGGTCGAGTGTGTCACGATTCCGTCGGACCACGAACCCTCTTCGGGTTAAACCGCTGGAGGCAGTGACCTCGGAGCAGCTCTCAGATATTGGTCATATGGTAAAAAACCGGGGGAGAAAATGTCAAATTGGCCGAGACCGGAAAAGATCACGCTCAGTCCCCCGAATACAGTCGGAGAGAAACGCACCTGACCGGAGAAAATGGGGAAACTAAGCAAAGCACTTGGCTGACTACACGGCTTATTGGAAAAGAACAAAAAGCCTCATTACTAAATGATAATCGATATGTTTGATCGATTTAAGCTTTTGTTTTTAACAGGTTGGCCGGCTGAAATTGTTTGAATGTTTTCCTCCTTCTGGTGACAAAACATGCAAAACTGCAGAAACGAGATGTGGGTAGAGATGATAGAAAGACACGGAAGGGGCGTCAAGACCGTATTACTACCGATAACCGATAATCGATGAGTGATGGCCGCGGAAACACAGAATCATTTGTTTGAAACTTAATCGATACTTTTGAGCCAGATTTTTTTTTTTTTTGATAACTTAGTTTCCCTGCAGCCTTGTGCTCATGCTGAACCTGTAATCAACGAGCCACATTAGGTTATCGATCATTTATATCATGATATTATTGACCCGTTGATCATCAGGCATCCTCTCGGCGGTGATGACCGGAAGGGTTTGTCCGGTCCGTCCCGTCTGAAACCTGAGACACAGAGACAGGGTGAGGGGGGGGGGGGGTCAGAGAAGGAGGGGAAGAAGCAAAGTGTGGGGCGAGGGGTGGGCGCGGTGAAAAACGGCGCATCCCGGAGTCTCCAAAGCTCCGCAGCATCCCCATGAAACAGCCAGCGGTGAAAAAGTTGCGTCTGCTCACTTCTCACAGTCACTTGTCCGGCTGTCGTGCGCGTTTTAAACTCCACCGCAGATGCGGGCAAACGCAGCGAAGTGAACTTCTTCCTCCTCGGTCCGTGTCCACGCCGAGGGCGCAGACTCATTTTGGGAATACTTTTCCAAAATACGCGCTCTGCTCCGTGCGTCGTCCTGTAGATGGGATTTCATGTTTTTTTTTTTTTTTGCAGGGGATTTCTGCACCGTGGTGCTTTTGTTTTGATTTTGTTCTTCGTTTTTCTTCTTCGTTTTTCTTCCTCTTCCTCGCTGAGAGAAAAAAAAGTTTGACTTGAACCAGAGGGAAGGAGCGAGACGAGGCTGAGAGCTGTCCGGACAAAACTCGCTCGGGACGAGACGAGGGGACACCGGGGTGAGTTGACCATGTGCTCGGGGGAAAAACAGCGGAGCTATGGAGCCTGGTGATAAATACAAGATTATCAACTTCTGGCAACATCGTGTGACATCGAAATGTTCTCTTAGTGCTTTAATTAAGTCGTATCCTCCATAATGGGTCCATCATGACACTGGTGCTGTTCTATGTTCTTAATATCACTATAATGATCCAACAACATTCTCTTGATTCACTTTCAGTTATTCCCTGACTCCACAGCTCTGTGTTCTTTAAATCTTAACTGATATCTCTACGACGGTCCTCAATAATCAATAACACTCAACAATATTCTGCCTCCTCTCGTTTTATGAAATTCGGTGGGCCTTTATCAACAAACAGCACTTTCAGGACACACTGAACGTATGAAACCGGGGAACTCCTTTAGAAATAGTCATTTTGGGCTATTTGAGGTTTAGACTGATGCTGGAATTCCAGGAATTTGCAACCCGATATTTAAGATGCTCTCTAGTAAACCCGCCTGCAAAGTAATGATTTTAAAGTTCTTCACAGGTTGAGAAAAGTTCCATTTTTCTCTTCTTATTTCTCCCCAGGATCCTACTGCGTCTTTTCTCTGAAATTCCAAAAACCTTAATCGTATCTTTTTTGTCAAAGTATCTGTTTTCATCGTGAAGAGACACTAAAATAAACCATTTGTGTGGTTTTGCAGAAGAAGTCGGGTTTTATCACTCGCAGCTTGAACCGACTTCCCCTGAAACAAGTACAGTTCGTGAAAGCTCGTTAACATTAAGATTAGAGCCCTTTAATCGACGACGGAAGTTTTTCTGCAGCTGCACATTAGTCTGCAGAAAAGTGGTTTCTGTCGTTGGACATCAAATCTCGGTCAATCATCACAATATTCATCATTTAAGAATTAAAGTAAGACAACAAAAAGATGCCTGTCTAAAAAAACAAAATACACCAGGCTTGTTTCCCTCTCTCTCAGAGATTTGGGGTTTTTTTTTTTTTCTATTTTAAATACTGAATGGCTGGTTGCATTGATTTGCATCAGAAAAAAAGTTTTAGTGCATTTACTATTGTGCAGAATGAAGAGTTCCAGCAGTCAGGGAGCAAAGGGGACTGAAAAGATGTGAAGAAATAATGGGGCCCCTCACATTATTCAGGATGACACGGGGGCTTCCCAAACCTGCGGTGGGGATGTCACTTTCATCCTGCGCCGAGCGCCTTCCCTCGCTGTCGTTTTCACACGTCTCCAACCCCCGCGTCCCGTTCGCTCGTCGTTAATGACCACCTCTGATTCTCTGGAAAATCTGTGGCGAGTTTAATGGCTTAAAAAAAAAAACGCGGGGAAATGATGGATTCGGTGCAAAGAAAGAAAAGGGAAAAGAAAAGAGTCTGGCATGCAGGCGGTTGCAGGGCGCGATAAATGTGAATTGGAAGTGAGTAAAACGCCCCGCTGTGAGGACTCAAAAGTCTCTTCTCCCACAAAACAACAAGTCCACACCAATTACGCCGTGTGGCCCGGGGCAGTTGTTCCTTGTGGGTTTTGTGGAGAAAAGAAGCATCGGTGGCTTTTACACAAGCAGGGGAGTAAATCCACTACACCTAAACGGAAAAAGGCTCCCTGCATCTTTTAACATTTACCACCAAAACCTCCAGACCTGCTTAAACACACACATTCAATTTCCAGGAACAAGCGGAGCAATGACGGATGACTGAGAAGTTCTCATCATTTATCAGAGATATGTCAGCCAAAGCTTGGATTTCTGTTTATTTCAGCCTTTTGTTTCCTGGGTAGTAAAACAAAAACAAAAAAACCCAGTAACCAATAAATAAGACAGAAAACCAGCAATGAACCAGCAATGAACCAGCAATGAACCATTCCCATTTGAGAAGCTGGAACCAGCAAATTTTCTGGGCATTTTCCCCTAAAAAATGTCAGTTGATCCGTCATCAAAATTGTTCCTGACTAACTAATCACTTAATTAACTAACTGCTCCAATGGCAACTTGAGGTGGTAGGACAACGTAAAATTCGACCTCTCACTATAAATGTTTAGGTTTACTGCAGCATGTGAGAATGAAAAACTCAGATTCTCACAAGTTTATTGTTTCTCCCCCAATTTAGCACCTTAATTACCCAAAGTTGTTGGGTGATTTACTGAGTAGTAGATGGACAATTTTGATAAGAGAGTTGTCGTTTTTAAGTAAATATGCCAGATGTTCACCGGATCCAGTCTCTTAAATGTGAACATCAGTTTTCTATCAGTGTAAACTGAATATCTCCGGGTTTTGGCCTGTTGGTCGGACAAAGCGAGACATCTGAAGACGTCTTTTTGTGCTGTGGGAACTTATAATGGACATTTTTCAAGATTTTCTTACAACGAAATAATTATTCAAACGTTTGAAAAAGTCATTGACGGATGAAGTGACAGACCTAATCATTAGTTTGCAGCCATTTATCCATCCTCTTCTCTCTAATCTGAAATGATCTTCTGATCTATATTATCACTATTTTGTAAAAAAAAAAAAACGTGAGTGTGTCTTTGTACTTCAGCCTTTGTAATCACAGTAAAATTCAGGCCACACTTCCTCTGGGTTACAGCTGTTATGGATTTATGTTCAAGTGGATTACACTGTTTGCTTTTCTCGCTGACCCCTGCTAATCACCGGCAAACAGGTTCAAAAGTTAAACCAGGATCAGATTATTCTGACAGTAATGGACAGCCGGGACACATGGGGACAGATTGATGAAATAAAGAGAACTAGAGACGTAGTTAAGTTCTAAACTGCTAAAGCCAGATCATGTTAAACGGTCCTTTTTTTCTCCAGAACCCTCACGCACACTTTCACCGAGCTCTCAGGACATTTATTTTGAGAGTTACTGTGAAACTCCGGTCACTTTTTCCACCAGATCTTTGATGACATGAGAAACTTCCCGAGACAGAGGAAAGCAGCGATCGGGCAGCAGCAATTACATATGATGAAAACCGAGCTGTTTTTAATGCAACACCATCGCACACTGAAACACACACTCGCAGACAGACCAAGAGACATCAGAAATCAAAGGTCCGGGGGCCGCTGGGGGCCTGTAGCTCTTCCTCTTTGCTGTGTACATAGAGCTCTTCGGGATCGGCTTTGATGCGTCTGTTAATTAACCCCTGAAGGGACAGCAACATCGCCACGCTCAAACCCGACAGCCGCTGAGCAGGAGAGTCGACGTGTGTGTGTGTGTGTGTGTCTGAATTTGAAGGGCGGATGTGAAGGATGCCCCACGCTGTGAGGAGAGACGCCCGCGATGACATTTTGACACGTTGTGAAAAGGAATGATCCCAGATCTCAGAGAAGTGTTTGGCTTTCTGCAGAGGGACAGATCAGCTTTCCCATCCTTCACTGGGGTCCGTTTGATTATCACAGGGCGGTTATCACCACATCTGATAGCTTTGCCGTGTTCAATGAACGCACCATGCGGCGCAGAAGCTGACTGGCTGCCTCGTGATGAAGAGCCTCGGCCTTTTCCTCGTATGAGAAGCAGCGAAAGCGAAAACAAGCTCTGAAAAGCTGCCAAACCGCAGAAGCATCAACCGGGCAGAGCAACAAACGGGAAATAGCTTTGTTGTGTTTTTTTTTTTTCTTTTCGTTTTTTTTCCTTACCTAAAATTTTTTAACATGTGGCGTCCCTGCGGGGCCATGTGGTATTCTTTAGCAATCAATCCACCCGTGGCCCCGTCTCTCCGTGAGCTCAATCAGACCTTGAGGTCAGAAGGAATCTGTCTGGCCCCCGGAGGCCCCCCGCTTCTTCTTTCCTCCCTCCAGGAAGAGAGGGTACCCTACGTGGGCCAGGGACAGACTTCATCCCGTGGGCCCCTGGATGTCTGTGACATGCGGGTAGTGACGGGGCCTCGGCAGGTTTTCCACTGTGTCAGCGGCTGTTAGCTCTGATTTCAGGTGAGAGTGGCCCCGCTGCTGTCTGACAGCCGTGAACCCGAGAGCACAGACATTCAGTCTGACCGTTCAACGCGTCGGCACTTCAGACCGACGGACGTTCAGCTCTGGAACGACCAAAAAAAACCCCAAAGTGTAGAAATACCACGACGTAGAAATACTCTGGTCAAAGACCTGCATTCGAAGGTTTACTTCACCTAAAAGTATTAGTAGCAATGTGCACTTTAATAGTATCAAAAGTAAAAGTACTCGCGAGTACTGTCACTAATAATAAGCCAACGTTATACTGTAAATATTGACAGTATAATGTGGCTTATTATTAGCGACGCATGTATGAAGCCTTTAATGTTGTATCTGGTTGAGGTTATTCCAGCTTCTTCTTAATGATGGATCATAACGTATAAATCTTCATCTGCGACGTAACTACTCACTACACCTGTCTCATACATGTAGTGGAGCAAACAGAAAAAACACTAAAGGAAAGTACAACTATCTCAAAATTGTACTTAAGCACAGTACGAGTAAACTATTTAGAAACATCCCACCATTGGGGAGAAATTGCCTCCTGGAAGCTTCTCTCATTCAACATGGCTTTGTTGTTTTAGTTTAACACTTTCTCATCCTTTTGCTTTTATTAAAATGTGGTTTGAGTTCATTTTCTAGTCTCACATCTTCGATCACAAGTTACATTTCAGAATGAGCTACGTATCTGTCCATCTACCTCACCGATCAGTGTTTTAATGCTCTGTCACCAGTATTTCAGTTCAGTTCTATTTTTCTTTCTAACTTTGGGCTGAAAGCTGCCACAGATTTAACATAACGCTGTCTTTATTATCTGAGAAGCGCGTGCACGCAGACCAGCTGCGGGTCGAAGTGAAAATTACACTCCCCGGGTCTGCAGAGCCGCGACGGTCCGCATGATGTAAACTACACGGCCAGAAAAATGTGCGTGATGGGGTTTATGTCTGCACACGCCAAACGCAGTATAAACAGAACCGTGTGCACACCCGCCGTCCGTGTCCGCGCAGGTGTTGGACACGGTGACAGGAAGAATGTAACGTCCAAGATGACGCATCGCGACACAGCATCCCACCTTTACATTTATGACATTGTGAGGAAAATTCAGCACAAGTTATTTTTGACTGCATTATGCTGTGCAGGTGTTCACGCACATTATTATGTATTCCCCCTGTAGGACGTGCGCGCGCGCGCGCACACACACACACACACACACACAGTTATGGTTAGCCAACTGTGACCCAGAGCAGCAGGGAGTTTCCCTGGACGCTTCATTTAAGAACTAATGCCACGAGGCTGAACAGCTATTACCTCTAAACACTCACACATTCATAAAGGACGGAAATTCAACTTTGAATAAGTCAGTGTAGAGCTGTGTTTTGTTTGACCCCAGGTGGTGAGGATGAAGTGAATGTTTCTGGTTGTATTCTGGAAACTATCTCGCAGAGTCAGTAAATGTTTCAGGAAGCGGCAGCAAAAACGGCCCAAGAGCTCCTTCTGGGCCCTGAGAGTCACTATCCGGACGATCTGACGGTGAAAACCTGCGTGGGCCGCTTATTTTGTTGAGACGCTGAATAGCTGTTAATGTTCACGGGTTTCCCACAACTTACCCGGACATCTGATTCAAGTTTCACAAGTTTGGTAAACTTAGGGGATATTTGTGGTACGACTCAACGTTGCACATCAAAGGCCTATTTTCTGTGCTCTTCATTTGTCAAAATCTGTTTACTGAACAGTTTTATGAGGCATATAAATGTAAACCTGCTGCTGTCAACAAATATCTCCATCATAAGGTTTCCTGCAGCATGTAAACTGTTGTTCTGAGAACAGAGTGTGTCAAGGTCGGAGTATTTGATCCAAAATGTTCATTGTTTCGGTTAAGCCAGAAACACTAGTTGATTTCTAGGAAATACATTGGTCGTACTATGCATCTCCCACAGTAGTGATCGATACGATGTGATGCAAGATGTCGATGAAAAACGGCCACAAAAAAAAAAAAAGTCTTTGCTGGAAGAACAAAGTTTAAGAAAAAAGTACTCACTGTAGGTGTTGATAATTTAAAGGGGTCCATCTGGGCAGTGAAGAGGAAGTCAGTGGTCCAAACGGTGGCAGTAAAACAGCGAGTGGCCGTGCTGTAGCCGGACCATTTGGCCAAGGGTCAGGGATCAAAGCAGTCGGCCTCAGTGGTCAGTGTGGATTTCACGCCGTCGGCATGCGGAGCTGGGGAGGCACACACACGAGGCGGGACATCGGTGAAGACTCCAGACAACTGCAGCATGTAATCTCTCAGTGAGAGCTGAGGGAGAAGAACAGGGATCGCTCTCTAGGTATTTAACAGATGAGTAGAAAAATTTAGTGTCCGGCTCGAGGAGGCTTGGACAAGATTGGACACTGCAAGAATCAAACCTGCAGACTTGCCGGTTCAACACGCAGAGGGCCCCCCCTCCTCGTGCCTAAGAGAGAACCTCCATCAACATTCTTTGTAGTTATTTTGTGTCTTTCTCTGGGGTTTATTTTGCAGGTTCAGAACTCCTGAACTTCAGTAGTCCATTAATGCAGATCTTTCCCAGAACTTCCCAACCGGTCTGACACTCTTCTCCATAGTTATCACACAAAATACAATAAGATACTCCAAAATATGGAAAACTGGTTATATTTTCTTAAGGTAGAGCTTTCTGCTGTCAACCAGATTTAAACTGCTTCACCGGCTTAAATGTAGGTGTGCAGTCTAAGTCTGCACCGTGCAGCTGTATTATGTGAGGAAAAATGATCAAAAACATACATGACTCTGCTCTGTATCGGCAGAATTTTAATATTAAGGCATTAGGAGCAAAAAAACAAAAACAAAAAAAAACGTGGCAGACAACAAATGCTAGAAACAGCCACGTCAAACAGACCCACAGACCAAAACTACCAGCTGGGTCCTCCTTCCCTAGACCTCTTGAGTTCATTTAAAACCAGAAACATTTCAGTCATAATTTTGCATCTCTAACATTTCGAGCTTCACATGAAAACTGACATAACAGAGCGAACCTGGTCAAAATAATTTAGTTTAGGGCTGCAACTTACAATTGTTTTAATTATTAATTACTGATGAATCTGATTATTACTTTTTTTTAATTTAACTAATTCTAAACATGTGGTCTTAAAGATGTTACAGTGTCCTAGAACTCAAGGTGATTTTCCTACCTTACTTGTTTTGTCTAACCCTCAGTTTACCATCATATATTTGACAAGCTTGAACCGGAGAAAGTTTGGAATTTTTCATTGATAAATGACGGAAATGACTGAGTCATTATCAAAATTGCTGGCAATTACATTGTCTCAGGACTAATGCCGTCGTAGCAAAAAGACAGAGACATTCAGTCGAGTCGGCCACTGCCTCTGCATAGTGTCAACAAAATGTGCCCCTGTCCACGATTAGAAGAATGAGGCAGGGACCATTTAGAGCTTTGTTGTGAAATTATTCCTTGTTGGGGGGTTGCGCAGAGCCACACTTTCTGAATAGGCCGGGAACACGGTGGGGTTTTCATGTCAGGTGTGGAGCAATCACGTACAATCACAGGAGTACGATGCGGCGCATGGATGGCCTGTCTGCATTCATACGAGCCTCACAGGAAGCCGTAAGCTACCTTTAAGCACTGCTACTGCAAAAAAAGTGAGGTCGGGGTCTGCTGGGGCACACAAGCGGGAGGCGTTCATTCATTCAGTCGGGTCGAGGGTCTGAGCCGAGTCCTGCTGCAGCGGGGATTTCTCCTCTGAACTCAGCCGCCACATCTGTTTGCTGTTGGTGAGGGCAGGAGGAGATCAGCCACAGGATATTGAACATCCAGGCCGAGAGAGCGGCGTGAAGCCGCTTACACTGACAGAGGCCGTTTGTCCTCTGAGAATCTCCCGGAAAAAAAAAATTACACTGGCTGATGGTCTGATTCAGAAATAGTGAACAAGTTAAGGTTAAGAAAATATTATTCAATCAGTCTGGTTTTTCTTGCATTTCCTCCTCTTTCTGTCCCATCAGCGTCCTCTGTTTATTATCAACTAAAGGACGTATAATAAAATAAGACAAGCAAGAGGCTTTATCCAGGTACGATAAACTTCCTCTCTCCCCTGTGCTCCGTTTCTAGCTTTCAGAGATTGGAGATTTTGGGTCTCACTGCTTCTCTGGAAGTTAAGAGGAACAAGACTCGGGAAGTCGGTATAAATTCAAATGTCACTCTTAGCCTCTATTTGTGCATCCGCTGCTCGTACAATAAAACAACACCCCTTCGATCGAAGCTGCGTTCTATTTTAGACTCGTCACCGACCTGGACTTCTTTTATGGGGTAGCTATTATTCAAAAGGAGAATAGGTGTAGGGCCCAACCATAAATTCCAGCAAGTGGCCCTTTCGGAAGGGGTACGGCGCCGAGGAATTGACTGCCTGCTCTGTGATTTTACTCTGGTGCGCCGTGACCTTTTGAGTTGAGACAGAGTCATTTGTTTGCTTGACAAGAGCTGCTCTAATAATTCAGGGGGACAGCGGCTGCTGGTAATATTCGGTGATGAGCCGAACTGTACTCTGGTAAGCCGGCTACACCTAGAAGGCAGAGGCATTTGTTTTCCTGACACAGGGAATACCCTCTCACTGCAAGCGGTTGACTCCTGCGAGTCGCGGCCCTTACACAGGACTAATATATATCCCGTGTGTCTGTGAGTGTTTGTGGGCCCTTAGTTATTTCAGTGTGTCAAAGGTGTTATTACTTCCTGGATATTTTTGGGTGCATTTCAGGGGGAAGTCAGTGTGGTGCATCAACAGCCTCCTTGCAGACTCTGCGAAGGGAAAAAAAATGTTCAAATGTATGTGAAAGTACACGGGAGGTCATGATGGAGGGTGTCCATCATTTCATTATTAAATAAGTGTAAGCGAGACTGTAAAAACGACAAATTTGTGACATTCATGCAGAAATAAACTGTATCAACTTCACATACGGACCACGAGCTTCAAATAACAGTGCACTCCGTAAAATATTCACACAGAAGCAGCATTAACCGATGAATAAATAAAATCAGACGGGTTTTCTCTACAAACAGATGACTTTATGTTCCTCAGAGTGGTTTAGGGTAGAGAGTAGTGACTTGAGCAAGAGGAAAAGGATGAAATGACAGAATAAACAGTCACTGATTTCGGCACAATGACTCGACAGAAAGGGGGGAGGGTTGCTCTCAAGTTGTTCCCTTAAATAACCTTATTGTAAGGATCTCTTTCTTGGCTATTATACTCAAATGAATCATTGTGTGCCCTTTGAAAGGAGCCTACAGTCAACAGTGGGAGGTGACGGTTAATTACACCACTAACTGAGCTATTGAGTTGCTAACATGGTTGTTAGTTACATCTAGATTTTCAGTAGCCACGCAGCCTTTTTGTACGTGAACTCTAGTAACTTGTTAGACCGCAAGCAAATGTCCCACAACAAGATAAAAAGTTGCTGGGTTTGTTGCTGGTTAACTAGTAGTAGTAGTTGGGTTTTTTTTTTTTACTCTAAATATAAACTTATAAGTACAAAAGGTCGCAAATCTACATTTTGAGAAATATATAAAACGGTGACTTAATTTTTAATGTACTAGATAAAAACCGAAACTATTGACGCTCACTTCAAAAAACCGAAAAAAACTCACGGATGTAACATTGTCAGGGATTTATATCAAATGATGACCAGCGTGTTAAACTGTAGTTTAACTCTTTTTTCAGGCTGCAGTGCCAGCACCGATCACTAAGCGTCTAAAGGTGTGAACAGCAAATGTTAAGCCTGACTAATAATGATTTGCGAGGACAGATCAGAGGACTGCGAGCGTGAAAGACTGCCATTATGTGCCTCATATATCACCTCAACTAAGGGGGCTTGTGTGTGTGTGTGTGTGTGTGTGTGTGTGGTGAGGGACTTCCCATGAGGCTTCACTCCTGGCCTCTCACACCTGTTACACTGATTCATCCACAGCAATAAAGAGACCAGGCAGAGCTGTCAGTCAGAAACTCAGCTTGGTTAAAGAGGCAGTAAAGGGGGTTTGGTCATTTACAAACTCAATGAACCGCTGGTTCACTTAAGTGTGTGACCTACAACCCTCGGCTGGTTGGGCCGTGTTGTTACAGGGTCCGTCCTGTAACCAGAGGGTCACGGGTCTGGTTCCTGAAACTACCAGTTATTTGGTTAACAACTGTTTCAAGTCAAAGTCTCCAAGGAACACGTGCATTCAAGCAGTTATTATTCCACCTTCGTCAGAGCACTGTCATAGATTTATTGCTCGATCTTCATCCATTATGCACAGAGAAAATGAAAACATACGATTAACCGGCGCGGCACTCAGCAAATTGCATAACCCGACCAAAGCCAGATATTGACGAAAATGTCGAACAATGCCCTCTCTGCCACGTTAAGGGAAGCGATAAAAGAAATTCCTAGATCCGCCCCTGTAACCGGCTCTGCCCCAAAGTTTAATGGGTCTTTCCCTGGGCCATGCCCCATTACGCCATCAAGTCTGGCGAAAATCGGTTCAGCAGTGCTTGAGTAAACCCTTTTGACAAACAAACGAACGAACAAACAAACGAACAGACACGGGTGAAAACGTGAGCTCCTTGACTGAGGTAAAAAAAATTAACAACAAAAAACACTGAATGAGCAGATTTCAGTTGGTGGTGAGATTCTTCTCATGTTTAACTGTGTTTTGATATACTACATTTACTGATACACTTCTCAGTACGACGGTGGAGATGAATCGGCACCTCTCTAAAACAGTTTCAACAAACAATCACTATAACCTTCATGGTACAATTCCCTACAGGACTCATGTATTCCATGGGATTGGGTTTAGCTCGACCTAAAATTAACTATTTATCATGTATTTTACGCCCTCTTGCGAGACGTTATCTCGTCGTCTTGATATGGTTTTTGACGTCTTTACAACGGGGCCATAGCTAATGATTATTTTAATTGTGAATTAGTGAATCTGTAGATTGATTTTGAAAGTAATCTATTAATTTGTCTATAAACTGTCGGTTTTGTCCGACCAACTGGCCAAAACCCAAAGATATGAAAATCACAATGATATAAAGCAGAGAAAAGCAGCCAATCTTCACTTCGGTCTCTGGTATTTTCTGGCAGTCGTTTTGGCAGCAAATTCAGATGATTGAAGTGCCGTGTTAAGAAAATTCTCGGATTTGAGAAACTAGAACTAGCAAATGTTATGAAGTTTTTGTGATTAATGCGATTAATTTTTTCTCTCAAGACATTCTCACTGGACTCAGTCCAGTGTGAGTCTTCTGCTTTAAAGTTACACAGAGAGAAAATCAGGTTCCCAGATGTTTAGATTTTGGTCTTTAAAGAAAAATCTAAGTAACATTATGGAACCTGAATGAAAAGTCTCTAAGTATTCTTCATTTCTATTCTGGCTTTGAAGATAAAGTTGTATTGTTCAAGCCACAAAGCCCGTGTGAATAGTGCTGGCGGAAAGGTCAATAGTCAAATAAACCTTGGTGACATGCAGGCTAAGACCCCACCCCCCTTTATCCCCCGTCCCCTTTAACCCCCAAAACCCGCCGCGCCGACCCCCACATCCCCTCTGCCAGAAAGCAAATTGAGTCGTGAGTCACAGGGGTTCACGGGAAAACAGAAAGCCCCCGCACGGTGAGCTGTCTTTCATGACAAAACCTCTGACATGTTTGCCCGGCGTTTGAGGATGAACTCACAGAACCAGGAAAGATAAACAAGGGGCAGTGGGCTGAGTGTGCCAAGTCAGGCACCACGTGGAGACGCCTGATGGTTTTACACTGATGATGATTTTAGGCATCATGCTACTGCTACAGTTCAGTGTTTTTGATGAGGGAGACTTTGACAGGACAGACACGCTGGCTGGTTCTGACCTTTTGGTTATAGGGTTTTTTTTTCCGAAAAGCATTAAAAATAATATTTAGATGCAAAGGCATTAGTTACATCATCCAGCTGTCTTATTTTTGAAGGCTTTCAGGGCGTTTTGTCAAAAAAAAAATTCCGCTTATGAGCTTTTGGTGAAGATTTCAACCACATCATCTAGCAGTGTTCATCACATACAACCTGATTTTCCCCCCGTATATGACCAAGTGTGATCACTTCACATAAATTCCATACTCAAGCCACATGGCGACTACTGAGGAAGAACACAAGATGCTGTTAAAAGCTCAGAAAAAAAGACTGAACTATCACGCTCAAGTTTTTTTCTTTGTCAGGTTATTTTTGACTTCTAACATCAACCTAAAAACAAATCCGGCCAATGAGCAGTTTGGTCTAAAATTTGCAGAGTAATAGTGTTGATGAGCACTGTTTCTTTTTTTTTTGTCGTGGGCTAAAAAGGACAGCACTCACCTCACACTCAGTGCTCCTGACGAGGCCTTTTTTAATGAACGCTCTTGAACGGGAACATCTAAGTACTCTCAGTGCACCCGGAGTGTGTCTTGAGTGAGTTCTGAGTGTACTCATCTCATCCCGAATTAACACCTCCTTTCCTCAGCTTGGCTAACAGCTCTTTTTGTGTTCTTTTGCTCTCAGAGACATCATCATCATCATGGAGACTTCGGCGTCAAGAGCTGCTGAGAAAAAGGACAAAATGGACGGAAACGGTTTCGGAGACCTCCCGAAGAAACCCTCACCCTCGGAGACAAGAGGTAACGCGCTTTTTAAAAACTTTCTCCCAAGCAGTGATTTGATCCGAAATTGGTGTCCGGCTTTCTGTCAGACCTTTGCAGGCTGTGAGTCAGAATGAGCCGAGGTCTCATAGGTGCTCAGCCAGGGGGCAAAGGGGGAGCGAACGGGACTGATGAAATATACATTTCAAAGATAAAGTGCCATCTCGGGAGCTGATGCCCGTGGTTCTCCTCGGGCCTGATAAGGTACCAGCAGCAGTCAGAGGTGACTTACAGTAGATGTCTGACAGGAATCCTAAACAGACCCGTGCCTTAAAAGAGCATCATTAATGCAGATTGCCCCAGTATCAAGGCCTGGTGTGTACAGTCGAGGAGTGTGGCACCATTTGAGCCCGTAAACGCTGATGAATGGGTAACATGACAAGAGAAGAGGGGGGTCGGGGCAGGTGAGAACGAGTGTTTGTGTTGTTGAACTAAATGAAGAGTAGCACTGATCCTCTCTCGCCAGGGAGGGACAGGCAGAAGGAGAGAATACATGTTTTAAAGATGTCAGTGAACGTGTGATGAAAGCTCAGTATAATGAGGCTGAAAGACCTTGTTCTTACCTCAAGAGTATAAAGGCAAAAAAAAAAAAAGGCTGGGGCTGGTGGAGCCAGCGAGGACGACACGGAGCTTCGGAGACTGACAAAGATGCAGACTGATGGGCTGCCTTTGAAATGGAAATTAAACGTGTGATTTAGTGACATTTTTAAACTTTAATGAAGGACTTGGTGGCCTGCCATTATAAAGAAACACTCATTAATTGATAAAGAAGGAACAAAGCTGGAAATGGATCCCAAAAGGAGGCAGCTCCCCAGAAAACAACTTCCTGTTAAAGGATCATTCTGATTTATTGCAACTTGGGTCTTTATGCTCCATAATTTTCATCATAGAGAATAACATTGTACTTACCAAAGTAATTGCTGAAATCCTTTTAAGTAAGGTTATGGAGCTACCTACATGTCCATATATAAATATATACAGGTTTTTCTGGCTGTAGTCACTCCTCCTGTCCATACTGGTCATTAAAAGATCCCTTCCTAACATGCTTCCCGTGGATGAGATGGAGGAAAAAAGTCCACGTTCCTCAACTTCCACGCAACAATATACTGAATGTATAAGACTATCCCACGTTAATGAGGCTTTAGAAGTCCGAGTTGATCTAATCGAGTAGGTGTCTTCCAAAGTTACTTTTTTTCCCCCAGTACAAAATCTCCTCTTTTCTAACCTATTTCTCCAAATAGGTAGGACTGTGAGTTTTGTCCCCCATCACTTGCATTGGAAGTGTCTGAACCATACCTCGGTTTATTTGCCATAAGCTCAATTTTAACTAGCTTACTTTCTAACTTAACCATCCTGTAACTAACCATGCGCAGATGACGTAGAAACAAAATTTTTAAAAATGTGGGTTTTTTAACGTAATCCAGGATTTTACAAAACTGCCCAATACCAATGTTCTCACTGATACTGTGGTTGAACAACAAAGTCCAGAGGGTGGAGAAACATGAGCCGTCAGATGATCACCCTGATGACGGCCGCGAATCGAAATGTACTGCTCTCACGATAAACTTATACTACAAGTGTGGCTGGAGTTTTTTAGTGAGAGGATCAGACAGATTTTAGACAAGCCACTAGTTTGTCCAGATTATTTTAACCACTTTATTTGAAGGTCAGACTGAAAGGGAGCGCACCAAAAATATTGGTTATAAGAAAATGTTTGCACGCAACTTTGGCAATCGCGGTAGGTCAAAGCAAAAATCACTCAAAAAATCGGTTATTGCCACGAAACAGTTCTGCCCTTTGATTTACACAAGTGCCCACCATGGCCTAATGCGTCCAGAGATGCAGTATCAGAAGGACGGCTACCATTGTATAGACGGATGCATGACAAAATCTGTCACAGAATCTTCATATTGCCCTGCTCTAATCTCTTTGGTGAATAAAATATTATTACAAATAAAGACAATGGCTAAAATGATAAAAAATAAGATCCAAGCTGTAATAATCAGATGTATCCTTTGAGTTTCTTTTACCAGTTTGTGAAATATGTCGATTTTTCAGGGCTTTTACGGGATGTGAATGATTTTTAATTTACTGAGGAATACTGTTTTTTTTGGGATATATCCACCTCTGTACGCAACACATTTTGTAGCTTCGCCTTGACAACATTTAAACACCACCAGATATTCCTGCTGCTTCTCAGCTTAAGCAGAAGCAACAAATCCATGAGGAATATTCCCCGTTAGCATTAAAAAAAAAAAAAAAAAAAAAATCACCCACAGTTCAGAACGAGCGACACCAAAAACACGATATCACGAAAAAAACCAGTTGTACAGTAGTTCGGCCTGTCAAAGCACCGACGCACATTTACATTCTACATGAGCAACCTGCTGAGGTATTTTAGCAGAGGTGAGGACGACATGAGAGGGAGAAAGAGCGATACAGAGGATGCATGTTTTAAAGATGTCAGTGAATGTGTGATGAAAGCTCGGTATAATGAGGTTAAAAGACCTTGTTCTTACCTCCAGAGTATAAAAGGTATGAATTACTAAAAAAAAAAAAAAAAAAAAAAGAGGCTGGTGGAGCAGCACAGAGGACGACACAGCGTTTGAGAGACTGACACGGATGCAGAGTGACAGGCCACTTTTGAAATGGAAATACAGTCAGTGATTTAGTGACATCTCTTCTCTTTAATGAAGAACTTGGTGGCCTGCCATGATAAAGAAATCGAAAATTAATTGTTCACAAGAGAATATCAATGTAGGACGGTTTCACATGTGGAGTTGGCATGTTCTTTACACGGTCTTCTTCAATATTTGAACAAAGCTGTGAGCCTAGTCTTTCCCCCCACTGGATTGTAAGCACAGTTCCCAGGATGCCTCAGTGGTCACATGTTGTGTGCATATCTGACTCTCTGTGACTTTTTGATCTAGACATAGGTGCCTGTGCCTGCTGTGTACATGTTTGTTATGGCTTTATTTAGACATGACAGGACCGTCTGCATGTCTCGCAGGTTCTTGTGAGATTTGACTGAACTCAGTCAACATGTTCCAAAAACCCAAATCAAGTCGACTACATCACTTTTCTCCCCAATCGTGTGTCTTATTGTATGTCATGCTAACAGTGGTTCAGCTGACACCTGCATGACATTACTAAGAGATGTACTTACAATCTAGGTAATGCGTAGATAGATCCTGATTTGAGCATGAAAAAAGCCCCAGAAATCCTGAGTAGAAACAATCAGATTTGATTAATGTGAGGGAAAATTCTGTGCTGCTGCCTGAATAAAGTTTTACTGGGCGTTTGGGCCAAAAGCCCCACATTTTTAAAAAAACACATAAAAAGGGCTGGGTTGGTGGGGGTGTGATGCTTTAGGTACCGGAGGGACAATAAAAAAATGATCCAGTAAATCCAGTTTGAGTAACAGATCCATGAGTCTGAAGCCTTTTATGAGATGCCAAAACACTGCACAGTGGTTTATAATACTCTGAGCTGCTGGGAAAACAGTAAAATTATGATGTTCATGTCAGAAAGTTTTCTAAAAGGAACTTGTGCATATTTGATTGGCCAGTGCGGTGTGTGTAGTCTGCAGCCCCACTGTGCCCATACAGTGGTCTCACTGAAATAAATGAGGGACCTTGTGGTTTTTCATGCTAATGCTAATGCCGCTGTGAACACGACCTTAGCGTCCTTGAGCACGACACTGAAACCAGGTTTACCCACAAACTAGAAGCTGCTCAGAATATGAAACGTAGAAATGTGAAGTTGTCCAGCCTGTTGCAGCTGGAACACAAGAGGAGACGGCAGAGCATTCAGTCGGTCAACAGGAAAACTCAGGATCCATTAAACCTCTCCAACCGATCTCCAGCTCTTACTGTAACTAGCTCTGGATGCAAGTCCCAGTTGATCAAATTTGGTGATGGACGGCCCCTTTTTTTTTTGCATGTCAATGAACTAAGGTTTTTTTCTACAATGGAGTATTAGGGAGACTGAGAACAAAGTTGAAATTTTGGGAAAAAAAGTCATAATAATATGAGGAAAAAGTTGGAATTTTATGCAAGAGTACTTTTTTCACGTAGTATCATGTCTTTTTTCCTCAAAATTACAACTTAAGTCTTTCAATGTTACATTTTTCTCTAAATATTTACAACTTCCCCTCAAGATCTCCTATTTTGGTCCTAATACTAGTTTCCTATTTAGACCCATATTACAGATTTATTTTTGATGCCATCAAGGAGAAGAAGTTTTTTTTTTTCTTTGAGTGAAAGCTGGAGGATTCACTCTGAACCAGCTTTTCCTGTGAAGCCGGCAGTAAAGAATCTTTTTGTTGCCTGAAAATTAAAAAAGGAGCTCCATTTTTCATCTGTCTTGAACAAGCACGTCACCAGAAGCAGTCCATAATAATCCCTGAACAAGACTAAGACTCCTTTTACCTGAATCTTGTTCCTCTGACCCTAAAGCCAACCGCACTTGAACTTTAAATACAGCCACCCTGTTGTATATTTATATATGGCCATTTTCAATGTCAGCTGCTGAGTTTTTAATCTTCTCATACCTAAAATAAAAAGTCCCTCCATAACTCTTCTTCCCTATCAGCTTTGTGTAAGAGCCTCATATTTTAATCTTAAATAAACAAGAAGCTGCGATTCACAGCCGCCACCCGCTCCCCTCTCGACCAGTCAGATATCAGCGAAGAAGCTGTAGTGTGAGTGCTAAAAACCACAGCCATCTGCCACTGCATCGAGACAGAGCAATTACTTATCGCAGTAATATTCATTATTATTCCAGTTGCCAGCTCCTGATAAGTGAATATGCAGCTTGAGAGGGAGGCAGATGAGACAAGGTCCTTGAACCTCAGAGCTTATTCCCAAACAAGCCGGCGGCGGGAAAAGCAGACAATTCTAATATACTGCTGCTGTTCGGGGTCCCTTTTATTGTCAGTGTATGGTTTACTGTTGGCTGCAGAATTCCTGTCACCTAAGTCATGCCCACCTCTGAGCCTCGACGCCAGCTGTATAACAGCCCGCCCTGTTTTATATTCCCGTCCCGCGTTATTTATTTAGAACAATTTCCTCTCTATCAAAGGACATGGCTAATGCCGAGTTTTAATATGTTATTTACACATAAAAACAAGCTATTTACAGCGGTGTATGTGTGCAGAAGGGAGGAAAATGAATGGGCCCCCGCACCCCTCTCCGATCTGTTATATCACAGTTTAACAATCTGGATTGCTAATAGAACCATTTATCATGGAGCGGTCATTTATTTTATGTGAGCAGCCCAGGTCCTGTTCCCAGAGGCCTATGGAAATGGGGTGTGCATATAATGAAGCTCAAGTGAGAGTCACTTTGTTTAAAAAGTGGATACGCCACACTCCCGAGTCAATTAGAATGGACCCAGGTGCTCCAGACGCTGCTATCTGCTCCTTTCTGACGATCCAACCTCCTCCCCCTCGTCTCCTTGCTCTGTCCATCCTGGGATGAGCACATGAAATGTGTGTTTTTGGGGGTGAAGGAACAAGCTCTGAAATAAAATAAAACTCTGGCATTGAGACTTCTGGACCCAAGTTCGGTTTCATTTACCAAGAATCGGCCCTGGCAGCGCCGCTTTTTTGGGCTGAACTCCCCTCTCCTCCCCTGGCTGAGCCTGGGGCTCTGCTGCCCAGTTAATAGATTCAAATGAGCGCCTGCATTTCCTCTGACAGCACACATCTGTCTGCTTACACAGGCTCGGCCGCAGCGATCAGATTTACACCATCTCAGGGACCTTTATGATTTCAAACTCATTCGTAATAACCAAAGGTATTTAGAGTGAAGATATTGGTGAAAAATGCAGGAAAATGACAAAGAATCCACCAACTGTTATTGATGTATGTGTCAGTTTCTAGACTTGACCCTCCGAGAATTAAAGTCACCCTTTATTAGGGGTAAAAGTTTCCCTCGGTTTATATACATATAAGTTCAGAGACATTTCACGACGGCTTGGTTGGAATCCGATTTCCGTTGGATTGGTTAAATTTAGAGTTATTGCCTTTTCAAAAATCCATTCTATTTTTTTTTTTTTTAACGGCAGTTTCTGACTCCAGGAAACATCACCGCTAAACTTGATCCTCATTGGCTCCCCGCAGTACATGAATCCTTGAAATCTGTCCTATAGGGCCAGTTTACGGAATATGAACTTAAAACCCTCAATTTGGATCAGAAGAAGCCAATCAGAGCCCAGTTTGTACACGTGAGCAAAGAACACTTTTAAATAAATAAGAATAAAATAAAAGTACTTTGAGAAAACAAATCTTGCCACAAGTTCCATTTAGTTAATAGTTCTGGAGCTTTCAATTATAGTAAATGATCTTCATCAGCAGGTGGACTTTGTCCAGTTGTCATAGAATTGTAGATGTTCAATGTCCATTTCTTTATGAACACTTCAAGGACTTCTTGTCCATGTTGGCTTAAGAGCTGAGGTTAAAGGTCATTCTTGACCTTGGAAACAGCAATGGCAAAGAGCACAGTCTCACTACTAGGTCCATTTGCTAGCTATTTTGGAGCTTTCCATCATGTCATTTGATCTTCAACAGCAGTTTCTCACCTGATGTTTCATGAGGTTAGGGATGAACTTTGAACATCAACATTAACGCCAGTATGGACAAAAAATTCATTTCAGTGCTCAAAGAAAAATGGAAATATGAACGTTTTCTCTTCCACAACAGCTGGGCAAAGCTCCAGAACAATAAATCTTGCATTTGCGTGCTTATTTTTTGATACTGAAAAATGTATTCCTATCGAGACTCAGGGGTGATTTGAAACCCAAATTATGGAATCTGAAAAATACGTGACCTTAAATCCGTCACTGATGAGGATTTCTTTAATAGAATATTTTAGAGGAAGCTCTGTTTTCGGAGGTTTGAGCTGGAGCTCGTACGTTTTTCTCTGTGTCTGTAAACTAGGCCAGAGGAAACTACCGGGTGCCGCTAATGATTTGATTAACTGGCTATGGTGGCTCATGACATACATCTTGCTGAGAATGAGTTTGTCATTTGAGAGGGAGATTGATGTGCCGTACTCAGCGCCCCGACGCCCCCGACTCCCTCTCTCAATTCCTCCCTCCATCCCTCCCTGTAGCCTCCCAGGTCTTTCTGCTGAGTATGGCTGGTCTGCAGGGAGGGACCCTAAGTACTTAGCACCTCCTAGGCTGCCCCAGGGCACACTGGGGGGGGGGGGGGCAGACCCAAACAGGCTTAGTATCCCCTAGTATCTCTCTCTGAGAATATTTTTCAGCAGAGAAGAAAAGGAAGATTATCCTTTCCCTTCTCTGAAGTACTGTGTTTTTTTAAACACTGGGCGTAGAGCTGTAACACATGGTAGAATAATCATTTAGTTCCAATTAATCTCTCCATTTTTTATAACAATGAATCCTGTTTCAGTTCTTTAACGAACCAAAAGTGTCCAATAATATATGGTTCCAGCTTCTTAAGTGTGAGAATTTGCAGTTTCTCTCGTGTTTTCTATCATTTTCAACAGGGTTTTGTACTGGTCGGACAAAACAAGGCATTTGACGGTGTTACCTTTGGCTCCCAGAACTTGAGATGGGCAATTTTTTACTTTTTTTTTGAAAAATTAATTATTTATCAAGTGGTCAAAATAATTATTGAAAGCTTAATTGATTATGAAAGTAACTGTTTTGCAGTCCTTACCTGGGTGTTAATGGCTCGGGTGAAGTATTGCGCATGTGGCAAGGGTGATTGTGTCAATATCGTTATTTATCAACTTTCAAGAGAGTCATATCGTGATTGTATGATTTTATCATTCTATCATATTATCCTAAACCAAAACTGATGCCAATGATTCTAAGCAAGCTGCAATTAAGTCATCCATCAGTTTGATTATTTTATAGGTGGCTTTACTTACATTTGCCATATATTGTGATATACAGTATATTGATATCAGAGGACATCTTTATGGATGTTGTAAGACTGAGTTCAAACATTTCACCCAGCCCAGTGGTACATTGCCGTAATGGCTGCGGCAACCACCGAGAACACTTTTTCTTTTGGTGGCTACTCAAAATATTCCTCAGCTGGTTGGGTTGCTCTGGCAGAAACTGGACTCGTGAACTCATGACTAGCTGTGGCCTCGATCCTTCATGTTAACCTGAGATCAAAAACACCAGAAATTACACCAATCTCTGAACTCCACTGCTCACAACACCGGTATGTTTGGTAGTGTAACTAAACATCAGTCTTGATACACACAGTACTGCTGATCAATAGCAGGATGCCGCGTTTCCTGTGTTTAGACCAGTACTGACTGACTAAAGGGGTCCTGTGTATTTCCTGCAGTGTGCACAGTAAGGTTTTCCAGGGTTTAGGGGATAAATTCCTCTGGTCAACCCTGGAAGTAACAAGCATTCTTTAAAGTGCTTTGCATTAGAGTAAATAATGACATGTGCCTCAGGTTTCATCCAGCCAGTGAGTCAAACTGGAGCTGAGGCGCTGGTGACCAGACTGCCCATTAGAAACAATGGGATTAGTTTGATTGTGATGAATCCTGAGCTCTGGACAAAAGCCCTTTAGTTAGATGAATGGAGATGGGGGCCTGGATGTGTAAATAGTATTTTGAGAGAGGTGGGTTAGCGATAAGGACAGATTTCTTGATCAGGCCGGTAAAGTGGGGGCTGGTGGACAGTGAGTAATTGATGGGATGCACAGGCCCCCACCACAAGCTAGTGAGCTGTACAGGGAGCACTCAGGGGGTCAGGCCCACTGGCAGAGAAAAATGCAACCAAAAAAGGCTCAGGGTCCACCTCATACTCCAAAAGGACGGCCACTAATCTTCCTGAAAAAAAGAAGAAGAGGGGGCGGCAGTTCTTTTCTCCTTTCCTGCCTCTGTGCTGTCTAAATGAGGCCCTGCCCAGGGAGGCCTCGGAGAGGCAGGAGCAGA
Organism: Xiphias gladius; assembly: GCF_016859285.1. NCBI lineage: Eukaryota > Metazoa > Chordata > Actinopteri > Istiophoriformes > Xiphiidae > Xiphias > Xiphias gladius. The sequence goes on from NC_053412.1 coordinate 1,064,101, forward strand.
AAAATACCCCCCTGATATTAGCACAGGCTCACTAACACACAAAATACTTTTCACAGACAAACGTCTAGTTTTTTACTGTTAGTCGGGGCGGCGGCATTGTGCTACTAAAAACAACTAAATTCTATGTTTGATTTGGCAGAAAGTACAACATTTAGATTATGAATTATATTTTGTATACAGGAGATTGATTTAAACACAAAAAACTGGCGTTTTCTCAGAATAATCAGACACAACAAACAGGACTTACCACCGATCTTAACCGTAAAAAAACTTTAGAAATACTTTATGTAGACATACGTCGGACAAATTATGCCTCATTATGATATTGTCAAAAAAAAAATTGGCTACATTAAGACTACATTAAGACTTATAGTCAGAGACTGCATGACGACATCATTAACAGGGATCACGCTACAGTCGCTGTATCATGACCTCACTAACAGAGACCACGCTACAGTCGCTGTATCATGACGTCATTAAGAAGAGAGACTACCACACTATTTGCATAGTGCATCGTGACATCACTACACTACACTCTTTTGACGACATCATTAATAAAAGGTATGCACTCCAGCCACTGCACTATGACATCAACTCACCGACAGCATTGTGACATCAATACTTTCAAAAATGAGAGGCAGATGCTTTCGCTGCATAATGACATCATTCACAATGACAGACTACACCAGCTGCACCGCAGGGGATGATGATATTATTAAAAGACATTTCAACTACGCTCGTCAGACATGAATAAGAAGTTACTGCTCAGTTTTATTTATATAGCGGCCGAATCGTAGCAGAGGTTATCTCAGGGCACTTTTCACATAGAGCAGGTCTAGACCGTACTCTTAACATTATTCACAGAGACCAAACATTCCCCCATGAGCAAGCACATGGCGACGGTGGCGAGGAAAAACTCCCTCACAACAGACTCCGCTTTGTAAAACAAGCTAAAGAATTTACCAAGGTTTGAGATGATCTGCTAACTTTCGGTAAGACTGCAGGAAGCATCAGTTTGTCTGATTTCAAAAAGAAAATCAAACATCGTTCCGCAACTTTTAATTGAGGCGATGTCACTTTATGGAGGAAGAGCTGATTAGCTTTTGAAATGACTGAAGTTAGCTCAGATTCCCTCAGTTGCTTTATGAAAAGTGCGACTTTAGGGCTGAAATCAGATGTTCTTGCAGCATGTGGCCCCTGTGCATGGCCCCACAGTACAGTACCATTTTCCAGTAATCACAGCGACTCTCTAGATGGCTGTTTCCACATGAGAACCCATATGTGAGCCGACTGCATACACAATCATCTGGGCTAATGGCATTTCTGCACACAGACACACACATTTCTGTGGCTCTTTGTAAACATTTAGCTTGATGACTTTCCAAGATGCCCTCGTCCGGTTTTATCTGAAGTTTCACTCAGGGGAAAGGCTGGTCTAAGGAACCTCGAGATTAGATATACTAAGTGAAAACAGAAATGTTTTTTCTTATATTTAGTCTATTTATAGAGAGGCGGTAGATCACTGGATAAAAACTGAGTTTTAAAAAAATACATTAGTCTTTCTGCCCTCAGTTGCTCCTTACTAGTTAGTTGTTTTCAGGCTTGAGAACAGTCATTAAGGAAACTTGTGAAAACATGGCCTAGATATTCCAGATGAACCACATGTACTTTAAAAGCATATAGTAAGCAACCTGCTGGAAATATACTCACACTGGATACTTGAACGGTAGAAACTTTACCACTATTTTTTTTTAACTCACAACACCTCACAACTGCTAGCAAACCCCACACACTGACATTTTTGATACCAGAAAAACTCTCAGAAACGACACGAGCATCGCATGTTGAGCTTGTGAATATTTATGTATAGAGAAATTCCTAAAAAGGACTGATAGAAAGAGTATAGATTCAGATAAAAACAGGACACAAATTTAAATCGGATCATTAGAAATGAGGGCAGAGAAAGCGGGCATCCTTTGGTAATGCCTTGGTCTCTGTTACCGTTTGATTCGGTAATCACAGACACTTCCATTTTAATAGGACTAAGAGCAAAACAGAAGACACACATATAAAGATAAAAAAAGTGAATCATGAACTAGAAATCAGGGAGGAGAAAGTGGGCCTCCTTTGCTAATGCCTTGGTATTTTTGGTTAAAATTTTCTTTCAGTAAACATCTAGACCCTTCATGTAAAGCAAACTGGTGTTTTGGTTCTCACCACTCACCAGGCCTGCGGATCAAAGTGAGGTTTCTCTGCTTTTTGGTAAGTATCGCTGGTTGACTGAAGCCATCCCAGCACTGAAATATGCAACCGCAAGCTTCAGGCAACGTCTACAGACATCAATCTCTCAAAGCCATTAAGGTTTGCTTGCACTGATTCCAAAAACAACAGGCTGCATTCCTGGAGATTTACAACTCTGGGGAGTGAGCGGTTGGGAGCGATATATGGATGCTTTAGAGGATTAAGCCAAAACTCCCCCACCTCTTTTTCTTTTTTCTATTTAGTATCCCTCCTTTCCTGGTCTACCAGACTGCAAATTAGTTCCCCGCCCCCTGAGAGGTGGCCTCTGAGGTTTAGGGGCAGGTCCCAAGTTTGTCTGGCTACAGCCTGAAGACTGAACAGCACAAAGGCACTTACATAGTCTGTCCTCCACGGGCTGCAAATTTAAACATGAGGAACAGCTACGGTGTCACAACACAACAAAGAGAAAGTTTGATTTTACGGCAAAATGTCCTCGCTGCCTCCTGAGTCACTCACACTCAATAAAGTACATTAGAGACATTATGAGTCAGTGTTTCGGCCGTTAGTCATCTAATACTAGAATCATCTGTGCCTTTGGAAAATTAGCATGATGGATTTTGGGTAAAACAGCAGCTGCATTTGAAGTAAAACCTTTCAAAATGATGAAATCTGGAGCCTGCCAGGTTTTGGTGCCATTACATCAGATATATTAATTTATGTCACATAAATTGCATGAATCAGACCCAGTTTCAAATGGAACAGACAACAGATGATGACAGTACGTCATCAGAAGCAACAGTCTCACCTCGTGGTACATTTAGTAGCATTTCTGAAGCTTTCCATCATATCGCACAGCCTTCCACAGCAGATGGAGTCACCTGGTTATCATGGTATTGTAGATGTTCAAATTTCCATTTTTTTTTTCCTGAGATTGAAATATAATCGAACGACCCAGAACAGCGGGTACATGCTTTTGTCAACTTTGTAAAATTTATTTTGAGTTAGCCACCAAGATCAGTTTCTGAGCTAATTGCAGTTACTAAAAACACTTTTATACCAAAAGCTTCATGGCTTCAACGGCCGTTTTACAGAAGAACAAAAGAATTCTTCTGCGTCCTATCATCATCCAAAGACGATATGCTGATTGGTCCAACATGAACTCAAGTTATTCTCATTTCAAGCTAACAACTGAAAGTGAAAACTGAGCTTGTGCAATGCAGTCCGACTTTGTGAGGCTAAATGAAAATCTTCTGAAGGACACTTGATGCTGCTCTGCAGGATTTGGGGTTTTCGGAGGATTCTGTAGCAGGAACATGAACCCTAAGACAGTGAAAATTACTCTGAGCCTTTCCTCTAAGTTCACTGTCTGAAAGCACCGCAGATCTGCCCTAAATATAATAAACACAGAGGGGGAGGAGGGGGTTCAGAGGACTGGGTGGGAGGATGGACTGTAGCGTCTTGTATAAACAGGTCGGGCCGTGGGACACACTGATGAGGACTCGACTCAGGCTGGTACGACTGACGTGTTTTTTTGTAAGAGCCCAGACAAATCTGCAGGAGTCGGAAATGCTGCGTGTGTGTTTGTGTGTGTGTGTTAGTTTAACTTGTGACCCACTAAGCAAACAGAGGGATCAGTGTACATGTTGCTGTGGAGCCTATATTGCAATGGGCCCATAGATCATTTTGTTAAATAAACAGCTAAAATAAACTGGTAGATCTTTGTTTATAGCAGAAAACGATAACACTAATACGCCAGATGTTTGAAAATGTACTAATTCCTAAATATAATTAAAATCAAAGGTAGTTTGTAGCAGCTGGAAATTTGTTGCTTGACGTCAAGTCATTTATGACCTTTATGACCCGTTGATCAAGCTGGGCCCATATTCAAAAACAGTTGTTTAAGCCATCATCTCCGGTGGTACAGCATTGTTTCCATCCTTATTAATCCTTATTAACCAGCCAGCCATTGAAATATGCCTTTAAAAGTTCGTTGATGTTGTACTTTTCCAACGCACTGATGCGACGAGGAGCATTACGTGCAGCAGCTAACTGACTATGAGCAGGTCTTAATGACTGTAGCTTCTCACTCTTAGCGCTGAAATGGAGGGGTCTTAAAGCATTTAGGATTTTAGGATTTTCTCCTGCTTTGACCAGTTAGGAGCTGGTTTTTATGATTTTTATGAATGGTCGTTTGGAATTGTAACAGCATCGATAAAAGTGTTGACAGGAGACATGAGTAGCGCGTCACAGCAGAGATGCAACAAAAACTCAGTACAAGAAATTACTGTATGCAGTCGCTAAACGCTGGTAAAATGATTGTGGCACTGTGTGTGATTTGCAGGTCAAAATACATCTACACTGTCTAAGCTAAATCTGGGCTAAAACTGCTTTAACGTGAAGGTTTTGTAGATGTCTAGGTTTCATACAACCGTTGCTTCAACTGCATTTAAATGGCTGCATTTCAAAATGTAGTAAATTCCTTTTTCATCTTTCAGGAAAAAGTTGTTTTCTTAAAAATCAAACTTTTTAACTAAATCTAGTCTGTTTTTTTACGTCTTTTGACCTACAAATATCACCATGGAGAGGAGAGGACACGGACACCACGGCAGCAGTGAGGGTCTGACTACTTATGTGCAACTGATCTGATCTGGGCATCCGACCGGCCACGACACAACACACATTTGAAGCCACTGAGCTTCAAATCAGGCAAACCCTAAGAGGGGTCTTGCGGGAGCTTATGTGTGCCCTGAAGCCCACGTAGGAGCTGTGGACTGTTGCTATTTTCTGACAAAAAATTTTTTTTCATACCCACAACATATAAACTCAGTCTTTTTCATTTCTTTACCAAGCCAAAGCCTCTAGAGAAACAAGGAACACTTCACCTCTCCACTGAAGCGCAGACAAAGGCAATTGTCTTTGGATTTTAGCAGCCCGTTATGGCTCTAACCAGTACAACCACAATGCGGGGGGCCGCCCTTGGCGTTGTAGGATAAGGAAAAATATTAGGAGAGTAACTGTAAGAAAGTATTAGTTTTTGGAGACTGAAGCAGGACATTTCTCCTCTTCCTTCTCACTCTGCCAGCTGACGGAAATCCCCTGATGTCTTGCCCTTCAACACAAATACCAACCACATACAGTAAACCTAAAAAAAATAAATTAAAAAAAAAAAACACCGTCCACATTTCCCCACATCAGCTGGTGTCACATTAAGCTTCACTCCACTCCACCTCTTGTTCAGTCACAGTTTCTTGGAAAAATTACTGCCCGAGAATATGTCTTAATTCTGAGATCTGCAACATTAAAGGAAACACAGATACGGGGCCAAGACAATAATGTTGAGAATAATCATTAAAACATACAGAAAAGTGCTTGTAACTTAAGTGAAAGGGGGCGAAGAACACATGGTAATGGGAAGTGATTCAGATGACGGGGAGATGGTGAAATCATGATTCAAAATCTCAGGAACTTCATGAGACATTTGGTGAGCATGAGGAATATTTACATCCCATCCTGCGTATGGTATAATGAGCGTTGACCTTTGTCCTTAAGTGTGCAGACGCAGTATCTGCCTCGGGCACAAAAATCAGCTACACAAAGAGTCGCTAACGTTGTATATCTTGAACGCAACATCGACCTCCCAGATCCAAAAGTAAAGGGAAGCTGGGACATTAAAAGGTCTGTGTGATGAAACAGCCCCTGTAATGTTCTGTTACGTTAGCTGGGGTCAGTCTTTTCAGTCTTTTCCCAACATTGTGACATGCTGTGTTTGATCAGTCAGTCACCTGCAGGGCTGAATCAGGCAGATTTTGACACAATCATCTCATCAATGCGGTTACTAGATGACCGTTAGTGGTGCCACCGCTAACTGAGGTGCTGGAAACCCTGACCATCAGGATATCTGCTCCGAAAGACAGTCAAAGCAGTAACAGTTAAATTACTTGTTGAGATGAACATTTCTTGCGGTGCAGTTTGCAGGATAAATCTCTTTCTCAGCTTCAAACAACCGGACCGACTGCTGTGCTGTTTTCAACTGACTATTTAAGAAAGTAAGAAAAATTGTTGGACGCCATTTCAAACACTGTTTGATGATCCGACAAGCACTCTGTCTGAAGCATACAGACGCCTTAATGTCAAGATAATGTCGCTGAAAGAGAGACTTCTTGAAACAAGTTAATTTGAGGTGATAAGGAAGTCTCCGTCTTGATATTTATCCAGAAAAAGGGACAAAACAGGATTCAACTACCAGTTGAGATGGATATTTCTTGCAGTGCGTTGTGTAGAAAGAGGGGGTTGGGATTTGAGTTTGAGAGGGTGGAGTTCATATTAACAATGGGGAACTCCCACATCCATTCAGCGCCCCTGCTTCAGCCGTCCATCATAATGTGATCCGGTTTGGATTTTGCTCTGTAACTTGTTTCTCATGCTCGTTTTATTTCCACATGTGCATATGTAAAAAGTCCAAGAGGTCACTTTTTTTGTTGCTACCAACCAAAAACTCAATCATTCCATGTTATTGCACACTCAAGCTAAATACGTGTTTTATATTTCTGAAGGCCAAACATTTCAAGTTGACATTTTGAGGTAGTGACGGGCCTGAAGCGAGAACCTCTGCCCTCTGAAACAGCACACAGCTGCCATCTGAGAGCTACAACGCTCTTTCCAAAGATACAGTGAAATGAGAAGAGGCAGACTAATTGCCTTGTAAGTATTGCGGAAAGCAGCTGGAGATTAGCAATAACAGCTAATTAGCTCGGCTACAGTGGAAATGAAAGCTCGCACATGAGGATAAACACACAGTGCGGTGTTTGTCCGCCAATTATAAATCTTTATGAAGCACCAGCTTGTCACATTCAGAGATTTTAAAAGCTCCGGTCTGAGAGACAGCGAGAAGTGTTGTGTTTCAGAAAGCTGCAAACTTTCCACCTAAACACCAAACCAATGTCTGCATCGCCACTGGCCCATAGCAACTGTTAAAACACTGCAACATATGACTTAGCTCTTTTCTTAGTTCAACAGTGATCCGCACTGAGGAATTTTTTCCCTCATAAACACGCTGAAGTAAGTGGTTCCCCATTAGCCGGCCTCATGTTCAACACTCAGAGAGCAATGAAAGTGATTACAGCCTCAATAAAAGACCTTTTTGTTGGAGTTGGAAATCAGTTCTAACACTTTGGAACAACTCTTTAAAGCATTAGGTTTAAAAGGGATTTGGACATAGGGGATGGTCCTGATGAAGATGGAGAAACTAAAAACATCAAGGAGGATAATTTGAAATAAACGTGAGAGCAAACGTGTTATCTTGTGCCAGTATTGCGAAATACAAATTCGAAAGCTTCATACTTTTTACTGTGGCAAGCTAAATGTTGTGGATTAAGTTAGGGGTGCAAAGGTCATAGTCACAACAAATAGCACTTGGCACAAATTGAGCGGAGGGATGCATTATATATCGCATTCATTCAATTTTAGACATTTCTGCTTATAGACTATTTTGATATTGATCCACAACTGTCAAGATCTTTCAATAATCTCTTTTGAATTTTGATCGTAAAATATGGTCGTCACGTGCATTTTGTTTGAAGAATCAGTTAAAGGACATTAACAGTTGTTGCCATTGAACATAAACTGTTTTAATCCTACCTATTGCCAAAGTGCATGCTGGGAAAGACTTAACCCCCCGTGACCCTCTGCAGGATAAGTTAGTCCAGATCATAACTGAATAGATGCATGGGTGGATGGATGAGAGATCAACATAATCTTGGGTTTTCAGAAACGTCCAAAAATGGGTTCATGAACTCGGCAACTGCACCACAGCCTTTGATAGCTTTGTTAGTCATGTGGTTTGATGAGGTTTTTCTCTGAAGTCATTCTTGATTGACTTTCTTCCATGCTGGGTAATGGTTGCCTTTTGGCTCCAAATCTCCTCTGCCTCTCAGTAAAAGTTGTCCAACTTCCCAGTCTGAACCCTTGAGCAATTTCCTCTGGTTTATTTTTCTGTATTGAAACTCATCCCACTCTCAGCCGCCCTTTGTTACTGTGGCGACTCCCCCCGCTGCCTTCAGTGGGTCTGACAACACTGAACCTTGACAGGGTCACGGTGTTGCATCCACTTGAGGACGTCTCCTCCCTCTCTGCCTGACTGACGGACTCGGTCTTTGTACTTTTGCAAAGGGAGGTGTGGGTGTCTCGCTCCATCGTCCTCACAATATTCCCATCGCCTGACTTCGCCCCAATACGACCTCTTTATCACATGGAGAGGACTCTGGGAAAATGTGATCTGAATTTTCTGTTACGGATCGTCATATCCTAAAAACCTAACTTGAAGAATAACCTGCAGTTTTATTCGTAGGCGATAATGTTTGTTGTTTTCATGCGAGGTATCATTCCGAAGGTTTTCTCAAAAACAGGGAAACAAATGAAGTTTGATTTTTGTTCATTTTAACGTGAACATCAGACACAAGTCTGTGCACTAACAAATAATCAAGGACACCACTGGGTCTGGTTGGTGACCCAAAACGCATCCAACACGTCGAACCACTTGATAGTTTTTTAGTTTGCTCCACTGCACCATTGTGACCCTTTATTGATCTGTTATCTCGTTTGATCTTTTCAGTATTCCCAATCTTGTCGATCAACTAAATGACTAAGTGACTAACCATTTCAGCTCTGATCTATAGCACTGTGGCCAAAACCCTGAAAGTACCTGGAACTTGGACTCAGGTGATGAACAGTGCAAGTGTAGTTTCAGTAACTTGTCCCCAAAGCAAGTGGAGCACAGTGAACCACTAAACCACTACCAACCGGTGACAATGGATACATGCTATTTTACATTTCGTTAAGATCCTGCTGTAGAAAAAGGCTACGAGTGAAGCTACATGTGCCACTGTTGACGGCATGGTGGGTTGGGGGCTGTGGATGAGAGTGAACAGAGAGCAAACCGACAGAGATTGATCTGTTTTCACTAATGATTTGGCAGCTGTTCAGATGACACCATCAACAAGCTGGAAACAGTTTGTTTATAGTCCTCTCCTCCATGGCTAGTGCTAAGGAGTGAGCCAGAATTGTACCATTTTATTGTATTTTTAATGAGAAAGTGGGTGTTTTCAGCCAATTGGGTCAGTCTACTGCCATCAACCTCTTGAAGTTAAATCCAGTCATAACTAAAAACACAACGTTTTTAATTCTCGAGTCAATCTATTTCCACCTGCAGCTCCAGGAGCGTCAGAAAGTAGCAGGACGCAGTGGCAGGCTGCAGGATAATGTATGTTAAGTGTCTGGATGTGGGTGTAATGACACATTTCTTACTGACGGGGAAACTCGATCACAGCCGACAGCCCGTCTGCTGGGCCTCATATACTGACAACACACCCGGCTCCGGCTGTAACACGAGCCGAAGTGAGGAAGAGGACCAACATGAAACCTCTGCAGGGGGTCTGTTGCCCCCGTTCAGACTCAGCTGGGCTGTTGGAGAAAGAGATCCTCCCCTCTTTCAACAATCCCCTCAGCCGAGCTCTCATTTCCTAATCAAGGGCTTCCCCTCCGTCTCTCAAATTGCATGAAAAATGACTGTAGTCCCCAAGTTTTCTGCTGTCAGGAGGCTCGATCATGGTGTCGAAGTGAATGATGAAGGACTGGAAAGATTCAGGAACCTAATGAAGTTTGTTTTAGCAGCCGGTTTTGGAAATTTAGTGGTAATTTTTTTTTTTCCCCAAATTCTCTAAGCATTTATATATGGTTTTGCCTGTTTCCAGAGACGGTTAGCGAAGTTTAGTATATCTGCTCTGCAAATACTGCAGATAAGACTTTCTACTTTCCTCCACTACATTTCAGAGTCAAATATTGTGCTTTTATTGTACTTTTTCAGTTAATGCAACGCGCTTCTGTACAGACGTTACCTAAAATGTTTAAATGTTAATGCTCAACCTGTACGAGAGCATATAATCCATCAGATAATCTGAAAGCACGAAAATCATCTCACTACGTATCCGGTACTGTTTGTTGGCACATGTAGGCAGAGTGCCAACAAACAGTAATGGGTACAATGCGATGTTAAAAGCAAAAAAATAAATGGATCTCCTCTGAATCTTAAAGGTCGTCAGTATTTGTAGTTCTAACGCTGTTGTGCAGCTTCTGCAGAGCCTCTAGTTTGGTCAGGGAGCTAATGGCTTTTTTGGACTAATTGTTGTCCTGATGTGCTTTGTCTTCTAGCCATTGGTGGTGTATGCACGAGCTAATTAGCCACCAAACCAGGCCAAGCGAGGACTGAAATAAGGTCAGGAAATATGTGAATTAGTGCTGCTCCCATTTATACCATCTCTTTCTTAATAAGTTGATACACGAGTCACAAAAACTCATTAGAATCACTGTAATGATGCTTCATGGACAGGGTTTTTTTTTTTGTTTTTTGTTTTTAGGTTTTATGTAGTGGGAACAAAGTTGAAACGCGGTTTTGTTCTGTATGAGGAGGGATTACTTTTTGTTTGAAACTGTGATTGATCCCTGCACAGTTCCTAAAACACAGCTTGTTTTCTCTTCTTCCGCAAATGCTTTGGTCCCGATCCGATTTGCTGAGGCGAGACGAGACGAGGTGCGAGTCAGCATTTAATTGCGCGAGGCGCTCTCATCGTGTGAGGCGGCCACTTCTTCTCTCCCCAGCTGAGCACTTTATCATTGCACACTGCGGTGTTTGCCAGGCTTTGTAGCCCTCGCCGTCCATATTCAGTGGCTGAATTGCATAGGTCAGAGGTGGCACACTGGGGATGAGATGCAGGAGGGAGGAGGGAGGAGGAGGCCTGCCGTTGCTGCTCCAGGCCTCAGCAAACTCACTCTCATCCAGAGCCAGATCAATACTACACCCTGTTAAGTAGCTAAGTATATTGTTACTGCTGTGTGTTTGTGCTAGTTGGACTACAGTTTGTGTGTCTGTGGCTTGGACAGGCAGTCTGACTTCTAGCAGACTCACTTATTTAGCAGAGGCAGACTCCTTGTCACGGCACAGGAAGGTCAAAAGTTTGACTCTGGACCTTTAGCCGTGATCCAGGACTGTCATACTATATATCATGGACAGTCCTGAATGGCCATTTCCAGTGGTGGGGAGTAATTAAGTACATTTACTCAAGTACCGATTTTGTGGTACTTTTACTTAGCTTGAGTATTATCTTTTCATGCCGTTTTATACTCCTACATCACTACATTTCAGAGGGAAGTATTGTACTTTTTACTGCACTACATTTATCTGACAGCTTTAGTTACTTTGCAAAATTAAGATTTCACATACAAAACATATGAAGAGCTTATAAAATATGATGCTTTGTTACAGATTAAACTACCCACAGTATAGACAATTAGTCGATTAATCAGTTAGTCAATTGACAGACATTTTGGACGGCCCCAAGAAACAGTGTACTGTATCTTTTAGTTTAGAAGACTTGTTGCATTTCAACAGCATTTTCAGAGTTTACCAGCTAAGTTTGAACGTAGTCTCAGATACTGGTGACCTTTCAGGGGATGCAGAGATGTGGAAATGGTTAGAGGAAGAGTAGCTTGGAGCTTTCGCAGCTGGAGATTCAACTCCTTGACTTTCTTTCTTAGGCAACCTGAAATTTGTCCAGAACAAATGTTTAATCAAATACACTTCTTAAACTGCTTTGGTCCCCTCAAAAGCACTCCTTGCCTCTAATTTTTCCTTGTTGCGGCAGCTGTCTTTACTCACAGACAAATAGCTGCATGACAGCAGGATCTGCGTGCTTTGGCATGGAGCGTAACAACAGACTCACAAAAGTTGCTTCTGAAAAAAAAAAAGTTCACTTCTCTTGTTCTTTTTTGTTCAGTTCTTTTCTCTTCTTCATCTCAGTACAGCTTGATTGGGTTGGTGCAGTTCATAAGACTTGCTTCAACCATGTTTTACAGACTTGGTTTCATTCAATCATTTGTAATGAATTAGTCTTAGCTTCCACTGAAGCCGTTCTCAGTTTTTCAAAAACAATATGTATTTGGTCTTGACTTGCGGCAGCCGATGAACCTTTATTTGCTCTATTGTTTATCATTGCGCGGTTTGTTTTTCTGCATAAGACTTTGATTGGGATAACTGTTTGCCTGTTCAATGCTTATTCAGGCTTCTGTAATCTGGTGACGTTTACATAACTTGCATAAACATCTAAAACATGATTAGTGTTTACAGGCAAGCAAGTGCTAGTAAGGATTGTTGAGACATTTGAGACGTGAGAAATCTCAGATTTATCCACTCTGGAGAACAGTTTGGAAAAGGTTTTGGATGCAACAAAGGGCCAGAACATGAAACTTTTGGCATGTGGTATTGAAGGGACATTTGCATGGCTGTTAATTGTCATTTATTTACTCTTTTCTGGTTTGAACCTGCCAGCTGGGAGGAGTTGGATCAGCCAATTAGCTTTTATGTCTACATGATGCGATGCTGAGATTATGGAAGTGGGAGACGTTTACATGTATCAACATATAATAATAATTACAGTCTCTCCCCATACAGACGGGATCAAAATTACAGCGGGAGGTGGGGAATGAAGTCTTCACTGTGCTCCTCAGTAGTTTATCTCATTGTTCCAGACGGCATTTTAACCCTGGTGAAATGTTAGGATCTGGTCAACAATAGACACGATCTGGTCTGCGAGCTAGATTAAAAATGGTCCTTCTCAGACTCAGAAGTGAACGCACAGATCTGAAACCCGTCTTGATATCCTTCAGTGTGACTTCCACCTCCTGAGGATATTATCTTTGATGTCCATTCAGAAGAATGAAGCTCCAGAAATCCACTGAGAAATTTGAGGGAAAAGGAGACTGCAGAATTTGGCTAAGAATCACCTTGTTAGTACGTTTCCTTCAGTATCAAAGAAATCCAGCGGTGGTCATCTGGACGTCCATGGTTACTAATTTGGTAAACGTTATGGTGCTAAATTGCCAAAATGTAAACAACAGGGCTCAAAAGAATACTAGTACCCTCTAGAAGACATTGCGACAGGCGGATGGGCTTTTGCAGCCTCTCTCCTGATGGCTTTAATTTTTTCTGTCGTCGTATTGGTTCCACAATTAGACCTATATGTAGGTGTTAGCAAAAACATTTTCGACTTCCTCCATTTTCACAAAAAAGTTAAATTTCACTCTTTAAAATACAAGGACATTGCTCTGGATGGTATTTAAATCATAGGTAATGTTTAAATGACCCCACCTCACCTAGGGACATAAATCTGGTCCTAAGGGGCTTTAGTGATGATGTAAGGCCAAAGCTGAGAGAAGCAGATAACTTCTCAGAGTCAGTCAATTTAGTGTGGACGTGGTACGAGGACACCGCTGGAGATGCATCTCCACCAAAAGGCTGTTACAAGAAAGGCATCAGTGCAGACTGATCCACCTGAATCAGAGCTGGTAGTGTCTCATAGGGTGTAATCACACCTACAGTCCCATTTTCTTCTTTTTGAACCTTAGTGGCAAAGTTTGTGTTTATGAAACGCTTTGGTTCACTCTGCTCAATTACAAGCCAGCTGGGGCCTGTAAAGTAAACTAAAATGAACTCCTGAGTAGCCTGTTTATGGGAGAGTTTTGGTAACGTGTCATCGCACCGGGGCAGAGATTTCAGTGGTTAGGGATGTCAAAACAAATCCAGATCCAGATCTTGTAATTTTAGCTCAATGTGATGGGAGCTCAGCGTTGTAATTCCCCCTCTCTGGTGTTCAAGAACACAAAGAAAAAGTTGGGTATTATCATCGGTGAGATGATATTGTAGTTGGATTTAGTTTCGTTGTGCTCTGCTCTTTGTCTCAGTCCTGTAAACTCATTTTTTGGAACAGTTTCCCGCAGTTAGAGCAGGTTAAGTTCCGTCCCTTACAACAGTGCTGGCTTCCTTGGTGCGCTCGCAATGAAAAAGTAACGGAAAACGGAATTAAAAAAGGTTTTTTTTTTTCTTGGTAAATGACCAACAATAGGAATAACATACTGATATAACATTGCGAGAAAAAACAAAACAAAAAAACCTTTAAGCATCCTGACCTGCACTCATCACTAAAATGTATTCACCACAGAAAGGTCCTCAGCAGTGGGAAAGTGCTAATCAGGATTAGAAAGTCAATTCCCTTTAGGTTTCTCTCTTTTTCTCTATTGTCTTCTCTCAGGCCGTCTCCCACATGCTTCTCTTTAACAGAGAAAAGAAGAAGGAGAGAGGAGTGAGAAGTATTGTTGGGAAAAGGTCATTTTGAAGTGTGTGTGAAGAGGGCTTTGTGTAGCGGTAGGAGCAAGTCAGAGTCCAGAGTGTGAAGACAAAGGCCATGACGGTGGTGGGAGGAGGCACTGGAGAGGGACACTCGGACCACATCATTGTTCCTCTGCAGTATCGGTCTGTAGATACATGTTTTCTACCAACTATCTTGTGTTTTATGCAGGGGATGTTCTGCTGAGCACACATGCTCGAGCACTTCTGTGAAACACAGACGACAGGTCCTTGCTGTTGTGTCTGGGAATTTGAGAGTTTACGTTCCACAATAACACACAAATTACACTTGGTGTTTTTTTTAAGGTTGACTTTTTCTTAAATTTACCACTTTAGGGCCAAAATATAAACTGAAATAGAGTCATTCAGTGTTTCTCCTTGAGAAGTAAACTTCTGGCGTTGTGCAGAAGTCTCAGTGCCTGCATTTGAGAAAGAAATATTAAGGGAATGCAGACTAATCAGCTCAGTCTTTCTGAAGTCCTGGCCACAGCCCTGGCTTATGATTGGGATAAACTGACATTCAGATATCTTGAATAAATAAATGCTATTTAGAATCAACTGTGATCTGTACAATGTTGTGGACTGGCAGTGGGTCTGATATGTAGCCCAATGTGGAAAAGTTGCTACGAGTGTGCATCAACGCTCCTGGCTTCTGTCGCTCTGTCAAATAGGAAATAGGTGAAAGATGAAGAAACTCCTGCGCACTACATTTACATTATTTATGTAATTATTTATGATGTTTCTGCCTGAAAGAACGTACAGGCTCTTAGCAGTTCTCTGAACAGTTGTCCACTGTTCAATTCGTCTGTGATTATTAATTTAAAAATGATCTGTCTCAAAACTCGTACTGACTGAAACCTTTTCAGTGTGTTAGCGTGACGTTAAGTGAAAGTCCACATGTGTTTTGGCACAACTGCGCAGTTTTCGTGTTAAATTTACGTTTTTAGTCAGTTTCCACTTCAGAGATGACGCTTTTAATTTGAAGGATTAAGATTCAAAGTCTTGCTGCCGCTGCTCACTGGACTCCAGCAGAAAGCCTGAGGCCATACAGACATCTAGTTCGCTTCAAAAGCTGGATTTGTCAGCCTGTTGACAAGTCTGTAAAAATACATAGATTTCTTTAGTATGTTTTCATAGATTTTATGTATTTTTTGGAAAACATTGTGTTTAGTTAACAATCCTCAAACCCTTTAAAGAATAAAACTGCTTCATGGTGCTATGGCACCTCCACCCTAGTTGTTTTTGAGGGAAAGAAATTCATTTCTTATTCCCTCAGATTTCTCACCTGGGTCAGAGATTTGAAACAAAGCTTCACCAGATTTCCTGCTGCGGCCTCTGTGTGTCTGTTTGAAGATGTTTATTCAAGCTGAAGAGGTGTGACCCATCTTTAGAGGACTGAGCAAGTCAGCCAGGGGCCTGCTCTCCATCATGTACAACAGCACAATGTCAAACAAACACAGCCAGCAGTAAAGTAAAGCTGGTTAGGAGAGCAGAGCCAGGGGAGCAGCAGGGTCAAAAATAGAGAGTCCTGCTTCAGCAGATTGTGTCAGGCGTGAAGCGGAGTGTTTATCGACACGGGAGGCAGCCAAGTGCTGACGCGACAGCACGCACCTCGATTTCCTTTGGTAGATCGAACTGGAGGTCTGGGCCTCCTCGGTGACGATCAGGGGGATTGGCGAGGTGAACGGCGTGAAGCAGGAAAAGATGTCTTCTGCTTCCACCTGCGGGCACATTCATCACCATGACGAAGAAGAAGAGGTGCACCACTCGAAGGATTCCCCTGTGTTCCTTCCCTCTGGTTGTTCTTTCCTTCCTCCAACATCTGTACCTCCAGAGGCCTCCACCTCATTAAGACATCACAACAAGAACCTTACAGAGCTAATGTGTAAAACTGACTCGCCTGCACTCAGGTGTTATTCTTAGCTCAGGTTTTTTTTTTTCCCCCCTCTCCTCACCCTCCTGCCTCATTTTGGAGAAGAACTAGGTCTTTGTTTAATTTACAGATGGCACATTGGAGTAATTTCCCATTCAGATGCTGGTCTAGTCCGGGGCAAAGCATAATCCCAGGCGGCCCCCTAGCAAGGGTGCCAGCGGGGTAATATGGATGTTAGCCGGGGAGCATAGTGACAGCACCAGAAGCGACAATTGAATTCATTGTATTTTAATTATCGCTCTCATTCACCAGCTACAAGGCCTTTCTTTGGCTCGCCTCGACAGCGAACCTTTATCACCGGCCCGTCGATGAAGATAATAAACTTTTGCTTTAAGGTAATTACTTAATCTGGACAAACCTGTGTGTTAAGCAGTGCTATTAAGCGAGGGGGTGATAAATCAGGCATGCATTGGAGGTGGGTGATTACTCGACGGTGCAATCAGTCTTTGAACCCTCGCAGTCTTTTAAGTACCTAAATTACACAAACAGCATGCTAACAACATGCCGCTCGTGACACGGGGAGCAGAGGAGGCCCATCGGCGCCGCTACCTCGCCGCCTGCCTTGTTTGGTTAATGCCAGGCGCCGTGCGCTCACCTTCAGACCGGTGATGCATGGAGGTTATTAGCACGTGGCCTGAGCCCAGCTGTTGAAGGATGATAAGTAACTCTCCCCCGTGGTGATTTGCCACCAGGGCCACCTCACTAAAGCCACACAGTAGCCTGGACGGAGAGCAGACCGGATGGAGAATCCCTAATTTTTCTCTTGAATTTTCTCTAAAGTAACCTCAAAGAGAGAAACATTTATACGCTGGATTAATTTTTCTGATCAAGACGTTTCATCAAATGGAAATATTCTAAACGTTTGGTATCTTTAAAGATTCTCTGTAGGACTGACACAAAACGTGTTTGCTGTTGTTCTGACCATCAGGGTTCAGGTTGTGGATGTTTCAGTTGACCATAACACACAAAAAACATGTTTTCTCAAGGAGACAGTTTTGGTTTTATTTGAGAAGTGAGAGTACGTTTTTTTTGGGATTTGTGTCAATGGACCGATTAATACAAGAACCTTTTTATGGTTGCATCATTTCATCATATGGAAACACTGTATTCGACCTGACATATTCTCTATGTTAAGAATCTTTTGGATCTTAGAAAAGTTCTGTGTTACTGACTGATGTTTACACACATGCAGACGCACACGCACGCGTGACAGACTGACCAGACGTTTTGTCAAACCTTGTCTGAAAGTCGCAGGTTTGACGCAGCTAGTGAAAACCTGTTAAGTGTCTTTGAGAAAGACACTGGGCCCCTATGTCCTCACGTAAGAGACGCCAAAACCAAATAAGTTTGACATTTGTATGGGTGATGGAAAGGTCATCCTTTGAGAGCTTATGGCACTGATTTGTGTTTGTTTTCTACTCTCTCTGTTTGAATTAAAGCAGTATTGATTTAACTTGTATCCAGTTTATAAACCCCTTCTCCTGCTGTAGCTAGCTGTGACATCATTTGCACTGACTTGTCACTATTTTCTGGGAAAAGTCCTCTGCTTAACAGGAGGTGATGCATTTTATGCTTTTTTGTTCGTGTTTGGTAAAACAGACCGAGAGGAACTGTTATCAATTGAAGTTGTCATGATCAAAACAGCCTGATTGCAATATAAGGGCTTGTGTGCAGCAGTCTGGGTATTTGGGACGTGAGCCAAATTTTTCTGCCAGCATTTCCTACCAGCATCTTCAAATCCCCCCCCCACATAGAGTGAGTAAGACAGAAAAGATTTCACCACAGAGGTCTTGCATCTTTTGGTGTTCAGGATAACAGACTCTTTACGGGCTCTAGTCTGGCTGCTACAAGTCAGTGTAAATCTCTGATGGGGTCAGAGTGACGATCTGCTGGTTCATCTGAATTTCAAGGTCACATAGTATCCCCAAGAAAGGCAGGGAAGACTGACAACTACTGACCAGATGTGGAATGCAAAATAATGTTAAAGCCATCAAAGTAATCCGAAGTTAACTGACAAGAAAAAAGGCTTGGAAATATCCCATTTGGTTCCCCCACGAGAGTCAGTAGTCAATGTTTTAGGTACGAGGAACCTAAAGTGGTTTATCTTCCGTAATTCACTTATGGAAAAAACTCATTCTGAGTCATGGGTGGATAAAAGTCAAAGAGCTCTTCAGCTATAGCATGGACAAAATACTAAATTTCAAGTGTGGTTTCCAACCGTTATCTGCAAAAATTGTTGAAATTCAGCTTCAGTTCACTGGACGTTTTTAGTTTTGACATCAACCTCTTACAATCCTCCAAAAATTCCAACAACTTATTAACCAGAACTTCTTAAGGAGTCAATTTAATTAAAACAAAGTGCTTGATGGACTGATGAACAGCGTCTGAAACCCCCTCCCCCACACACTTGTTTTTTTTTTTTTTCGTTCCAAAACTGCCAATCATGTCCTTGCATGACTAGTGTTTTCGAACCTTAAACCTCAGATTTCAAGCCAACATGTACAAGAAGTCCTTAAAGTCCTCAGAAAATGAAAACTTGAGCATCTACAATTCTATGACAGCCGGGCTAACTCCATCTACTGAGGAAGATGGTCTGATCTTCAGCTGAAATTGTTTTGTCAGCTTCTCAGAAGCTTCTAATAAGCTTGATTAATGCAGAACTCTTAGTTGTTCTACAACATGCACAAGGTTAGGCACACGATCTTTTCAGCAAAGAGCTTCTTGCTGCACTGTTACCGCACACGCTCTCAGCAATTTTAGGCCTGAATTTAGCTCATACTAAACTTCAAGATAACGCGTGGCAGCAATACAGGAAAACAGTGTTTTCGCTGTGTGCGTACAGAAGCTGGGACCTGACTTTGAGGAACTGTAGTCGACCCACTGCAGTGCTCCACCAGACGCTAAAACAAATGTTATCAAGCAAAGACTAATAGGTGGCTGGAGCCTAAGCGGGGGCACAGCAGGACTGCCTGACGCTCCGTACGCCCAGGGGGGATCGGGGCCCAGTGAATCAGGTAAATGTGTCTCTTGAACTCTCATGAGCGCTCGCCTTTTGTTCTTCCTGTGGCGGCAGAACAATGGAGCTGTCTCAGTGATGGAATAAGCCTGCCTGCTCAAACCCCCAGCCAGAACACCGGGGCCGGGCTTACCGGCCCGGGCCCAGGCCCACAGAAGAAACCTCAGCCTGGATGACTGGGTGACAGGCTGGAAACCCGACAGGCTGACGAAGACCGGCAGAATAACTTCCTCCATGTCCAACATGTCCAGTCTGGAAAGATCATTCTTGTTGAGAAATCTGAGCCCAGAAACCTCTGTAACACAAAACTCCTCTAACATGTCGTTCATTCCCGTTTTCAGTTTTAATATCCTTCAGTCTTTGTAAGGATTAAAAGAATTGCACTGCTCTGTTGTGACTCAACCTGTGCCATATGGACCTCCTGCAGCACATTTATCGAATCATGGTCAAAGTTTTCTTTGGCCAAACACAAACATTTCTGTTAAAGCATTCTGACTATGAAAGCGTCACTGTGTGCAGTCTTTTCAAACTTTTCAACACATTTTCTGTTTTTCTAACGCAAGTACCAACACACTGAAGATCTGATGTGAGGTAGAAAAGCGTAATTTTCTCCACATTTACACAGTTACCTTCTGCCTTCCTTATTTACTTTCGATACTTTTTTCATTCCTTCTTTAATTTGTACAATCCATCTTTCCTTTTTTATCTCCTTTCCAGCCTTTCCTTCTTCTCTCTCCCCTCCATCCTTCTTTCCTGCCTTCTTTCCTTCCTTTTGGCTCAGCCTGCCTGTATCCTACTTCAATCCTTTTTTAATTTAATGTACTGTTATACGGTGACTACGCAACAGAAACTACACATAAAAAAACCTCTTGGCTAACTGACATATTTACAGTTCTGTTGAATGATGGGAACCGAGTACTTTAACTTTGCATACTTTGTCTTCTACTTGTAGTTGAGTATTTTTCCCAGTATTGTACCATGACCTTTACTTAAGCAAAGGATTTAAAGACGTCTTCCTCTCCACGGGGCAACTCTGACCATCACGATTTGGTGACCCAGATTTAGCTGCGCTTTGCCCTCCCCCCCCTGCTTCCCCCCACCCTTGACCCCCTCTTATAATTCACCCCCAACTATTATGAATGGTGCATTACCTTGAGCTGCTCCTTGAATGGGGTCCTTTAGCTCTCTCTCACACTCACACACATGCGTACTCCCTACTACATTCTACTCAGCCTACAGAGTGCACGGAGTCGGACAGAAGGTAATTACACCAGACTGAGCCAATTTACAATGGAGAATGTCTAGGACAGAGAGGGCGGTCAGTATGGTCATAGAAAAGGAAGGAAGGAAGGACAAGGGAAGACCAGATTAAAGATGTAGAGAAATAAAGATAAAGTAAAACAGGCAAAAAAAAAAAAAAAAACTGTAAGGATGGAGATAAATAGGGACAGATAGACATAGCAATAAAAATAGATGTTTACATAGAGAGACTGACAAATAGAGCTTAAGAGATACAGAGATGGTAATAGAGAGATATAAAAATAGAGCCACAAAGATAAAGAGACAGATGGACAGAGATGGATAAATGTAGATAAAAAAATAGAAACAGATATGGAGAAAAAGCAGTAGCAATAAAGACTGATCAAAAAATAGAGTTAGAGAGAGAGATAGCTGGTGAAAGACAGTGTAAGAGACAGAAATACAGAGAGAGAGACAGTGGTGCAGTTTAGATAAACTGCATCACTGTCTCTATCTCTGAATAGAAAAATAGAAATCCAGAGGCAAAAAATAGATACAAAAATAGAGACATTAATAGATAGAAATTGACACATACATTGAGACAGAAAGAGAGATATAGTTCCATCTGACCGAAATTGGTAGAAATAGCATTAGTGGTTGATATAGTGATACCATTAGAGATGGACACAGAGATATAGAGATAGCTAGAAGTGGCGAGAGAGACATTGATACAGATAGACTGATACACACATACAAAGAGAGGCTGATCGATAGATAGAGTTCCCTCAGCCGTACTACCCGTTATCAGGCCTCACTGCATTTCCTGGTGAAACCACAGCGCTGCTCTGCTTTCCTTCTCGCTCTCCTCACAGCTGCTCAACATTACAGTTGCTGCAGCTGCTGTATTACTTTTGAATGTCAGGTGTGGCCCCTTTACTACAGTGTTCCAGATCAATTAAACGCACAACCCCGAGGCGTTTTCCATGACAAGCACTGAGAGAGGAGGAGTCGGCTACGACTTTAACCTGAGTCAGTCACGTAGTAAGTAATTGAAGAGTTTTAGCAACAAAATCCATCTGGCATCATCTTCATTCAGTAGGTTTTAAGTACAGACCTCAACCTGTACGTTTCAAACTTTTTTTTATTTTTATAAGTACGAATTTGCTGGTTCACATTCTAATAATTCACTGTGAAGTGAACGTCTTTTGGACTCTAGGATTTTGGACCTTTTGTTGAACAAAACAAGTATTTTGGGAAGTTGTGATGGGTATATTTCCACTTTATTTTGACATTTCATATCTACAAGATTAATTGATTATTAAAGAAAATAGTCGGCAGATTAATTGAGGATGAAAATAATCATTAGTTTTAGCCCTAAATGCCAGCACACCAGATTTCCTTGGGGATAGTAATAAAGTTAAATATATATATATAGCGCTGCTAAAGATCAGGTATTAGAGCACTTCCCTCACCGTTCATGTCCAGGATGGATTTAACAGTAGTTTCTCTTTTGAATTTTTGTTAAAATCACGTATCTGATATCATGAAATCCTGTGGTTGCTCCGCTTCGCTTTCGCACCACAAACAAAACAGAACCCAAGAACCAGAGCAGTCTGTGTCGTTTGGGTTGTTTAGCTAGCTTCCATGCCAGCCTAAGTAAACTGAAACGGGCAAAAACAGCTAAGTTTGTTCAAACCGCTCTGAGTAGGTTAAGAGTGAAAGCGCCCATGATAATAATACCAATAATAATAATAATAATACCAATAATAATAATAGTAATAATAAGAGTAGTAGTAATAAATCTGCAACATGCTATTTGCCACCGAATTAAGAACTGAATTTGCAGAAGCATCACAGTAATGAGCACCGAATGACAACGATGAGGATGAAGAAAAGTGAAGATGATGACATACTACTTTAAGCTAATCCAGTATTCACATCAAGAGGTTTCCGCACTAAAAAACACGCAGAGGAAACCGACAGCCTCTGAGTCATGTCTTCTTCCCAACTAAACAGCTCAGACGGCAGCGTGACAGGCGAAAATGTCGATGGTGTTGAGACGAAGCTGGTCGCCTGAAGGAATCCAGCCTCGTCCCGTCACGCCTCAGTACCGTCGTGCAGACCGAAAGTGAAGTAAAGAGGGCTATTTCTGTGGGCGCTTAGGGACCGGGGCCTGTCTGTCAGGCTGTCAGGGTGCAGAGTGAGAGGAATGGACCTGGAATGCTGACTCACTCAGGTCCCGGGCCACTGGGAGCCCCGGGAGGCCCCGTTACCCCCTCCCGACGCTGGGCCGAGAGCAGATAATGATCCGTGGCCATGACCCCTCCGCTCTGAAAATCCCAGGTCACCCCGCAAGATTCCCGCTAGAGTGTGTGTCAGAGTGTGTGTGTGTGTGTGCGCTCGTGTGTGAGAGACATGGGAAGAATTTTAATGCAGTCCAGAGATCAGCTGGCTCACCTCTCCCTCCTCTCGCGCTCTATCTTTTTCTTCTTCTTGTCTCCTCTGATCCGGCAGCTCGGAGACGAGACACACCAGGTTGCAATTAACAGGATCTGAAACCTGGAAACTGGAGCGAGGGCGAGCGAGGGAGGACATGATGAGGGAAATGTAGAGAGAGAGAGAGAGATGGTTAGGCAATGCCCTCGTGGAGCTATTCCAAAATAAAAACCTGAGAAAAATGTTAACAAGAAACATAACTCAATAAACTCAGTTAAAAGGCCCCAAAACGCTCCATTTATATGGTGGTAAAATAAAGACACAGCGTCTTCGGTGGTTTCGTGTTATCGCAACAGCTAATTAGTTCTCGTGTTTTGGGTAAACTTCCCAGATCTGAGAAGAATCCATGAAAAGAAAAGAGGGCTTTAATGAAAAATAAAAAGGGCCATTAAAAAGACGCAACACACACCACAAAGTGGTGAGACGGGTTAAACTGGAAGCAGAAATGCACCTTTATCGCAGAACCTGGGCTTCGTCTTCAGGTTTGTTTGACGTGTACCCTGAAGTGGACAAAATCATTTTGCCTCATGGAATTGTTTAATTGCAAACAGACGCAGGGGGACCGATTGCAACAACGATAACTGCGCTCAGAAGTACAGTATAACCGCCGTGGGATTAATCTGCACACTGGAGCTGAAAGGAATCTACTTGCGACAGCCTGACCTCATCAGAAGTCCATGTAATTCGTTGTAATTAAAAAAAAAAAAAATCTCATGAGTTTGAAAGAGGTGGTGGTGGGTTTTTTTTGTTTTTTGATATATTCTCGCTCAAATTCGAAGGAACAGTTCAACATTTTTGGTAATACACTTATTCGCTTTCTCTCCGAGAGTTAGCTGAGAAGATCGACATTCAGGTCCTGACAGCGCGTTAAGTGAGGAGCTATAGCCGCGAGGCGATTCGCTTAGCTTAGCATAACAAAAGGCAGCCAGCTGCAGCCACGGGGCGAAATGCACTGGGCCGACTGACGCACTGTTGCTCACGAGGACGGAAAGTATACCACGTAACAGATTTTTGAAAAGAAAGCCTGCGTTGCAAGGGCTAACGAAAAGGCGATCGAGACTTGAATTGTGTTATGGAAGGTGTAGTGCCAGCGTTTTTGGATCTTGACCCACACGAGGGACTAAAAGTCTGGATCTCTCTGCCTTTGCTGCATTGTTTTGGCTTCTTTTCTTTCTATTCCCCTTAACTTTACGGAAGTACAAGACTTTAGTATTACTTTCGGTTTCTAGCTCTTGTGAGAAGCTGGTTTACTGCAGGTGTCCCATAATTTTCTCACCTCGGTGGCTCAGACGAACGAAGGTCAAGAAAGTTGCATGTGTCTCTCCAACCCTAGAAAAACACAGAACAGGACCAGAGGTTCACTTTGGAGATTGAACGAATCCTGAACACAGCTCAAAGCGGACAAGAACGAAACTGTCAGATTCACGCCCGTCCCGTTTACACTTAGCACAGGGGAATGTGTGTATTCAGTGTTAATTCTGTTCAGGGGTTTAGCTGCACTCTGTGAGCCTCGCTCTGCTGTTTGCAGCTCCAGAGGAGACCCGGGCTGTTTGGATGGGAGGAGGGAAGAGGGTGAGCAGAAGAAAGCTTTTCCCAGTGCTGTCAGTCCCAGTTTGAGTCGGCGGCTGCGGCTTCCCTCCACACAGTCCATCATCCCGTCTTGTTCAAAGGCCATCTAGCTGCAGGTCTTTGTCAAAAGCCCAGTTGGATATCTTTTATGTTTAAGATGTAGGATTTCTTAGGATAACTTTGATTATTTATTTATTCCACTCCTCTTGTGTGATAGTGCCAATATTTTACACGAAAGTGCTCAGCTTGCTCTGAAAGTCATGTTGTTTTATTGTAGCCCTTTTGCCTAAGAAATTTCTTCTTTTTGTTCTGAAAGGCAAGCTCAATTTTTGAAGTCTCCTCTCCCTCCCTCTTCTAACTCTCTTCTTCTCTGCTCTTCTGTTCTCGCAGCCCCTCACCACATCTTCCCCACCTTCCACACGCCAATCCCGATTGACATGCGCCATCACGAGGGACGATACCACTACGATCCTCACACTCTGCACGCCATGCACAGGTAAGTGGCCTGTTTTTTCTGTTGCGTAATTATTGTCCAAAGGGGGGTTTTCGACATCAGACTACTGAGATCTTTTTGATGTAAATCGCTATTTCATATTCGGTTATGGCAGTACAGAACAGAGGTTGTTTTTTCTTTTTTTTTTCTTTAACTCCGGAGGGTTTGCTTGCGAGTGTATGTTAGCAGGCGCTGATGAGAGCTGAGCGTTTGCCAAGCTCAGTATCAAAAGCAGATGACAGCATGCTGACTTCCAAAGTGAATAATCAATGTTAGTTCTAAATTTCCCCTCCGCACCCCTTGTTTCCGATACGGTTTGATTATGTGGGCAAGATTTGCTCTTTTGGCTGCAACCATCTGGGAATGAAACACTCTGATGCGTTGAGAAGCCGGCTCGCTCTCTGAAGTTGTGTTGCTGGGATCCAAACGGAGAAAATCTCCCCTCCTTCAGTAGCTGAGGTGCCGCTGAGCAAGGCATTTCACCAACTGGAGCTTCTTGCAAAGAATATGTGGCGTAAGAACAACTTAGATCCTCCACTAAAGTAAAAGTTGACTTGTTGCTATAGTATTGAAAGTGTTGCGTTATTCTTGAGAGATTAAGTTCATCCTACATCCTACATTTGAGCAGTTACTTAGTAAACTGAATTCACCACAGTGTCATCACTTAGGTCCTTAGTTTGTTAAATCTAAATGATCCGTCTTCCCTGATGTTTCTGTTTCTTGGAAACTTTTTTTTTTTTTTTTTTTTAAACCTGCCCCGCATGGAGTTGGAGTTGGGTGTAACAGTAGAAGAGCTTCAACTTGTATTAGACAGTAGTGGTAAGTTGCAGCTTCAGGTGCTTCAACCTTTACATTTTTCTAATGTTAAATTGGCTAAAATGTATTCTAGTGTAGATTTTCCGTGCCGGGGGGGGGTCAGAAGTGAGAACGAGAGCTAAGAGCTGAATGAACAGTAACATTCACAGACATTTTCAGACTTTTCTAAATTATGCTACATCTAGGCTTCCTCCTAAAATTTAGAGGAGTAGAAACTTAAGATGCAAACGCTCAAGTCAAGTATAAGCAGCTGAAAATTAAAACTTCCGTGCGATGTTAAGTAAACGTGCTTTGTTGCTTTCCCCTCCTGTTCCTGGATTAATAAAAAAGGAAAAAATAAATAAATCCCTGCCAGTTGGCTTATATCAATCTGTGGCTCGCTCCATTAGCAGCGATCGGCAGGGCCGGATCCATCACTGATGACATAATACATCCCACCTCCGTCCAGCACCTCTTTATATTCATTAATGGCTTGTTGTGTGGACTAATCTGTGTGGTGCAGGCCGTGCTGCCCCCGAGCTAGCGCGGTAATTAAACTACCAGAGTATAGAGGTCACAGTACAGGCTGCGTGTGCTGCTGCAGCGCCGGTGGTGAGTCCGGCTTCCAGGCTGCTGTGGGGTTCAATAAGAGATGCAATCCCATTTATTTTCCCGAGGGAAATTCAGTTTGTAAAGAAAATGGAGTGTGTTATGTACACTACACTATACAAAATTCACCTTCACAAATTAGTTATTTGTATCAGGCACCATTAGTGCACTGAAAAATCCCCTTTTTCTTGCTTTTAGTGATATGCCACAGCAGTGTTTCTGCCTCAGATTCTCCCGAACCTACAACAGTGTTGCGGACTGCTGCATGTGTGATTGTAGTTTCAGTTAGTTTCAGGACACAATGAAAATCAACTTGGGGTGACTCTGAAAATACATCTTGTTTAAGGCACATCTTACCACATGCTCAGCCTTAGGTTTTCTGGAGCTTTCGACTACATCACGTGAAGTTCATCGGCGGCTGCAGTTGTTTCGGTGGTCAAGATTGAACTTTGAACCTCAGTTTTTGAGTGAGAGGTCCATGAAAAAAAAATAGAAATTTGAACATCTACAATTGCACGACGAATTGGAACGAACTCCATCTGCTGATGAAGATTTTTTAATATAATCGAAAGCTGCAGAAAAGCTACGAAATGGACTAAATGGAAATGCAGCTGGAAGTAAGGACTCGTTTGGAAAGTGCGTCGTGGTGCCTTAAAGTGCCAGTGAGAGGCTTCTAAAATGAAAATGAAAATATGATTCTTAGGTTTCAGAAAATGCTGACAGTGTCAATTTGATTTAAATTTTTGCTTTCAGCGCCTAAGTGTTGTTATACATCATTATTTTAATTGCTGGTCAGGCAAAAGTGATGTTTTTGAATCAATATCCCCACAACGAGAGTTTAAATAAAAACCACCACTGCTTTTCTCCGAAGGCAAACAGTTTTTAAATTTAAAAACGGTGGTGTGCACCAACACACGTGTTGTGTGGGAAGAAATCGGCCAGATTGCAGCTGAGTCCGTAACACACTGTGCAACAGAACAACAAGGCTCCTGCAGGAGTTTAAAGTTACTTTATCCCAAAGGAAAAACTGGCGCCGGGACAAATAGTACTCTTACATTTAAATTCACAGATTTGATGGTGATGCATACTTCGCGCCTGGCGGAAGCAGGGCTATTCATCACGCCAGCTGCGAAAGTGGAGGGTGGGGGCGGGGGGCGGCTGTCCGCGGACTCGGCCACCTTGATTAATGTGATTTGATCTTGACAGTGGACCCCTAATTCATCAAGACCTTGATCTAGCTGTCGCTCCCCCCTGCCTGTGCCAAATTCACCTAATTACAGGAACATTGCACAGCAAATTAAGTGCGGTGTCATTTGTCGCCTGGTGCGGCACTTTATTATACACTCGTGGCAGCGTGTCAGAGGTCCCCTCCTTGATTGTCTAACATGACATCTCCGCGCCATCCTCTTTATCATTGTTTGCATATACCGTAATGAGAGGGCCGGTTATTTTGTCAAGCCTGTCATAAAAAGCAGCCGAGAGGAAGCCTCTTCTTTCTTCCTTCCTCCACCGGATGCCGAGGACGGTTTTTCCTCCCTCGCCGAGGCGAGGAAGATGCAGAACGAGGCAGGGAGAGGGACACGGGGGAACACTTCCTCCTCTGTGACAGAGTCTCCGTGGACGGAGCGAGGCCAGAAACTACCAGCACGGAAGAAGCTGAGACGAGAGCAGATACCTGTAGTTTACGGAGGTCTGTACTTTTCTCAAAGTACATTTCTAGTTCTGTAGATGAAACACTGGGCCTTAAGGCGACTGATGGAAGACACCCCTTACTCCAGTGTTGGCCTCCCTCCATTGGCCACTGGCGGGGTTGTAATTTATGAGGAAGAACACACTGAATCCACTGAATACAATTAATTGACCACGTCAGGGACCTAAGTAAAGAGATGCAGTATACCTTTTGGGGGGACTCCCTTAGTCGTCCTGCCACTTTCACATCATATGGGATAAATAGACAGTACAACTGTTGTCTTACGATTGCAGGATTGGTGATGTCAGGGTTAAAAATCCTGTGCATTGTCAACATGACACTATACCTGTGAAATCTGGGGTAAATTAGCTTGAACGACAGACTTTGGCTGACACGAGGCGTCCATGTTTGGGTTATTTAGTGCCAAGATGGATATAATCGGCACTTTGAAGGAAAAAAATCAGAGTTTCCCCAACAAATTTCTAAACTGTCCTCAGTCACAAAGGGTTTTGATTTTCTGTTTTTTTGCCTTTTCTGCCTCAGCTCTCTGTTTATGAATGAACTTGTGCCATGAACATTTTTTTGAGGATGTTTCCCCGAGGCAATGTGCAGCGTAGCTGTACGCTGATGTCCATCAGCTGATGCTTAGGATCAACTGAATCACTGTTCTGGTCCTTTTTTTTTTTTTTCTTCTCCCTGAGCTTTTTTTTTAGAAATGCATCAAACTGGACTCTTGATTTCAGAAAGCTGATGCTGAGGAGATTCTGCTGCTTCAGTATCAGCTTGTGAAGCTCTCTCTGCTTTCACCTCAGGGGCGACAGAATCACCACTGCTGCACGGCTGCATTTGGTTTTGGTCGTGCTTTTTTTTTTTTTTGGTGCGGAGAATTTTAAAAAAAGAAATATGTTTCAGCCTCAGTATGCGTGGTGAAATGAAAAATTCACACTGGGTGTTAGCACTGTTTCAAACTAAAGTTCTTAGATTAGCTTTAGGACAGAACAAACTGGAGGATGAGATGATGAAATGACTTTAAGGAGTCTGTGATTTGCAGCACCGTGATCCGTGTGTTTGTATGTAGGTCATCTCTTCGACTGCATGAGGAGGAAGGCGTTTGGGGGTTTTGGGTTATTGTTGTGGGGGGGGGCTGTTAAGTTTGAGGCGTCCACTTCACGCAGCAGACTCATAAACCTACAGTGGGAGTTTATTCAGCTGTGCACTGGACGACGTGATTTATCTAAGTCAGAGAGCTCCCTGAGCCCCGACACTGGAGACAAGTCTCACTGTCACACCGTAATTCATCTCTGGTGTCGCCGAGAACAGACTCGCAGCGCGCGCGCACACACACACACACACACACACAGACATGCACACACGTGTGTATGCGCACATACAAATGATAAACATTCGTACAGCAGGTACAAATTAACAGCAACACACCTTAGATGCGTGTAATGTCATGTAATATACATGGCCAAACCCAATAAAACACAACCGCGTACCTCAGATATTAGTTTGACTGAACGATTAATTACTTTAAGTTATTTGTCACATAGAATTTAAAATTTTCCAGCTTTTCCAGTGTGAGGATTTGTAGCTTTTCTCTGTTTTAAAACAGTATAAACTGAATGACGTTGGGTTATTTAACTTTTGTTCGGACAAAATAAGCAATTAGAAGACGTCACATTGGGTTTTCAAAATAAAAAAAAAACCAAAGACCTAAATATAGCACAGCAATATCACAAATGGCAAACCTGCTGCCGGTGAGAGCACAGTAACTGGTCATGATGGTCCAGTAAATAGAGAACGTAATGGTTTCAGCTTTCAGTGTAAAACATGTGGGGGAAACACCACAACGGGGCCTTTGTGGTTAAAGTCTCAGCACAGACTTGAAAAGCGTTAATTTATGATTATTTTCTTAAAAGTTGTGGTGCAAACGAGCCGATGAAAACATCACGCCGGTTTTGATTTCATGTTCGGGATTTCGGACCCCTCGCCCGCTTTCTGACTCGCTGTGAAAAGGTAAACGAACAAAGCTTTGACGCTGAATCCTGAGGCTGAACTGATCCTACTGACTCCCCGTCACTGAGCTGTAGCTTGTAACCGTGGAGCTCGACTCGCTGACGACTGAAACTGCCGTCGTCGGCGTGTGCTGTACGGCCCGCCGCTTTCAGGTCGAGACCTTACTGGAAGACTCTCAGAAACAATCACGATGTGACAACACTGTTGTAGACATGCAACCGCATGTTACCAAGCTTTTAACATTCTAGACAGTTTTACACTTAAGCTGCTCTGCTGACTCTCTCATCTTAAGAAAATTTCAAAGAAAGTTATAGTAGAAAAAGCTTCATCACGGCATCAGCAACACTACAAGCGACTGATGGTCGGGGTCTACATTTTCGTAACCTTGGACTCATGCTGGTTCTGGGTATGTTTTAGCACGACCATGACGTCATACACCTCATTAATGGTACTGATATCATGTAAGCACCTGCTGCAGTCTGTGCCATTAAAAACAAATGTAAACACCAGTAAAAAGAACATAGAATAAGGTAATGTCTGCCTGGAGGTGTGAGAGGCGTCGTGCCCGATTCCCTCCCTTTAAAACTCACCACTAAATACCTTCAATGTAAAGGGAAATGTTTTCGTGTGGTTTCAGCTACACATGGCCCTGCTGCCTGCTTTTCACATCATCACGGAGAGGGAATAGATTTATACTTAAGAAAGTGACCTCAAGCTTTCAACACGGGAACACTTAGAGGTGGAGACATTGAATAAATCACGGCACCTTTGGTGTGTTTAAGTAAGCCAGGTCTGACTGAATTTTGAGGATTTGGTTCACAGTTCCCACTCCATGGGTCTAAAATGATTGCTGTTAGTGAATCCAGAGTTTTCGTACGGAGAGCTCCTGCTTGCTGCTGCTTGTCTATAACTTACATAATAACTTAATTGGAAATATCCTGGGAAAAAAAAACAAAAAACGGGAAGAATTCTCTCAAAGAAGAGCTCCGTACAGTAAAACACTGAACACATTTTTGCATGTTCAGCAGAGCTGCTGCACACGGCTAAAGGAATCCTCTCTCCAGAACCTTCCCGAAAATGATTAGGAAATTATTTTGAAATTCCAGACCAGTAAAATGAGACACTACCGAATTTCAAGTTTTCATTTAGGCCGAGCGCTGAAGGTTTGAAGCTGAAGTTCCTCTAATGGCCACTAGATATGCAAACTGTTTTGAAGTGCCCCGACCTCTCAAAACTGCAGATAATTTCACAACTCACCAAAGGATTTAGATGAAAAAAAAGTTGAGATTAATCTGAATTTAAGAGGACTCGAGTGAATCAACTGGGTTTCGACTGAATCTTATTTAACAAGCAGATGAAATCACGAGTAGTGGCATGCAGGGGTGCAAAGTTTCAAAACATATTCCACTAAAACTCAACATGAGCTCAATTACTGGAGAAATCTACTTTTCAGAAAGTTCATTACTCAATGTATTTTTTCCCTTTCAAAAGGGGACAGACTTCACCAAGAGAGAACCAAGAGATAACCAATCAGAGACTGTCCTGCCAGGACGAACAATAGCCTCCGTCATTCCTGCCAGTTCTGCAAAACATAAATACAGCACCTTAATGTTGAAGCGACAGCACGCTCTGGCAGTCACAAGAATGATGACGGGAGCAAAGGAAGGAATCAGACGACGTTGTTACAGAGATACGAAGTCAGTGTAGGGAGGAGCAGACAAGTAATGCAAAAATAATGGCATCAGATCAGAAAACGCTTCTGCGTGTCGTTCTAGAGGACATGGACAAACTACGCATTTTGTCATTTCATTTGGAGAACTTCTTGACTAGGCGCAGCTGGTTTTGATCCTTTGGTGATATTTCTACTCCATTCAATTACTTAAAAGTACTCGAAAAAAACGGAGGAAAAGCGGTTTGTCGTGGTCATCGGCTTCCCAGTTCTGTACGATAGAACCTCAATGAGCCACCTTGACCCCAATGAGAAAAATGATGCAGTATAGAAGCAACGTGAGAACTGCCCAATCAGAGCAGAGTATGTAAATGAATCGCTCAACGCAAACACGCCTTCAAGCTTCAGCCTTGAGACAAAAGACAGCCTGCCTCTTTGTATCTGAATGGCTGGAAGTGTTAATGCGGTCCAGTTCAGCCTCTCCCGATCAGCTCCCTCCCACATCAGCCTGCTACCCGGCGCCGAACCAGGGAACGCTAATTAAGGTCCAGCATTGTGCTCGCCCAGAAAAAAATAAACTCGCCTAAGGCCAGACCCCTTTCTGAGTGTCTGAATCCCGTTTGCCATATTCACCACGATCACGTGCGAGGGGCTCCCTCTCCTTTATGGAGCAGAAATTTGTTAAAAACAAAGCTTTCGTATTTTTATTCTTCGTATGATTCAGACTTGTTATCACGGTAAACAAACCCTATTAGACTGGATTCAAAGACAGACAGAGCTCACCTTCAGGCTGTTACTTGATAAGAGCATTAATAATTAAAACTGACTGAGGGGCTGATTATCTTTTTAGGAGGAAAATCAGATCTTTATCTTCTGCACGGAGAGAAAGAAAAACAATGCCTCACACGTGAAGCAATCCAACAATCTGGCTGGGGGCTAATAAAACCTTTGTTGGATGCCGGATGATGGAGAGCGTATTTTCAAAGAAGTATCCAGGCAGGAGACAGAAATGATTTGGTAAACACTGAGGAAAGGCCAACACAGAGCAATAGGGATTTATGGCCTGAAACATCAGTTGAATTAGCTTATATCACTGGGGTTTCAGACTCAAACCGGAGATCACTAATCAAATTTTGATTGTTTTACTCCTATATTGCGGTTTTTAACTTTTTAACCCGTGAAATCTGTTAAAGAATGATAACATTTAATAGTGTTAAACAACGTGGGTGTTGATGGGGAATGAAAACTTTGGTTTCATCAGTCTTGAAAAAGTTGTTTCCTTCCTTCACATGAAAGCGTTTTGCTGTCAGCGGCTTTGGCTTTGGAGGCGACTCTTTGAAGCCGGCAAACTCTTTTCTGGTGCTGAAACACGAGATCAGCACATTTTAGCACAATTACTAACTGGAGATGAGATTCGTATTTTGTGTATGTGTAAAGGACACTCACTGCCTCGTCCAGTTCCTATTTTTTTAAGTGATTGTCTGCTTTCATGATATAATTCTCCGGTTTTTAGTTCAGACGTGTAAGTCCTGGGGCCAGATGTGTACACGATGTCTACGTACAAAAATGCACATGCCATTTCCCACATATGAACTTGTATTTATAAAATCAATGTTTGCAACTCGCACATATTTAAGACCAGTGTACATGTACCTGCTCTACGACTGTTGGAGAACCCACCTCGAGCAGCCCAATCGTTTAAATTATTTTCGTTCCAATGGGTCAATGGTTGGCCCGTTTCACACAGTGACTCTGCTAAAACTGAACCATGCAAACACATGGCGTATTTCTTTGTTTGTGTCTGCACTGAGTTTAAGTGTGACCCAACAGAATCTAATCATCCGGCCCCTGGACTTAGTCTGTCCCTGATAAAGTCTGTTAAGTTGCACTTTATAAAAATATTACAACATTGACCATAAGCTAAAGTAAAGTAACTTAAAAAGGGGGCACAACACTCATTTTACAACATGAACAGAAAGGCCGTCTTACGAACTTGGACAAGGAGTCAAAAAAAAACAAAAACGTGAACATTTACAAGGCATTGGAGGGTCAGATGAAAAAAGCTAACAAGTTGTAATACGGGAAAATTAGGATCCAGTGTTTTTGGAGCCTGACCCGTAACTAGGGACTCAAAGTGAAGGTACGTGTATCTCAGCTTCTGCTGCTTTAATTTTGACAGTTTAAAAAAAAAAAATCTGTCTTGTGATTACCCCGGAAGTTATAGAAGTGTAATACTAAATCAGTAAAGTAACAATTATCTGATGTGTGAAGCTCTTCTAGGTCAAGGTGTCAGCTTTACATCTTCAATCAGGCTCATCCTCCAAAAATCACAAACGTCCCTGGAGTATCTTTTCTCTCCAGATGAGCCAACGCCGATAAACGACACCGACAATGCCCCGTGGACAGAAGTGTAATCTGGAGAGGTGGTTATCAACCATACAACGCTTCCTCCCTCCACGTCTACTCGTCACCATGACCCCGATCTGACCCCGTCCTCTGACTGTCCCAGATCAAAGGCTTGTTAGAGGAACCGTGTTAGACGTGATCTCACTCTCAACGCTGTCTGTGTACACACTGAGGTGGAGGCTCAGGGGATCGGGTTTTGCAGATGGATTACTCAAGACACTCGCCGGAGGAGTTTGTCAAGTGTGAAGGCGCTTCAGGTGGTCGTGTCAAAGCGTGCTTCGTGCTGATGGTGTGCAGAATTTAAAGTGGAGTTCCTCAGTCTCTACGCGAAGCAGAAAATCCAGCTTCAGGATATTTACTATAAACAGGTTATCAGTGTATCCATTGCCTTACATTATTCTCATCCCTCTGAGCCTCAGAGCTCCGCTGTTTCCAGAAACTATTAAAAACACATCAGTGGGTCACACTGTTGCACTGGGTGACATGTTCCTTTATCACCATGAACACACACGCTGTAGTTTAATTTGACTCAGTCCCACTCTGCCCCAAATACGGATTTACAGCACCAAATCTGGATTAATCCGCCACTGAAAGTAGTCCCCAACAAACACTATTTCCTCCACTGTGTGTCTGGTTTAAAAAAAAAAAAAAATAACTACAGTGAGTAACTGTTTTAGGAAATGCCTGAGCTTTTGTTGGTTTGAGTCTGTACATGGGATTTCTTGACAATGAGGAAAAAAATGCAGACTAAAACCAGACCGATCCTTCAACTTGCTTTGAGTCGAGCTTCATTTGTCTCCTTGTAGACCTTTATCCAGGACAGCAGACACGTCAGTGTCAGTCTTTGGCTTGAACGGATCCTTTCTTACATATTGCATCGTGTGTTTCATGACTTAAAGTCGAAGTGGAGGTTTTATGTCTGACTTTGTTGCTGAGTGTTTATTGGTTGATGTTTCTGTAAAGCCTTTCCCACGTCTTCTTCTTGTGTCATTTTTATTGATGAACTTTGTTTTCTTCTTCTATCGAGGCAGTCAGGCCATTAAAACAGTTCTTGTTTGATCCCAAACTTTAAAAAAAAGTATTATTAAAAAAACAAACAAAACCAAACCCTCTGCCACTTTCTGAAAGAGTGACCAGACAGCAAGTGATTAGACCATGAAAATAAAAACGCACAAGCAAAAGGAATGCCGCGAAGAAAGTCACGTCAAAGATTGTGAATCGTAGTTGTACAATCAGCTTCATCCTGTTTTGATAACGCTTTAACAAAAATCTTTGTTTATTTGTACATTCTGAGCTCATAGGTCAAAGTTGGTCACAAAACAGGACAGTGGAGCAGTCATCTTTAATGCAGGCCTTACTACTTTCCTAATTATTACGCCATATCCCTAATTTTTCACTCGTTCCTCTCCCCTGCAGCCCCGCAGGTTTGGCCGGCAGCCCCGTCATCTCTGACATCTCCCTGATCCGCCTTTCGCCTGCTGCTGTAGCGACCGGTGACTCTCCATTCAGCCCACCACACCCGTACGTCAACCCTCACATGGAGCACTACCTGCGCTCTGTGCACGGCAGCCCCACCCTGTCCATGATCTCAGCAGCCAGAGGGCTCAGCCCAGCTGACAGTAAGTTCACCAACCAACAGCTTTCAACCCAATTCTGTCCTAGAATGAGCTGTGGATCCTATTGTCCAATTATTGTTTTAATGATTTTAATTTATCTGGAGCTCAGTGTTGTTTGTGTGAAATTAGGTCTCCGTTTTAAAATTGAACTCCAAGCAGTTTTTCTCTGCAAAGCAGAATCAGACTCATGGGTGGAGACCAAGTGGAACTGAACCCCTGTACCTGGTATAGACCCCATTTTTGCTCGGGACCTCTCTAAATAAAGCAATGTAGACAGGAGTGTTGAGCAGTTCAAGCAATGAGGGATTTTTCTTTCTCAGATTGTTCCATTTGAAGGATTTTTAGAAGGGTGACAAGGTAAAAATATTCAATCTTTAATGAGCAATAGCAAGAAAATTGAGAAAAGTCAGAGAAAATGAACACAATTTTTCAAAAAAAAAAAAGAAATATTCCTTCATTTCTTGTATCCCTAAAGTCATTGTATGACCTCAGATTTATCTTGGGACCCCTATGGAGGTCCCAACCTTCCACATTTCTATGAATCACTTTAATGACTGAGTGAGCAGAAATGCTGAGACATCCTTCTAAATTCACTGAAAGACTTTATTATCTCGACACCTTTACGGTCATCGCTTTAATCTCTTTTGACATGGATTCATTATTTTGCAGCTGTATTAGACAAGGGTTTAAAATGTGGGGTTCAAGATGAATCAGAGAGGTCACGAGATGATTAAAATGATAAAAGAAGAAGAAAACTCTCTGTTTTTTTCTCTTTTCCCTGATAATTTCTGTGATATTTTTCTTTGCGAAATACTGGAATCTCTTAACCTCTTCAGAGCTTTAAAAATCTTTAATATGAAGCAAACTGAGCAGGAAAAATCACTTACATCCATAATCTCTCTGACCTCTCACAATCTCGTGATGAGGTTTCACAAGTAGACATTGCTTCTATTTTAGGATTCACAAACCAAAAAGTTGTGGAATCTCTAGTGTAAGCACTTCTCACGCATTTCTGTTCTCACTTTTGTTACAGACAAAAATAAATGTCAGTCAATCAATCGAGCTGTTTTCTAAAAACAACAACATCCAGCTGGAAAAACATCTGATCTTCATGTCTGACCATTTCTAATTCCAAAGTGTCCAATTTGTAAATGTCTTTACTTCAAATCAAACCAGGACCTCATGTACCTTTAACTGTATCCTCAAAAAATTCGTTTTCATTTCAAATGGTGATTTTAGAGTAAAAACCTAAAGCAGTGGAAATGCACTATTGCACCAGGCCTGCAGCAGTAGAAGACGGTGGTATTCTTGTATTTTTTTAGCGGGAAGAGAGACCTGAACAGGTCCTCAGTCAAAAAATGATATTCAGGGAGCAGGGAATTGAATAAAGTGATTGCTGGTTGCTACGTACAAACACTATTACATGAATTGGCCTCGCAGCGGCGAAACCTTGACCTGTTCTCCCAGGTGCTTTGATACCGAGAGCGGATCCTTTAAAGAAAAAAAAAAAAAAAACCTATGGAAATGGATCAAAGAAAAACAGTCCTGGCAAATACTTATCCACCTCCCCCAATTTTACCAGGATGTGATGACAACTCTTTCTTCAGCGCTGAATTACAATAACAGATTGGAGCGCAGCAGCAGGATGGGATATAAATCTTCTTTTACAGTCTGTCAGTGGTAATGTGGCAACGCTTTTAAACTTAAATAAGCGGCCGCGCCTGAGATCTGGCCGTGATAAAGCCGTGCGAAAGGAGAAAGGATTGGGAGACTGTTTGCGCTGGAGGGAATGCAAATAGCTTGTTGAAAGACGAGGCCTTGGGTTTGGAAATGGAGGCCGTCAGCTTTTATGTGCTCCAGGCGACCTCTCGTTTTTCCCCACAAACCCTTCACAACATCTGACAGGCAAGATGGGATACCGTCCCACCATCACCTGGAGTTTTGGTTTTTTGAGTTTCACAAATTTCTCCTTTTCGTGTTTCTTTTTTAATCCTGCGGTCCTTTCTCTTCTCTCTGTCAGAGTCCCCAAAGCGTTTCATTTCATTAAGAAAAATGCTCTGGCCTTTATGTACCTCTTTCCTCATCATTCAGAAATTTTTAGTGTGGAAATATGATCCTGTAGGCGATAAGTAAGGGCAGCTACTTCAGCTATGAAGTCAGCACGAGCATGACGTCTGGTCTTTTTTACGTCCCGATCCCTAATGTCATCTGAAACATCACTTAGGAGACAAGGGCGGGGGGGGGGCAGAATCCCTGAAACAGGCCGCAGACCGCTAAACTCCAATGGATCATTTCTGTAAGAACCGTCCAATCAGTGAGTGAAGACCGGAGCCAATATCTGGCCAAAGACTTGCTAAAAACTTAATCCTGCCAAATGTAGGGATAAAATTGGTAAATAGGCAACAACGACGTAGATATTTCATTATTAAGGAGGAAAGAGAACCTTCAGTAACTTGAGTCTTTGGTCCAAATATTTCGTTTAGAGAAATATTTATACTCCAGCGTCTTTGGTGAAGAGACAGTGAAACAAAAAATTCTAGTGTCTGACTGTTTTCCTTATGAGACTGCGGAAACAGTGGGGTGGGGGTTGGGAGCACCTACATGGGCCATTGCACATCAGCGACCCTGCCTAGCCAGCCCCTCGTTCCATTCAAAGATCTCCTCAGCGTGAGGCGAGACGCACCAGGAATTCAACCCCTCTCCCCCTTTTCTCCCTCTTCCCTTTAGTCATTCACTCCATCACTGCATCCTTCTATCCTCGCTTTATTCCTTCCCTTGTCCTATTTCACTTCCGCTCTTCGTAAATCTCTCCTTCCTCTTCCCTCTTCCCTTGCTCACCTTCTCCCCCCTCTCCCCCCTCCTACAGTTGCCCATGAGCATTTGAAAGACCGCGGGCTGTTTGGACTTCCTCCTCCTCCTCCCGGGGCCAGTCCGGCAGAGTATTACCACCTGATGGCCAGCCACCGGAGCCCCTACGGCGAGCTCCTCATGCAAGGGGCCGGGGCAACCGCAGGGGCCCACTTGTCTGACTACATCACCCCCATCGACGGTGAGTAAGTCTGGAACAGGTTCCAAGTTTTGGTCTTGCTGTAGATTTACTGTCTGGTTCAGTTCAGGTTCAGCTGTTTTCATCAAGCAAGCTCTGACAAACCCAGTGTCGGCTACCACGACCAGCAGTTCAAAATATCAAAAATAAAATTTATAATCATAGGAGAAAAACTAAAACTGGACATCTTAATAGTTAAGAGGTCCGAACAAATTTTTGGTATTTCTGTTTAAAGGAAAATTTTAACGATTCATTGAAAATCATTGCAAGGGAGTTTTCCGTCCATTGACTAATTTTTTCAGCCTGAGTTAAAAGTATTGCTGTGCTTTATATAGAACAATGCAGCTGTGAAATCAGATCGCCATTAGATTTTTCAGAGGTTGCCTAATGAGAATTCTGACTTAAAGTGGCGACCTGGAGGATCTCAGTCCTGGTTGATTTGGCGACACCCGTAGTTACTGGTGGTAACGGCAGATGCGGTTTAATACTGCGGGTCCCAGAATTCTGCTGGCAGCAAAACAAACTATTGTGGTTTTGATAAAGAAGTCAGGCAACAATCGGTCCTTCATCATCCTGTGAGCAGCCGCGATCTGATTTTACGCCGCGCACGGCCTGAGTCTATGAGCAGCAGGGCACAGTGACAGGAGCTGGTTACCTGGCTGCGAAGTTGGAGGTGTGCGGCCTGTCGCCTGCAGCTCTTCATCTTAACAGCTCAGCGTGGCCGCTCCTTCTCCTTCCATTAGTCCCTGAAATATGTCAGACCGATCCACTGTCCAGAAGTGACCAGAACGACCGTTGTCTTATTTTGAGACGAACGATTGCGGTAAGTGCCGAGCTCACCAAACAACATACTGTGTCTTCTGTGACTACTTCAGAATAAGTCAAGTCCGGTTTCACCAGTTAAATGCTTTTAATGTGAAGCTGCATGTTCGGTTTTGCATCAGCAGTAACTTAATACAGCATGTTTTTCCTGGAATGTCGCCACAGACACTCAGTTCGGAAAACTGCAGATATAGGTATATATACATTGCAGTATTTTCAACGGAGGCTCAGTCACCATTGTGAATCTAAAATTAAGTTTTCATGTGTTTTGATGACAGCAAAAATGTCAAAAGGAGAGTTGCAACTAACAATAATTTTCTTTTCTTTCTTCGATTAACCTGCCAGAATACACTTTGATAGCTTTGCCACTCTTTAAGTGGCATTTCAGAGCAACCAGACCACAAAAAAAAACTGAAAAAACATTTTTACTTAGGTGTAGAAATAAATAAAACATTTAAAAGAAAGGTGTAAGACTCCCCCTTCTGGTACCTGATGGTGAATGTCAGGACAGTCTGTCATGCAGACGCACCAGTAAAGGACAGTTCCACTGTTTTTAAACGAAGCTAACACGGGAGCTTGTACCCAGGTTGTGCGGGTAAAGGAGGGTCTCCCTTCCCAGCAGCCCACCCTGTTCTATTGAATGAGCTGCTTTGACACTGATTGAGGAGAATTAAATTCCTATCAGAGCGTCGAGTCCAGGTGGATGATGAAACAAAGATCACAGGAGAGGCGTATGAATAAAAAAAGCATTGTATACATTTTTCATGTCAAACAACTTCAAACGGCCGAGGGCCTTCATGTACCGGCCGCGCGCTGCACAATATTTCTCCCTGCCGAGCCTCCGCCAGCACTTTTCCATAAACATTGAGGACTTATTGTGCCGCTGTGACATTTCCAGTGTACGCCATCGCGGGCACATTAGGTCGCAGCAGGTATATTTAATGTAATGAATGCCTACTTTGATCTGTCGCTTTGCTCGGCACCTTAAAAGGGTAGCCATGTCTGCGAGGGAGACTGATGGTGGAGGGGAACTCCTGATGATGAACACCAGAGAGTGTAACGTCATCTGTTCGAGCGTCTGATACTACATTCCAGCCTCACTTCTCGTCTTAATACCTGCCTTCTCTGCTCTTCTGATAAAGTGACACTTCCTTTCTGTCCTTCAGGGATATTTCTAGCCATTTTGGTGCTCATCCGTTAGTGCTCCTTGCGTAAAGTGTTCATCCGCAGCCCTCTGCCGTTACTGTGCGATTTGGTCGCACAGCGTTTCCTCTGCAAACCTGCAAACCATTATTTTTAACCTGCTATCCGGTGGGTTGTACAGTATGTTCAAAGTTACTTTCATGACCCCACAGATGTCTATTGCGAGCCCAGAACAATAAAATGTTTGCTCAAGGCAAAGTAAGATTTAAATCCAATATTTCTACAGCCTGTGCTGCTCAACTATGCTCCCCTTCTTCGCTGGAACTTGCACGAAATCCACTCCGTGTTGGCACCCCACTGTGTCGACTGACTGGCTCCTTCAAATGAATGAGTGAGCTGCGTTTTTTCATGCAGCCTTAAACGTGATCAGATGTCGTATGACCCAGTTTGGTTTTGTGTGAAGCTTACTGACGTTTTACAACTGACTAGTTCTGATGCAAACTTTCAAGAGAAAATTGCATGTCTGCCTCAAAACGAGACTTTGCAAGGAAAGATCCAACTAAAATGTTGAGCTGCATTTTTGCTTCTAAACAAAACGAGGGAAGAACATCTGAACTGGGAAACTTTCACCTCCCTCAAGAAGATAAAAACCAACTTTATATTTCAAGAATCAGACTGGCTATCACTCAACATATTTGGTGAGTTTCGGCAGTGCACTAACTATCGGGGTCAGTGGAAAGGTTGATATCCAACCACGGACGACATGCATGCAGAGCTCAGTGGCTGAACAACCAGGCAGTCAGGGTTAAACCCTTCCCTGCAGGTTCAGCAGACAGAGCTCGGGGTTGTGAATGAGCCTGCTGTGTTGTGGTGTCGGAGGCCAAACTTGTGCTGCTGAAAGCGACGGCGGGCTGCCAACAGCGTGAAGCTGGCCTCACTAAAGCTGTCATAACTTCGTTTCCAGCCGTCCCAAACACTGTACAGGCGCTGAGGCCAAAACAAACGGAAAGCACGTTTGGCTATGTCTCGCCAAAATGTCATTGTTAAGTTATTCACTGAAACTCTTGGATATGGCTGTGAGAGGGGCAGAGAGTGAGCAGTAAAAATCCCTGTACCTGCCAAGTTCAGTGTGTGTTTGGTTATTTGAAACTGTGGAACAAGCTAAGAACTAATATTTCATCCTTATACATCCAAAGAAGAGGAAGGAAGGCTACTGATGTTTGCATCTTTGACAAAACTACACGGAAAAACTCAAATTATAAAAAGTCAAACACACGACTGATATTTTGGACAGGCGCCGTCTTTTCCTTTGATTTCACCCGTTTTCCAAAATATTGTCAATGTGTTGCGTACCACAAACCCACATCCAGCTCTCTCTCTCAGGCACTATGTCAGTCAGTCACTGTGTGAAGCATCGTTAAACCTTTACAGTCAGGTGAGGTCCACTGAACTCGTCTTTTTCAGCCTGAATTACTACACCATAGATCCTACAGATTCAACAGATGCAGCGATGAAAGCAGCTTTGTTTTAAAGCGGCAGTAACAGTGTTTTGGCAGCTTTTAGCCCAACTACTACAACAACAACAACCATACATGTCTAACATTACAGCGAACCAATTTCCAAAACATGATGTAGTATTTTACAAATTTGTACAAAGTGGGAGTTCTGGCACAACTAGGATGACCCTAATGAAGGTCATAGGCCGAAACAAGTGCTGTTGTAGCTTTGATAGTCAGGAAATCGACAGGCAGCCATTGGTTTCCGTTCCAGTCATCTCCTTTCTTGACCGTCTTTACTTTTGTTGCTTTATCACTGCGCGATAATGAAACTGAGCGCAGATTGGTTGAAAGTTTCGAAAATGTCTAACAAATCCGTATCTGGCACGTTGTCATTACAGGTGTAGACTACTAAATTTGGCACACTTTATGTTCCACAAGTAGCTGAATCCAAAATCTGAAGGTCAAGGTTCAAAACTATAAAGTTTATAAGCTTAAATTACCGATAAGTAATAAACAAGTGAGAATTTTTCAACTTTCCAAGTTTTGGTGCTGAGGGAAGTTTGCCTTAGAAATAATTATGGTGCCGTTGTTGCAGTAAATGCTTTGGAAAACGGTTGTCGGTCATTCAAAGTTTATGCGACCGCATAAAAAACACGAAAACAACCGTATGTCCCTTTAAAAGCCTATTTTTCCCGGCAGCTCTGGCATCGTTTGAACATGCAACCGTCTGGTTCCTAACACTTAAGTTACATACAGATCACAGTGGCAACAAGAGCCACACACACACACACACACACACACTCCAATCCAGCCCCCCCAGCGGCGGCTGCTGATATAAATTACAGTGGTGGGGGTGGGGGGTGGAGGGGTCTACCCAGGCATTTCCACTGGTCCATTTATCAGGGGAAGTGGCACATTAATAAACACATCTCCCCAGAGGTGGGAGGAAGTAACAGAGATGAATACGACTGCCAGTCCTGAACGGCTTCATCCGATCATCGATAACACAAAAAAAAAACAACTCACACCTAGCCCCCTCACCCTCCCACCAAGACCCCCAACACCACCACCACCACCCCCCCGCCACCATCGTTAACCTGAGTTACATCTCAGCTTCAGTTGGTTAAATGTCCAAATTAGCATCCCATGGCAA
This sequence comes from Xiphias gladius, assembly GCF_016859285.1. Classification (NCBI taxonomy): domain Eukaryota; kingdom Metazoa; phylum Chordata; class Actinopteri; order Istiophoriformes; family Xiphiidae; genus Xiphias; species Xiphias gladius. Next base: position 1,107,787 of record NC_053412.1, read on the forward strand.
CAGCCCCACAAACGGTAACATCTTGGGTAATAAACCTCCTGAGCTGAGACATCCCTGGAGAAACAAGCGTTGATGTTTTTCTCTTCTGTGGGTTTCTCGTATCGTTATTCAAATTCCATATGTTCCGGGATAAAGACGTCTCCCCTCCTCAAGTCTCAAAGCACCAATTTCTAAACAGATAAAATATGTCGGAGATTTGTACTGGAGGACATACTTTTAGCCCCCTGTCATTAGGGACGGCAGTGAAAGCAAACACAGCAGAATTAATCGGTCGGGGAGATTACACACCGAGCTTCTCGCTGTTGTAGGAATAAGCCGAACGTCGGACCAGTTGGGTTCCTGAGACTCTGTGACAGGAAGTGAAGGTTTGATCCACGCCAGATGTGGTTTCCCCCAAACTTTCTTTGTAAAGTGATCAGTTGAGATGGTCAGAGGTAGGTAATGTAGAGGGTGGCAGCCTGGAGGAGCCTTTAAAGACTGAGTGGGTGCAAGTTCTCTCAGGATGTACCCTGGGAATTTTTTTTTTTTTTATTAAAACAAAAGACAGGTATGTATCCTCGAGACCTAACAAACACGTTGAACGCACACATTTCCCCATAAAAAACTTTTGCTAAGCCATTTTTTGCTTCTTCTTTCCCTTTTTTTAGCACATTACTGCCACCAACTGGCGTACAGTGGAATATTTATTTGAAAGAAAGGGCCAATCTTTTCATTTGGCATTACTTTGGGTGATTTGCAGACCTAACCGGCAACTCAGCAAACGTTTCTAGCCGAGGTAACGTGCCTGCTACGCGCAAAAGTTATTTTGTTTTACTCCAAGGAAACCTTGATCTGGACATTCAGCCTGACACTGTCACATCGTCATATATTAGGTCAGTAAGTTAGGGTGTCAAGAAACATGTCCAGCCAGGCCACACACACACACACGCGCGCGCTCACAAACTGGGTGGAAACATTAGAGGCTATTACACCACAGGTGACAAAGCACATTTACAGACATTTATACAGGGGCTGTAGCCCTCTCTGTTTTCATCCCAGTTAGTTTTATATTTAGATCATTTTGAGATGAGACTCAGTTTGTAATGATTCAACAGATTAAAGACGCAGCCCTCACTCTTATACAGCTGTCACAGGCGTAGACTGACTGGTGTTGCTGGTGAGCGGTCAAGTCACTACGGTTTGTACCTGTGTCATTTTCACATTGTAATCAGTGATCATTTTTTCAAGAGGGTAGAGTGGAGGGGATGTGTTTTTGGTCAGCACAACAGCGCCAGTGTGAAAGTTACACTGGTCCTGGTAAATCTCCATTCCCCAAAGCCCAGTCAGGCCAAAAATGAAGCGAGACCATTTTGAAACGTTAAAACTCAATGTTTTCCAGTCCTGTACTCCTCTTCACTGGATACGACTGTCTGCTGATATGGTCAACACACATTATAATTTCCCTGTGGGTGCCAGAAATACCAAGCATGGAATTGGCAGCTATAATACCATCTTTACCGATACCTAACTAATGTTATCCTTATTAGCATATCTGAAGTATAAAGGGGGGGAGTACACCCTATCACAGGCTTCTGTAATTCAGATGCTGTCCCTGAATGCTTCGTAGAGCTGAAAAAATTCGAGAACTCAAATGCAACAACATAAACAGACAGGAAGTTTAGAGCCATTAAGCTGTTTAGTTCCACTGCTCGTAGAAGAGTTTAAATTTTAAGTCCTTGTCTGAATTTACATTTCAGAGCTGAGGATCGATCAAATGGCTCTGCATACATTTCCTCGCAGTTGAAATCAATTCTCTGTAAATTGCCCTCATTTAACACTGTGAAGTACAACCCAGACTGTGTGATGTTTATCTGAAGTAATTACGGGGAATTATTGTGGGAAGATTGATTAGTTATGTCTGAATCTTAATGGGGTCGCCACATGTGGGCAGATGTCAGGCGCACAGCTCCGCTGGCTTTCATTCAGACACATTTTTGGACCAAAGACTCAGGTTATTAAACGTAATGACAAAAAGGTAGCATGGGGGAGTCTACCGCAGTGTCTTGCTCAAGGGCACATCTGCAAGGAAGAAGCTACTTCAAAGACAATTATAAAATATGGAATCATTTCATTTTTTCCAGAATCAAACTTGAGTTTTCTACTTGACAGATGACAAAACATTGCAGCTTCTATAATAAATAGTCGGGCACATAACCCCTCATAAAACCACAAGTTAAAGTTGTTACACTTTGGTTATTTTAGAGAGAGAGAGAGAGAGATTTGTTTCCACTCTCTTTTCCCTGTTTCCAGTCTTAATGCCAAGCTAAACGAACCAATAACTGCTGGAACCGTATATTTAACAGACCTTAATACATTAAGGACTATGACTTTTCATAGGATTGTAAAAAAGGAAAAAAAAAATGATGCAAATCAAAATCAGCAGTCACAACAATCATACGTCTTTTCTTTAAAAAAATGCTCCTCGGTTTTCACCCTGATGTATCATTTGTTAGACCAATATACTTGTTTACAAACGAAGGAAGTATTCTACACAGTTGCAGGTTTCCTTTTCTTCTGTAACCAAACTTGCAAAATACTGACTCACAACATAAAATTACTGAAAGCAATTGAATTCTATTAGAGGAAGACTGAATTTTTTTTTTCTCCCCACGCATTTAAAAGACTAGTTAGATTTTCAGGACTCAAATAAAAAGATGGAAATGACTTTATAATCAAATTCCTCTACTAAAAATAAACCTCTCAACCTTTCTTCTGTTTAAAATTTATGTCACTGGGACAAATTTCAACCAGCTGCAGGTTGCTTTCTCTGGAAGACTTTTCTTTCAGTGGATTTCCTGCTGCTGTTTGTGCCAAACCATACTTCCACGGGACTTTAGTTTATTTAATCATATCCTCTGCCAGACTCAGTTTCCATCACTGCGAACAAATTGTTTACTGTATTAGCTGCGAATCAATCTCGAGCACTTATTGATAGGGTTGTTCTGTGTCCGTGGGGTTTGAGTGTCGCGGGGAGGCCGCGGTGGCATCAATCACGCCGGTCCCGGCTGGAGCGAAGCGAGCTCTGTCCCTCCTCGACGCTTTAACGCCTCGATCCTGAAATGGCACGAGCGAGCGATGCTACCAACGACGATACCAAGAAGGCAACGAAGTGCCGAGGGGAGGGGTGACCGTTTAGATTCCAGGAATCATTCTTTTAGATTGAGCGTATTTAACGTCTCACAGGTGAGCGGAGGGTGTCTTTGGATCAGCGCTGCGCAGCATTTATCACCTCTGTCACATTAAAACCGGGTATCTGGAGACGTGTGGAGCGTTTTCAAATCATACAAATCAACCTCAAACATCTTCAACCTTTTTTTGGTTTTATAAAACAGTACAGTTATATTTCTCCTTAACATTTTTAGGGACGTCAGTGTCTTATCAGTCAGTCCGCTGCTAAGGTCCAGAAAAAAAAAACAGTGGATATTTGACAAACTACTCTTGACTCTCGGTCTGTTTACCAGCTTTTTCCAAACTTTCCTCGAGTTTCCCTCTAGTGCAACAAGCAGGTCAACATTTTTGATTTCAGAGTGAAATACTTTGACAACTATTAGATGGACTGCTGTTAAATTTGCTACAGACTGGAAAATACTCATTCTGACAAATTCTTTGATTTCGATTATATTTTAGATTACCAAAGTTATGATGTCTAGCTTTGTTAGGAACTAATGTCTGTGTTTTACATTTTGGTTTTAATAACAATCTTATTTTTTTTGTGTTTTAATCGACTGCAACTTTCTAATATTGCTATTGCTTCTACTCTGTCAACCTTCACGGTTTGAAGGTTTGCACAAAATGCAATAACTCTCGTGATCCCCTGACTTTTCATCCAAGACTCATGTGGGTATTCATCTGGAACATTTTCATAAGAGTAAATCTGACTTAAAACACTTACAGTCGAGCTCGTTAAAGCTTTTAACATCTACCGTCTCTTTGATGGACACATATCTGGAAATGAATCATTGTAAATCTCTGTGTTCAAGCCACCGTGAAAAAAAAAAAAAATTAAAAAAAAGAATGGAAAAGTGTTTGTTTGGCTGCTCACAAAAACAACTGAAACTTTTAACTGAGCAGTTTAAGACTGAAACTCTGACTCTTGCAGAAACAAAACCAAAAAAAGTCAAAAACAGAGATGAGAAACAATCCTGCCAACACCTCTTGACTGACAAGAAGTGAAATTCGGAAACGAGCGATGAGCACGCTACCCTTACGTTGTCAGGAGTTCAAACCATCGTCCACAGTGTGATGAATAAAATGACCTGTTGACCCACCTGTGTGTCCACAGTGTCTCGGTTCTCCAGCCCCAGACTGACGCCCAGGCTGAGCAGGAAGCGGGCCCTGTCCATCTCGCCGCTGTCAGACGCCAGCATCGACCTCCAGACGATGATCCGCACCTCGCCGAACTCACTGGTGGCCTACATCAACAACTCGCGCTCCAGCTCGGCCGCCAGCAGCTCCTACGGACACCTGTCGGTCGGAGGACTCAGGTAACTCACCCGAAGACACAGTCGAAGTGGACACACTGTAAGACATATTGGTCTCGACACGTCGTTTGGTCTCATATTTAGGGCTCTACAAATTTCTGAAAGGAAATGGAAATAGAACAGAGGGAAAGGCAGGACGCTGCTGTCATACTCAAGGAAAATGACACAATCTTTACAAAACTGATTTCTGTTGGAATCAGGTGACACAATCTCACCCCACTGGGACACGCTGGTGTCTGTGTACTCACACTGAATGTGAGACCGTGTTCTCTGAGTTGCTGCGTTTCCCGCCGTAGTTTAAAAAATGTACTCGGGGAATCCCGCTCTGTCTTTGAGCAGAAACAGCCGACACCTGCCGCTTTGTGTCAGCTTTGCTTCATCAGAGTGAACGGATTCAGTCCAGAGCAGGTGTCAGTGACGAGTGCACGTTTGTCTCACCTGACTCGCTGAAGAGAATAGGTTGCGCTCCCTGCCTCCTCCTTTCCTTTCCTACCTCCTCTCCTCAATTGTGTACTGTCCACCCACTACTTTCTTCACCTCCTCCTTTTTCTCCTTCCTTGCATCATGTTTTCACTTTTCTTGGCCTTCCCTACCTCCGTCCCTCTGTTTCTATTTCTCACCCTTCGTTCTCCCTCTCCCTTTGCTTTTCCTTATTTCCCAACTTCCCATTTCCTTCCCCGGAATACCCAGTTTCCTTTCTTAACCCCTTCTTTCCCCATAACTCCTACTTTGCTTCCATGCCACCGCCTTTCTTTATCTTCTTTTCTTTTACATTCCCTTCCTCCTTCTATCCTTTTCTACCTCCTAATTTGTTTCCCAAACACCTTTTTCCTTCACTACCTCCTTGTTTTGCTCCTTCCATTCCAACTTCTTTCCTTCCATGCCTCCTGTCTTTCTTTCCTCCTCCACTTGCCTTTTTGCTTCTGTGCCTCCTCATTTTTTTCTAAATTCCCGTTCCTTTCATACTTCCTCCTTTCTTTCCCTGACTTGTAATTTCCTTTCCTATCTCCTTGTTTTCCTTGCTACATCCTCATTTTCCTTCCTTAGCTGCTTGTTCTTTCTCCTTTCCTGCTGTACTTCCCTTTTTCCTTAACCGCCCCCTCGTTTCCATTATTCCTCCCTTTTCCCCCCTTAGCTTCCTCATTTAATCCCAAGAAAAGCAGTAAAACCATTCGGGACCAATGGGAATCTCGTCGTCACGTTAGCTTCTTTTTCGCTCCTCACAGCCCGTCCTTCCCCTTCCCTCACCCCATCAACCCCATGGCCTACCAGCAGCTCCTCTCCCAGCAGCGGGGGCTCAGCGCCTTCGGACACACTCCACCCCTCATCCAGCCTCCGCCCACCTTCTCCAGCCGCCAGCCGGGCCTCGGCCTCTCCTCCCTGACCGCCTCTGCCCACAACAGTGACCTGACATCCAAGGTAAACACACACATGTCAATTGCTGCTCTTTTTTTAAATCCTATTCTTGTGCTAAAATAAGAGTAATTATAATCAATAAATAAGGTCAAATAGGTCAAATGGCGCCAACTTGTTTTCTGTTCGAAGGCCAACATGTTTTGCGACGGTGGTCTGAGTTAAAGCCTAAAAACTCTCAGTTTAAGGAATCAGCTCAGTTCTAGTTTCTGAGTTTCTACAGAGACTCATTCTGCTGTGAGTGGATGAAAAGTCAACATGAAGAGACTTTATAAAACTGAAGACATTCAGCGAAAGAAGTCTCCATATTCTGGCGTTATTTCTGTCAATAACCGCATTTTCTTAGAACAAGTGCAAAAAGGAAGGCACTGTAGAAAGAATATTTCAGCCTGTTTCCAATGCAAATCAAATTTTTCTCAAAATCAACTTTTGTAAAAACCAAGTTTCATTTTTCTTGATACAACACTGTAAAAATAAAAAAATTGAAAAAACTTTTTCCTTTGAGTTTGTCCGAAATAGGATTTTTACGGCTGTTAACTTGTCCTATTCATTAAAGTATGTTATACACGTACATTTTACCTGCTCATTTGGTCCGATTGTCCATTTACGCTTATTTCCTCTCTAGTGAAATAATGTCAGTCTGATCCTATATGAACTAGACTTTCTTATCGGCTCAACATTTAGTGAACTCATCGATAAGATGCAAGACTGAACTCGTGATTACTGATCACGTAAGTTCTGAAATGGTTCTAAATGTCATAACTATTTCATTTAAAGTAGATCTACTCGAAACTGACAAATGTTTCTAATTACACTTAACGCTAATAGTTGATTTGATATAATTTATTATGAGATTTCAAAGTGTAGTGCAGTACCTGATTTATTCTTTTCTCGTTTCAAGACGCAGCCATTTCTAGTTGGGTTTCAAGTGGATTTCTACCGGAAACAAGTTGAAAATTTCTTACTGCACTGGAGTTCCCCGCTCCCCTTTCGAGAAAATAACATTTTTGGGAATTTTTTTTGCAGAACACTGGAGTCTTGATTATAGATGTCTTACGAGCAGCTACTGCTCTTGTTGCTGGAACATTTTTGGTTTAATGTTCGAACCCGAAGATAATTAGGGTTTGTGAATTTTACGCTCTCAGGATGATTCAGTCCTCCCATTGTTCACATGATTCCTCTGTGGATTTTGGCTGAAGGAAATTCCCCTTTTTGTTCTCCAGGTATTTCACGTTGGCAGCTGCTGAAACAACTACTTAGCCAAACCCTGAATTTTGCTGCTCTACTTTCCAACTGTTTGTTCTCGCAGTGGATTTTGTTTGCCATCGCTGCCTTTTAAAGTTAGTGATATCACTCCCCTCTGCTGGGTCACTGTTTACTGGTGTTATGATCTGTGGTATCGACCTCGGCACACGCACCGTGTGCAGTGTGTGTGTGTGCAGAGTCCCCTTCGGAGGTAAACACTCGGTGGGGGAGACAGTTTGGAGGGAGACCCATCATTTCCCTCCACCCACACAGTAACAAGTTGGTTTTACTATTATCCTGTCAGCTTGTTGTTAGATCTCTTGACTGAAATTATAGATGTGTGTGAAAGGTCAACGAGGGCAAAGGGAGGTGGAGACATTTCGTTGAGTTGATTTTCCAAATAACTGATTCTGAGTCATTCGGAAGTGTGAGCTTATCACTTGTCTTATAATTTGTTTATAACTTTGAATTTTTTTTTCTGTTTGATTTGGTGTGAGTTCTGTGACGGTGCATCTTATTTTCATCCTTTCTCTTTCTGTCATAATATCCAAACCAAATGGAGAGAGGTGCAGCAGCAATGTGATGTGTATTAAAAAAAAAAAAATCAAAACATGCAAAAAAAAATTTGTCCTCCATATGGAAGCCTGTGGCTGCTATACTAAATTGTGCATGATGTCTGACAACTTTAAGACTGAAGTTGAAAGATTTTTCGTTTGAATTTCGTTCTCACGCGTGAACATGCATAATTACTTTGGAGGGGATGAGATACGGGAAAGGTTCATAACTGGACTGGAACCAACCGTCACAGCCCTTAAGCCACCGTGACACCCGACAAATAAATTCCAGTTTACTCCAAAGAATAAACCTGCCATAATGCAAAAGTCCAGTTTTCCAGTTTTATTTCCAAGTTATGGTTGAAAACTGTGAGCCAGTTTGAAAATGAAAAGCTCATTCCACATTTTAACTTTGGAGAAAGAAAATTTTGAAAATTTCATTTTAATATTAGCAGCCACAGACTTTCACATATTGGAACCTATAGTGAACGTTTTAGAGAAGCATTAAATCTCATTTAATGCTTTAAATATAGTTCAAGGTTTACATAGGTTCGATGAATATACGAAAAACGGAAATCGGTTCAGAAACGGCTAACGTTACATCACCTCCATTTGTCTAGTTATCAACAGAAGGTGAGGAAACGAATCATTTTTAACGCAAAATTAAATGAGTATCGTCCTTTTAACAACATTCGTCTGCTCTGTCCAGCAGGAATATTTGTTCTTTTTGACAGGCGTTTGAAGTTCGGTTTTTAAAAAGATTTTTTTCAAATGTTTTAATGCAAATTCTTCCATCAGATCTAAGAATTTGAAAACTGAATCTTCTCTTCTTCTCTGTCCTCAGAACCCGGGTGGCGACTCAGCCGTCAGCAGCACAGTCGACCCCATGGTAACCAAAAGGTCGAAGGTCAAGAGTGAAGCAGAGGGACTGAGGCCGTCGTCTCCTTGTTCACCGGTATAAGAAATAAATGTGTTTTTCACAGTGTCATTAATGCGGCGAATCCCATTTCTAGCTAGTAGCCCACTGGCCACTTTAAGAGAGATTTTCCAGCAAATGAATACAAAGGAGGCTCCGAATCTCACCAGAGTTTGGATGTTTTCATGATCAAACCTGTAACTTTTTAATTACGGGACACTTTCACTGTAACAGTAAAGTATCTGTCATATCAGTCTTATCCTTTTATAATACATCAGAGGGGCTGTTCTGTATGCATCCTTAAAGTTAGTAAACGGCCAAAAAAGTCCCTTCGGAAGACGACTGTTGCGGCAAAACTCTGTCATTTTTTAAAGGGAGTCTGGTACTGCAAGTAACTTCATTTCACACTTGAGAAAATGCTGAGGATTTATTCAGTTAAATATACCAGGACAAACTTTCAGCATTTATTTTTCTTTCCAAAATGAATAGATAGTCATGTGGGAAATTAGTAGCAATTGAGACATGGACACATTCAAAATGAGGAACTGTGAAAAAGTCTGGACATTTCTGGCATGTGGAGACGTTTTATAAAGCGAGGACTTTTTAGAACGTCAATACATCTTTTTCAAGTTGGGACATTTTTGGAAAGTCAGAACATTTTTGGACATTGAGGACATTTTTTGGAGAGTCAAGACATTGTGTAAAGTGAAGACTTTTTGGGGAAAATGAGCACATTTCTGTAGAGTCAGAACATTTTTGAAATTGAGGACATTTTGGAAACTGAGGACAGTTTTGAAAACTGGCTTCTGTGTGTTTTTTATTTTTCTCGATGTTTCGTTTGTGTCCTGCTCTATGGCGCGACTCGCTGGCCCCAGGGAGCCGCAGCCACCGCTGACCCCCTTGTAAAATATGTCTCAGATAAAGAAGAACTCCACATGATAAGAGCTTTGCATCCATTCATTTGGTCGCTCCTGCTCTCCCCCTCACTCCCCCGCTCTCCCGTGCCTTCCCTCGCCACTGTAAACTGTGCCAGAGCACTTCATTTTCATGAAATATAGGCTGAGCCTTTTTCTCTTTCTTTTGACAAATTTGCGGCCCCTCTCCGATAGCGAGGCAGGTTTGGGTTTGATGCATGGGGACGGCGGTGCGCGCAGTCGTCTTGGGGCCGCCGGAATTGATGAAGATAGCGTGCGTGGGGCAGGGACAAACATGCTGCAGTCAGCATGTTGCGTGTGTGTGTGGGTGCGGGTGTGGGTGGGCATTTGTGTGTCGTTGTGTTGGTGGAGGCGTACAGGAAGTCGGGTGGGACAGGCCATGTGTCAGTTTCTGTCTTACACATGTCTCTGAGAGGACAGTCTGAGTTTTAAGACATTGAGCGTCAGGGAATTTTAAGAGTGAGCATATTTCTTTCATAGTAAAAGCTTGAAAAATGACATTTTTGGAAAGATGAAATGACATTTTTAAAAAGTCAGGATAACATTATAAAATGGAGACATTTTTGCAAACTGAGGACTTTTATTAGAAAGGGTTCAAAATATTTTTGAACATGAGGACATTTTTGTAGGTTAAGCAAGCACATTTTTAAGTGCACAGACATTTTTTGAAGTTTTGTTATTATTGGAAGGTGAAGACTCTTTTGGAAAGTAACAACAGTGACAGTGTTTTTAGAAGGCTGGGACAGTTTTGGCAAGGAGGAATCCTTGAGGACTTTTTTTGAAAGTCAGAGCATTTTTGGAAAGTGAGAAAACCTTTTTAAAATGGGAGGATATTTTGTCTTGTCCTCGTTTCTTCAAAAGGGCCGTTTAAAGGATTAAGAATCGCATTAGATTTACGGTTAGAATTAGGTTTAGATTTAGGTTTGTACAAGGCCTTACGGGACAGTGTCCTCATTAGTACAGCATCACAAACGGGTCTGTTTATTTCTCGCTGTCAAAAAGTACAGTCCTTTGTAGTAAACAATTAGACCGGAGATTTTTTTTTGTGGCCGTTTTAAAGCAGAAATGTGCAGTTTAAATGGAACCGAGTCCTAACCCTGCAGTCTGACTTTGATTGTGATCACACTGATCGTTTTCTGTTGTTAGAAACACAAAGGTCAAGTTGTGGTATTTTTTTCGTGTTTGGTTTGTTTAGGTTCACACTGCCTAATTACAAACTGAACCAGGAGTTGTAAACAGAAGTCACGTGAGCGTATTTGTGGTGGAAGTTGTCAAAACAAATGGTTCCAACCTCTCTAACTTTAGCGAAGCATGATGGAATAGTGTGCACTTTAATCTGTAATTTACTGTCCCTGGTGTTCATAGGAGGTAAAACATATGAACAAACAGCTGAATATGATTCCTAACAGCTGTATTTTAGGCCGTAAACTGTTCCACATGTGCTTGGTACAAACACGCCCTTAGGGGATGAAAAGTTTATGCAAATCAGTGGGGAAAATGGAAAATTAATGAGAAAATGAACTTCTTTGAATTCACTGTAACTAACTGTCAGGTTTTCCAGTTATATTTGAAAAACATGGGGCAATTTAACATTTGTTCTCTCACGTTTGATCTGGGCCCTCCGCAGAACCACCACGGCAGCTTGTTGGACCTGAAGGACGACGTGGACCGGGACGATTGCAAACAGGAGGCCGAGGCTGTTTATGAAACCAACTGCCACTGGGAGGGCTGCAGCAAGGAGTACGACACGCAGGACCAGCTTGTCCATGTAAGTGTGGGTTTGGGAGTTTCTCTGTGATATCGAAAGGACCTTCCACAGACAAGCAGAATATCCTCTCGTCTGGAGAAATGAACTATTTCACACAAAAGAATCCGTCTATCTGCTGTATTAACTAGCATAAAAATCAGGCCTCTACAAAACACGATCTGACCTTAAACTGAGATAAAACGCTTAATGCAGCTTCTGAAACTTAAGATGACGGTTCTTGAAACTAGATCATTTGTGATATGTAGTCATGCAACATGAATTCAAGCCATAAGGATCTGCAAATTTGCGTACATTTCCCCGCGTGGAAAGCTGCGCACCAGCCAAAATTTGTGGCTACGGAGACTGTACACACTACAAACACGCCGAATGCGCACTTGTCAGAAAAGATGTGAAATGGACACTTGTCAAGATATCGCTGCTCTGATTTCCAGTACTTGTCTGTCTCAGAGTATGTCAACCTGCACAAGCAAGACTGTCTTAGGTCCATCGTCATTTCTGTGAATACGTTCAACCACCATATCAGGCTTTCACTTAGGGAGCCTACTTTTTTTGTTTTCGTTTGCTTTTTCCTAAAGTAAGTACAGCTGTAGTTAATACAGCTCATACTGCACATACAGACATAGTAGAGCATTTAGATGTTTTACAGCTTAATAACTCTGCATTAAGAAAATGTTTCCTGCATCAGCTTTCGTGATGGTTCGTATAATGTGTAATTTTCTTCAATAAGATGTAATAACCCTTAAAAAATATGATCAACCTAGAACTGCTCTTTTTACAGTGCAACTGCCTTTTGACGGCTGAGATACCTGGATACTGATTAGAAAACAGCCGTTGAATTCTGTTTTTCCTTTTAATTCTTGCAGATACATGTTTTGAGGTTTCAATTTCGTCCTCTGCTTGATGATCTAACCGCCAAACCCTCATCAGTTTCATTTTTTTCCCCCCATCACAACAAGCAGAGTCCTGGTTAAAAGGGTCTTAGGCATTCCACACTTCCACTGAAGCAAAGAGAGAAAAGAGGGAGCAGGGTGAGGGGATTAGTGAGGGTCTGGGGGGACGGTTGGGGGGGGGCGCTGCTGTCCGTCATTCATTAAACTGAGATTCTTCTTTCTGTCTGAAGAAAATCTCACATAAACCACCTCGCCGCCACTTCACCTCTGCGACTGTTTACAGGCTTTTAAAGCAGCTATGTGTAGCATTTTTAAACATCAGTGTTTCATTGTCAACATAATTCTGACGCTTTGAAGTGATTCCTGTAAACAAATGAGACTGTGGTCGAGATAATTGTGTGCAGTATTGTTACAGTGCTATTGTTTTCTACAAATTAAGACCACATTTCCCATAAACTCCACTACTTCCTCCCTGGCCCCGGCAGAACTCCGCTGTTTTTCTCTTACATTTAAAGATAAACATGTAAGATCATTTTCCATTGATCTTTCACTGATTTGTTGGGGTTTTTTTTAGCTTTAACTCTGTTTGCTCTGGAAGAACAGCGTTTCTTGCCGTAAAGCGATTTGTTAATAGCGGTGCTCCTCAAGCTTGTGGGCATGTAAGACTGGTAGAAAAACTTCCTCTCATTCAACAGTCGGTGCGGTGACTGTGTGCAGCTTTCTGAAGTCAGTGAGGTTGTGAGGGTAGGTACCACTCCGTCTGTGCAGAAACGACGGACTGTGACGCTGCATAGAAATACTGGGCGGGTGGTTGCTGTGCACGGATTAAACTAACGAGATACAATGTGCTAATCAGCTTCGGGGGTGTTGATAGAGTGACTTAATAAGCAGGAGATTTCTGAAGTATGTAATGTTTTATACCAAAAACAAAAAACCAAAATGGAAGAGAGAAAAATGATCAAAAGATCTCCGTCCTATCAAATTATTTTTATCCATCATCAGATCCTAAAAATTTAATTTTCCTGACGAAATTGACAAAGTAACCTATGTACTGTAGATCCCAATAGTATTTTAGGTGAACTAGCAAAAAGGCAACAATAATATCAAGAACAAAAGAGGCCTGCATGTAGATGCTCCTAAAAAAAAAAGGCAGAACTTTGAGGTTTCTACGAAGTGTGTGTCTTCAGCAGATGACCCGAATATCTTTTTACTGGAGCTTGTATTCAGGGTGCAGGAGCCTTTTTTCATAAAAGAAGTGAAAAAACTCTGTTACAATGTTTTAAGAAACAAGAGGAAAAAAAGGAAGTCAATAGAGTTGAGAAAAATTAAAGATAGATAGTATTAGAAGATACTTGAAACGGGATAAATATTCTTATTTCCGGGGCAGATTTTGTCACTTGCTTTAAGAAAATTAAAACTGACATTACTAAGAAAAACGCCTTGTAAAAAGTGAGGTTTTTACATTGTGGGATACTTTTTGGATTTCACTCTTAAACCCGACTTTCATTTGGGCTGATACAAAGAATCTATGCGGTCCCAATTAGTGGGACTGTAACACTTTTCTCTGCTGCAGTCTTCCTTTGAGATTTACACTGATAAAATGGATTTCTACAGAAAAATCTTGCTGAGAACAACATGAGAGCCTCTTAGTGGACAACTCTCCCCAGAAAACCACTCATTTCTCTCTGCGTGTGTGTGTGTGTGTGTGTGTGTGCGTCCCGCAGCACATCAATAATGACCACATCCACGGAGAGAAGAAAGAGTTTGTGTGCCGCTGGGAGGACTGTTCGCGGGAGCAGAAGCCCTTCAAAGCTCAGTACATGCTGGTGGTTCACATGCGCCGACACACTGGGGAGAAACCACACAAGTGCACGGTGGGTAACGGATGGCCTCGGCGCCTCCACGGGCCCTGACGGGCCCCTGGAGAGCGGCAGCTCACGCTCTCTAAACACTGTATGCATTTCTGTACACCCACACACGCATCAGTTTTTTCAGAGATGCTGTAGGTAAAACACACACAAACACACACCCTTGGGATGGAAGGATTGAAGATTTCTTTCCCCCTGTACTCATGGCCAGTTGTATAAATACAAAAATCTTACAGCAACTTGACATTTAGTTTTTTGTGAAAATGTCATTAACAATTAAAAGAACTCCAAGATGTTAAAAATATCAATACTGGTGCATATTTTTTGCTGAACTCCTTTTCATGTTACAGTTGAAGAGTTCTCCGTCAAAACGATTCATAACATACCAGTTCTGAGCACATTGTCACCGTGTTTGTGACACAAACTTGGCATAAATTACTTAACAAAAAAGCATGTGGATATAAAGATAAACAGGTAAAGACTAAGCAGATTATCTGTGGTTTTTTGGTGTAATAAACCTATTTCTTAATTGGCTGTATCCAAAAATCATCAATGAACATGACTTTCAAATAACGGTTTGGTTGGACAGTGATCTACTTAGTATCATTAATATTAATTAATATTAATGTTCGAAAGAGACGTCGAAAACTTTTCCTGTCAGATGCCAAAACAGACTAACACTGGACCGTTTTATTTTCTGTTCCTCTGCAGTTCGAGGGCTGCTCCAAGGCCTACTCTCGTCTGGAGAATCTTAAAACCCATCTGCGCTCACACACCGGTGAGAAACCATACGTTTGCGAGCACGAAGGATGCAACAAAGCCTTCTCCAACGCCTCGGATCGAGCCAAACACCAGAACCGGACGCACTCCAACGAGGTACAAAAGACTCCGTCAGGAAATTCTCAGAGAGCTGAAATCTACACGAGCTGAGTGAAGTAGCCAAGATGAAAAAATGCACAGATTTGTCTGCGGTGAACTGTGGCCCAAAATTTCCTTTGCATAGAGATAATTAGATTTTAGGCAGCACAGACGGATTGTTCCAGTCTGTACGTTTGCCTCCATACAGGATGTCGACCACAACGTTCGTGTGTTGCTTTAGCCCCCCTGTGTATGTCTGCAGACGTCTGTGAGTAAATAACGAGGTGTGGACGTAATGAGCACGACGGCCCACAATGCATTAGGGCGAGTCATTCTCACCGCTTCCCCCTCCACCCCCCAGAGTGGGACCACCTGCGGACGGCGAATAGAAAAACCTGGAAGCGTTTCAGAAACCACGCTGCTTATCCATCAGTGGGACTGCAGAGTGGGAATTCTCCGTCACTAAAACAACCCACCCAACACACTAAGGCTCTCATTACCACACACACACACACACACACACACACACACACACACACACACACACACACACACACACACACACACACACACACACACACACACACAGACAGACAGACACACACACACACACACACACACACACACACACAGATATGCCTGCACACACCTGTGCGCCAACATTAACTGTATGCAGACCAAATCTAACTCCATGAAATGAAAACTATACCCGAACAATAAACATTATGATGATCTTCCTTATGATCTCGAATGGCGGTGATAAGTTACTTGTGATTGAATACAGTACAGAAAAATCTTAAAACAATGCCATTTCTTTAAGTTATAGATTAATGTGTAGTCTATGAAATAAGGACAGAAGTGCCCATCACAGCTTTCCAGAGCCCAATGTGTCGTCTGACAGTTGGTTATTGTGTTTTGTTTGGTAGTAATCGATCAATAGTGACTCATCCATCTGTCCCGTCAACGTCTTTTTCAGTTGCTAGAAACAGTTAACATTATTATTTCTGCAAAGTACTTGTACAGCTGCTGTCATTATTTAGGAAAATGACGTCCACATTCTTTACGGATTTCTGATTCGTCGATTGCTTCTCCAGCTGGTAGAAAGAGCCGTTAACGAGCAAACCATCAGACACTGCTTGAATCGCACAAATCGGAAAATTCAGAACCAGAGCCAGAACCAGGCTACTGTCTATTAAAACTTATGTAAAGACATTTTGTACACAGATCAACTGTGAATAAAAATCTTTTATGCTGCCTGTGAAAGCATGCACAAAATTAAAGCGGTTGTGTAGACTTTTTATGTGACTGTTCATCATCTTATTTTGATGTTAGACAGAGTGTTTGTATGTGCAGAAAAGTAGACAATCCCCCTGAACACTGGTGCGGTCTATGCGCTGTTTCAGCCCTTCAGACCCCAAAGTCAGAAATTTTCAAATCCTAAACTTAAAGGCTTTAAACGCTGAGCCTTGACAGAGATCATTTTTTTTAAAACACTGGTGTCTCTCATATCTGCCCTTTGTAATTATAGCTGCTAACACGAGCTTATTTCAACATGAGGGACCTGCAGCTCATCCGGTTACAAGTAATAATAACTTTTACTTTACACAAGGATTCTCTGTATAACTGTCCATTGTCTGTATATTTCTTTGTATCTGCAGAAACCCTATGTATGTAAGATCCCTGGCTGTACCAAGCGTTACACAGATCCCAGCTCTCTCAGGAAGCACGTGAAGACGGTCCACGGCCCCGAAGCCCACGTCACCAAGAAGCAGCGCAGCGACCTGCCGCCCAGGCCGCCGGCGCCCAGGGAGAACGGCGAGAACGATACGGGGCCCAGAGAGAGAATCCAGAAGGAGGACAAGATATCAGACACTGGATCCCCCAGAGGCGTGGAGGACTACCTGCACGTCAAATCCATCAAGACAGAAAGTTCTTTGGTAAGAGCGCCTGATGAGGTTCAGCTCAAGTTCAGTTAAAAAAAAAAGCCAAAAGACACAAGAAAAGGGAAACTGGTAAAGAATGAGATTTGATTGATGTGTCTACTGATCGCCAATAAATGATCAGAAGTTTGTCTTTCTGACATTAAAGCAACAGTACAGTGCACTACAGCACCACATACGTACACAGGTTCAGATATACTCAGAGCAGTGTATCCGGTGTTGTATAACTATTGCTACTGTTAATTATATGGGCTGACTGCAGCTGCACAGCAACATACCAGTGATTCTTTGAGGGCGGGAGAGACTACAGTATGCCTACAGTATTCCTCATACTAACTAGTCCACACTAACTTTTATTCTACAATAGCTACACTATTAACTTTCAAATTTATCAATAGAGAAACTGAGTATAGAGTAATAGGCTTTCAGTCCTGTAAATAACAACAGCACACCTCTTTATCCTAACCTTTCTTCTGCTCTGTGCTTGATTGTCCTCATTCCTCTCCCTCTCCTGACTTTCCTTATGGACAGACCTTGCTAAGGTGAGCTCACCTATGGCTTACTATACTGTCTTTCACCATTAAACGTCATCTTTGGCATTGTTCAATGTGTTTTGCCATTTTGCTTCATCAAATAAACAGTTTAATTCCAAAATTAGATGATGACTAATTAAAAAAAACAAGGGAGGAAGCGCCACTTGGTGCTTAATGGATCTGGCAGCAATGTGACACGAAGCAGGTGCTCCTGATACACGGGTAGGCAAATACTGTCCCCAAAAAAACTGAATGGATTCCCCCTCCCAAAAAAAACAAAAAAAGAAAGATGCATGAATGAATGAATGCTGATGGCATTCTCTCTTTATGAGAAACTAATCTTAAAAACCTTTGCATGCAATAACTTCATATTCCAACTCATTACCGGCTGAAATAATCAATGAACTTATGAGTCATGTATTCAAGGTGTAAGTTTATTTTTTAAAGTGCAGGTGGTGTATAATATTTTGGAATCAACCTGTTGTTGTATGAACTCACTTCATTTCATCTTTAGCTGCAGCAGGATTTTGTTCAATTTTTGTACCGATTAATTTTTAAAGAACATTTTTTCATGTTTTTTTTAATCATAATTATCATTAGAACAGTATTTATGTGTTTGCCTGCTTGTTTTTTCTTTAATAACTCAGAACGTCGTAAATGAGAATCTTTCGAGTTGATAGTTCAAAGTATCGACAAGAGCCAATTGTTGTAACTCATTCTGAAGAAAAAGGGATTTATCTCTTTATATCTGTCAAGTCAAGTTAATAACCTAGAACACAATGACTCGTCATTCAAAAGACAATGTACGTCACTTTTCCTGTACACAGGCAGTTCAAATCTACGGTGGAGACCTATCAAACACCCGTCGGAGAGGCTGAACATGATAAAAGCCACTCCAGGATTAATATTCAAACACTGGGAATTGGCTTTGGTGCTCGGTGCAAACAGAGCCAGCCATCATGCTGTGATTGAGACTGCTTTTTAGCAGTGAATACATTAGAGTCTGTGAGGAAACCGAAGCTGGGGAGGGCCGAGCCAAAGGGATACACACTGTATAACCATTGTTATCCTTCAAAAAGAGAAATGGAAGGATTACTCGTACTGTTGAGCCATACATAACAAATTAACTCCCATTTATACCAGTATAAATAAATATTAAGAAAATGACTGCAGCAAATATGCAATCATTAGCCTGACATCGAACTTTTAAATCCTAATGTGAAATGTTAGTAATACTAGTTTAATTTTATGTAGTTGTTAAAAAATACGAGAAAACCACGACTTCAAAGTGTGTTGCCTTTTTTTGCTTCATTTATTCATTGGCCCTTGTGTAAAGTACATTATGAAAATAGGAAGAAAGAAAAGCAAAAAAAAGGAAAGTTGTGCGGGTGGCAGAAAGATAAGCTCTGAAGGCCATTTATCATAAACCTCACAGAAACAAGTCAATGTGACAAGCAAAGCTTCATACTCACCTAAATGTTCAAAAAGCCTCCACCCTCAGAGTTGAGTTTGGAGAAAGAAATGTGATGACATCTTGTGATGAATGGCCTGGCGCTCTGACTCAGGCTCAAGCAGTCTTTCATCCTGCCTATTTCTAATTCATAGACAGACTAAGACAGTCTGTAATCTGTGGTGGACCCCCACCTCTTCACCCCATCCCATAAAACACTCATTATTTACAATTAAGCTGGGGGAGGATAAAAGACTCAATGATTCACTGTTCTTCGTGCCATGTTAACCACTGCTCCACTTTTGTTCTGGTAAAGAAAAATTGTTTTTAGGACAAATAGTTGTGTCTTTTCTGCTCTCTCATGCTCTTTTATCTCGTCCGCTCTCCTTCTTCCTTTTTCTGCATTTCTCCATAACTCCCTCTCTTTCCTCTCGCTCTTTCCATATCCTCCATTCTCCCATTCTTCAATCTAGATGTATCAGTCCAGCCCTGGCGGTCAGTCATCATGTAGCAGCGAACCATCACCACTTGGCAGTGCCACCAACAATGACAGTGGAGTAGAAATGGCGGCGCACAGCGGGGGAAGCCTGGGGGACCTCAGCACCCTGGACGACCTGCCCTTTGTGGAGTCCTTGGGCTTTGATGATTCCACCGGCGGAGTTGCGGCGGTGGGTCTCCACTTCCGAAAGCAGCTTGGCACCAGCCAGCTCCTGGAGCTTCTGAAGAAGGAGAAGCTGAAGACAGTGAGGGACTCGTGTCGGTGGGTCAACAACCCAATCCCCCCAGTCCTCGGCACAAAGCTCCCACCCATACCAGCAAGCGGTGAGTTGAGAAAAAAGCAGCATTTTTTATGACAATAGTTAAGAATAAAGATTAAAAATTGATTTTTTTTTTTTGGCCAATTGGGGGCAGAAGAACTCCACAACAAGTTCAAAATATAACTATAGTCAAACATTCTTTTAGCTCCGGTTTGGTCTCCACCAGCCCCTGAGAAAAATATCTGACTCTTTGGCTGCTAAATTTTCCACTTTGTGCACCAGCTAGTTGCTAACTTTTTCTGTCAGCTTTTTGGTGGTAACATAGATTTGGTTTATCACAGCTTGATGCCAGCTGCCTTCTGCAGCTGGAGACAAGGTTAATGAGTGCTGAGTCTGAACCTAAAAAGCTAGTGAACTGCGGAAATGGTGAGAAATCAAGTGTCCAACATTTTCGTCTGTTCATTCACAGGGTCCCTCCTGGAGAGTTCAAGTATGGATGGTGGTCCGGTGTCCTTCCCTGGTTCAGGCTTGGATAAGCTGAGCTCTGGTAAATCAACTCTGCTGGAAAACCTTTCAGAGCGCCGCGACAGCACCTCCAGCACCCTGAGCTCAGTTTACACCCTCAGCCGCCGCTCCTCAGGCATCTCCCCCTGCTACTCTAGTCGGCGCTCGAGCCAGGCCTCCCAGTTCGGTGCCAACCGCCCCAGTAACCTCAGCTCTGCTGACTCTTACGACCCCATCTCTGCCGATATCTCACGCCGCTCCAGTCAGGCCAGCCAGTGTGGGGGAAGCAGCGGAGGAGCAGGAGTGTGCAGGGGAGGGGGCCTAGCCAGCCCCCTCAGCCTGACACCAGCCCAGCACTACCGCCTCAAGTTGAAATATGCAGCTGCCACTGGGGGTGCACCACCTACCCCTCTTCCATACATGGACCAAATGTTTCTGAAGACCCACACAGCCCTGTACGGTGACCCCCAGGAATCCTCAACCACCAACAAAGGCGTGGCTTCCAGGCAGTACAACAGTTACACAACAAGGAGTTTGATGCCACATGAGGTCCCATCTAACATCCCCCGCCGAGCTAGTGACCCTGTGAGACGGGTGACCGTAGATTCCTTCAGCCAGCCACAAATGCAGCGCTACAACAGTATGGGCACACTGAATGGAGGGGTGACCATGCAGCCCTATCCACCTGCTGCATCAGATCGCCGTCATTTATCCCAGCAAGGCTGCCTGCGATCAGATCTACACCGCTACCCTTACAGCCTGCGACCGCCCAGCATTTCTGAGAACGTCACCATGGAGACAATAACAGGTGACATCCCTGAGGAAGTTCTGATTCTGCCTGACTTCAACACTGACAACGGAGACACAACCTGCAGAGTGTCAACCA
This sequence comes from Xiphias gladius, assembly GCF_016859285.1. Taxonomy (NCBI): domain Eukaryota; kingdom Metazoa; phylum Chordata; class Actinopteri; order Istiophoriformes; family Xiphiidae; genus Xiphias; species Xiphias gladius. The sequence continues at coordinate 1,128,825 of NC_053412.1, forward strand.
ATCAACAAGAGTTCCAAGGAAACCCCAATCTCCAGCAGCAGTCGCACTGTCTAAGAAGGATGGCCGTCGTGAATACCAACATCAACCTGCCCCCTCAGGTTTTGGCTTCTCCCAACACGAGTGCAGGGCAGCAACGACAGAAGTGTCCATCTTCATCGAGGGACAATAGAGCCGATTTACCTGTCTCTTTGGGACTCATGGATGTCAGCCAGCACCACTCCAAACTACAGGTCAGAGGGAACCTGGCTGTTCTCCAGCAAAACCAGAACTTTGGATCCTTTTACAACAATCTCAGCCAGCAGATGATTCAAAACCTCACTAACACAACACAGCAGAGATGCAAACAGCTGAATACTGAACCAGGAGCAAACTGCTTCCAGCAGCACAGATTCCAGCAGTCGTCGAATCTCAATGAAGCAATTAGCTCTCAGTACATGTTCAACAAAAGCATCAGTCCCTATGACAAGAATGGCAACACCTCCTATCCAACTTGTAGTAACAAAGCAGCAGTGAACGGGAGCATGCTCAGCCCCACATGCAAACAGGAGCCAGTTGACATGGAGACTGTTGACATGCACTTTGCTGATGCTGGATTTCAGCCTCTGCAAGTTAAAGCTGAGCCCTGTGATGGTTCTATCATGATTTCAGATCAGCAGAATTGTAATATGACCTCCCAGAATCCCTCCCAAACTGGGAATCAGAGCCATCTCCAGCCAAGGCCACCAACAGAGCCCAAATCTCTAAACAGGCACCTTTCAGGGCCTAAGGTGACGCAGCAAACAAGGCACCCAAGTAATGCAAACCCAGAAGTTGCTTCCAAGTTATCCAGTAGTGGAGTTTTGGGACTTCATTGCAGCAACAACTCTGATGACAAAGCCATGTACTACACAGGGCAGATACAAGTATTTGAGCCAAACGGGAACTTGGACCATCATATTTCTCCTGTGGTGAACATACCTCCTTTTGAAAATGATGCAGCATGTCCCAGTTCAGGCGACAACCAGACATCCAGGACTGTAGACTGTAACGCAGCCCTGGAACAGGCGCAGATAGACTTTGATAGCATGCTGGACGATGGGGATCACTCCAGCCTGATGTCAGGAACCCTGAGTCCAGGTCTGCTCCAGAATTTGTCCCAGAGTTCCTCTCGCCTGACAACACCCAGGAACTCAGTCACGTTGCCCTCGGTGCCGGCAGGGACAGGGAACATGGCTATCGGGGATATGAGTTCGTTGCTGACTGCTCTGGCAGAGGAGAGCAAGTTCCTCAACTTGATGTCTTAGTCACATGTGATAGAAAACTCCTCTGACAGAAACGTATTTTCAGACGTTTTGAACTCCTTATGCACAAAAACATTCAAACTCCAGACTAAAATTGATGTGACTATGTGCCAAAAAGCCTCTACAGTGTGTGACTATTGTTTTCTTGTACAGTCTCATTTGTTAATTATTTAAAATGGCATTTTCTATCTTTTTTAAAAGCCATATCGTTGTTTTTGCCTTAGGTAGTAATTATTATGTATATAACAGAATTCAGTTGTTGTACAGGTCTGCAGTAAGATCAGTTTACTAAGTGCCTGGCTCAGCCAAAACATATGCATGTTGTGCATATGACTACATTTTAAAATGCGTAAAGGCAACCAGGTAATTATCTGATACCCACATATTTGGAATGTATCATCCTCACCAACTTGTTTGAAATGTTTTACACTGTAAATTACTTGAGCTCAACCTTATCATCACGTAGCTCATTTCTGCTTGAGGAGAGAAAACTGTTAAATCATAACCTCTCTTTCTGTATCACCACGGCATTTCAAGTTTACAGTCACTGTTCTCAGTGAGCCATTATTTGATTGCTGCATCGCTGCTGAGATTAACTGTAACATCTCAGTGTCAGGCATCAGAGACTTGATATGTGACTGGAATTACGAACCCATGGATTGAATAAAAATCGACAGTGCTCTTGCAGCGAGAAGAACAGAAGACTTCAGTGAGTAGCCCTGAATATAGAGCATCTGAGGAGAGAATCAAACTTTTTCATTTTGTACATTGTTGCACCAGTTTGTTGTGCTGGTTATATGTAAATATCATTTGTACATTTTTAAAAAATACAATATTGATTTTTTTAAACAAATATTGATTGTGTTGTCCTTCGTACAGATGTTTTAGAGGTTTTTCAAGTCCAGATTGTCCACAACAGGATCAGAACAGTTCGACAGCAAGTCATCCAAACTAAACAACAAAATAAATTGTCTCTGCTGCCTTAAGGGCCCATGTCAAAGTTTTCTGATCTTGCGTTTCTATTCGCAGGGAAAGATTGAAAAAAAAACAAAAAAAACACTGTCTGTCAGTAAAAAAGGGGAAAACCAACGATAGGTTCCCACGACGAAGTCGCACACTTTGTCGAAGTTTCCCGATCTCGTGTGTAGTTTCCTCATCTGCCACCGCTATGAGGTTTGGTTAGCTCTGCTCTGTAAACTTTGTGGCTCCACAACAATGTCGCTACTCCCAGATAGTGGTCTAATACATATAACGTAAGTTATATTTAGGCATTAAGGGTGTAGTCTTGGGTTGTACCCAGTCTGACCTGTTTCTGTGACTAGAGGCCATCCTGTAAACAAAAGGATACTGGTCAAGGTCTGTCAATGGCTAAGTGTCTTTCAAAGTGGAAGCGAACTGCTTAAAATGAAAATATGAAATTGTTGTGCTCTCGAAATGACTGCTGCCCAAAACTCAAAGAAAGCTCTCGCACTATTAAATGCAACCTGAACTCAGCCGTGGTCTGTTCTCTAACATGAGCTGTCATCTCCTGCTTGTTGTAACTGAGTAAATATTACTATTCATCAGTCCGTCTCTTGATCGCTTCCTGAAGAAGGAGTGTTGATCGCTTCAATAATTCAACAACAAAACTTTTGTCTTTGAAGCCACGTTCCTGCACCCTTTGCCGACAACGCACTTCCCTCAAACCTTCCTTGTTGAATGTCAGACTGAGGCGCCACACATTGTTAAGATGCTGCACGACCTCTTTCAAGGCGGCTTTGAAATAACTTCCCCTGACCTCGTCTTACCTCGCCGGCAAGAGCAGGTTTGACATAATGTAAATTCTCACTCAGAAGCTGATGAAAAAGGGTGCTAACAGGAGGGGAAAAGGAAAGACACGTGCAGAGCGGCTGCTGCTGCTGCAGTTAGCCTGTGTGTACTCCAATATTAGCTCTGACAGACCGGCCCAAAGGACGCAGCTGCTGAAACGACATAAAACAAAGCAGCTGAGAGGAGCGAGAGGTTCCCGGGATGCAGCGCTGAGCGTTACTGAGAGGAACAAATGATTTTAGTCTGTCAGGGAATTCAGCCGAGGACACGTTTGATCTGGAGTTTGTGATTGCTTTTGCCACTGGAATTCCTTATTCTCTCAGAGATGTGAAGCGGGAGAGAAAATAGCCCCGGGCTGTGAAATCCAACCAGGCTCCGAACAAGAGGTGGTGATAAGACTTGCAAAGATCATGCATTATCAGCACCTTAATTTATTGATGGAGATAACTGAGTGAGAAAGATGAAAGATTGGTTTCAGCATTCTGCCAACAATAGATTATAAATGTAATTATAGTTAAAGTATAAAAGAAGAGATTTCAGTCATGAAAATGAAATTTACGTTACCTCAGATACGATGATTTTCGAGGGACTTTTTTCAGCAGAGAAAACTTTTTTTTTCATTTTAGAAACAAGTCAAAAAATGTTATTGTGGTTAGGCAGCGAGAATTAAATTCATATTAGGTATTTAACTCAAGCCTTCAGCAGGCATTTAATAGAGTAACAACGAGCAACCAGAGCTGAAGTCAGAAGCTCAGGTGATAATTATGTTGACGAGTTGAAGAAACAGCCTTTTCTTAAACCTCACTTTAAGACAACATTTTTCACCTTGAAAGCTTTTGGAGCTGTGTTTAATTCCTGAGATGGTTCAAGTTTCTTGCTTTAAGTTTTACAAAGTCTAGGCCAATATTTCAATCTCTCTCTTAATCTGTGCAGGACTGACTTGAGGTTTAGTATCTGTGCTTCGCATCATGAAATGAGATATTAGACATCTGCTCACAGTATGTGCAGAAATTAAGTAAATTTATGATATTCATCAAAATCTTCTAGTTACTGGTAGGAAATTCAACACATACTCAACATACCTCCTCCTGCAGAAGTCTATGTATCCATCTCCTCCTGCATAAAACTGTCCTGTGCTGTGCTGTAGTAAGTAAACAGAGACAAAGGCATCCATCAGAAACGTCAGAAAGGAGCTAATGTACCAAGCCAAATTCTGCTAAAGCACCAGTATTTTTCCTGCTTTATATCAAATAAATGATAAGGATAATATGACTGTGGCAATTTCACTTAAATCCCCCCACCAGCACATGAACGCACCGTCACCTTTTTTGGATTATCTCCCTCAAGTTTAATCAATGTTAAATCATTTTGAAAATGCCACATATGACGAGAAATCAACCAAGAACAACACCTAACCAGTGTAAGCAAAATGACAAGTGACTTCCCAGATCACCACTTCAATCAGTGAAGCAAGCGCTGGAAAAAGATCATAAACCTTTCTCAGATCAAAACTAAATGGCTTACACAGCTACTCTAAAGTAAAGTACGGCTAAGTTATGAGTCATCTCCAATGAGCACTTCAGGTTGGTGGAGGTTTTACAACGTGAACTCACGCCGGGGCAGTAAACAGGCCTGTCTGCTGAGAGTTTAAAGGGCTTCGGAGGAATGTGTTTTACAGCGAGTGCTGCATTCTCCGGCGTCTCTCGGGGATCCGAGTTAGGGAGCCTCTTTATGAGCGACAAGCTTTGTCAGAGCCGCCAGACAAACCTCAACGCAGCCAACACACAGGCGCACGTGCACGCGCATACTGGCACCTAAAGTTTAAAATCACCTGAATTTAATCTTGAGATGATGAGGCTTGTTATGGTGGACACATTTCGCAGCGTGGGACCTATCGATGACCAGAGCCCACTATAATTTTCCCCTCCACTTTAACACGCCTGTGGCTTATTGGCCGAGCAGTAGAACCGGCAGAAAAGGCAGGAAGCAGCTGGAGCTGGAGGAGTCATCAATAAGTAGAGGTGGGAGAGAAAAAAAACGAGGAGGTTCCAGCCAAAATGAGACACCCACCAACACCGGCCCTCAAGAACTCTTACATCTCAATTTTTAAATAAATCTTGCCATGAAAGCCTCATTGAGAAGTGCCCTGGCCAAGCATTTTGAGTATTTATATATCAAAATTGATCTTTTATCTTCCTGTAAAAATATTTTTCATGACTCATTTTACATTTGGAGGCATACTATTATAAAAAGATTCAGGAAGATTTAGGAATCTTAAAGTTGTGACTGAGTTTCCCTAACTCAGCCACTTAGGACCTTCTTTTAACTTCAAGTTGTTTTGTGCATACAGCCCCAGGTCTTTAAAGAGGTATTTTTGCTTAAGTCCATTTTCTTTGCACACGAAATTAATTCTTCTTCTTCTTCTTCTTCTGTGGTTGCTCGTTTAAGCAGGAGCCACCGGTGACACCACCCACCAGCACAAGGGTCACAGAACTCATCGCTCTGTGCGGTCAGACTGCGAGTCGCCATCGCTGAAACGATCACTGTGACGATATGGAAAGTGACGACCGGGCCGACATGTGCGCTACCAGTCCAATCAGAGTTGTGACAATCGAACCAGCAGACGCACTCTGACGTGAAGGAGACTCTCAACTCTCTGCTCTGACCTCCACCACCCTCTTCCTTCCTCCCTCCCGATGACACCACATCACATTATCACAGCGCTGCATTATTGCATTATTATTGCACATGTGACAGTCTAACAAGGCTGGATCCCTTCTCCAGCTCCCGGTGTCAGTTGCGATGATGGATAACGCTCTGCAGTCACTGATGCCTCATTCATATCTATTAGACCAATATGTAAATCCCCTCCAGAGTTCAGCCTCCGCCTCCTGAAGCTGGAAGACGATATTAATTCATGAATCAATTTCAGAAGGTTGTAGTCAAGCTGGCAGCTGAGGAGTCTGTCTGTCTCTGTTTGTATCTGCCCACAGATGATCTCACGTCAGACAGACAGTCCTGAATATGAGCATAGAAAGCATCTATCCACACAAAAGTAAACTGTAAACACAGAAACAACAAAAATACGAGCGCTACATGTCTCTTTTAGAGTCTGCAGCGTTTGTGACGGGCAAACCAACAAGTGCTGGACATATACACTAACTTTAACAGCTCAGCCAAGTGTATTTTCTTTATGTGCACATAAACAGGTGGGTGGAAACACAGTCAGCGAGATCTGTCCAGTACCTGTTGTGATGTCTGTCTTGGGGGAAAAGTGTTGGCTGGACAAAGGACGGAATAAAGTGTCTGACTGACATCATCGTCAGGCCTCACTGCCAACGACCAGACACACATAAATACATAAACACGCACGGATATCTGACCAAACCGCCTTGCACAGTAATAACCGCTATACGCAAAAAAAAGAACCCAACACCCATATTTAGTCGGCCGAGAATTTCTGAAAATATTTTTAAATTTGTTTTAAAAGGTTTACAGTAACATTTCTTATTTTTTCACAGCATGTAGGATGGCACGGTGTTGCTGCACAGGTGTTCACCAAGAAAAAAGTCTTGAGACTGAAAACTGGTGAAGTCGCCAGCCTGACCTCCTCAGGGATGTAATTCCAAAAGTTTGGCGGGCGTCCATCAGTTAGACACATCAAAATCAGCGTCTTCACCACCGAGTGCCACTGAGCCTGTGAAAAGTCTTGTGTAATGTCTCAGGTGGCTCTGGAGGAGCTTTGTCAAGTCAAGGACAAAATATCCTTATGTCAGTATACAGTGCTTCAAACTAGGTATGGACTTTAAAAGATGTGCGTTTTTGCCGGGCTGCTAGGGTCTGATGAAAGATGTGATCAAGTTTTGCATTTTAGGAAGTGTAGAGAGTTTCAAGAGCTGGTGGAAAGCCAGAGGAAACCAGAGGAGTGCAGGCTGTTACAGCAGCACCTTAATGCCCATGGTGTCACAATCACAAGTTCAACTGTCACGTAAGGTCGAAACGTACAGTCGTCCACATGCTTTTGACCGTAAAGCTGTCTGAGGGAAATGAGCTACGACCGTCTAAGAAGCGTGTGGTAAATTTCCTGTATCAGACCTGAATGCATCTGTGACACGTTAGGATTTGTATGATCCAAAGCACCTTGCAGTTCCAGAAATGCAGACATTTTTGCATGGGTGGCCCCTTTGGGATAAATGTATTATTAAGGTGCAGCTCCTCTCATTTCAATAGGGCCACCTCCCTGCCAAGAGTGAGCCTTGGGGCCCCCGTGTCAATGCCTGCTTAATATTAACTAAGGCGCTCTGAATAATCTTCATCCTAAGAAACCGAGGTCAAGACTGCAATAAAGTCTTAAAGTGCAAAAACACCGGTATGGTCCTTTAACAGGACTTTCAGTACTGAGCCTTAAAATTTTAATAGAGACAGTGAAAAAATCTGCCGAACCTGCCAGCAGTGCGGAATAATTTCACCGGTTTCCAGGCAGTTTTGCATTTTGCTGAATGAAACCACACATTGACCTGCCTGAGTGAAGGACTGTCTGTGGATGTTGGCAGAGGTGAGAAGTTTTTTTATGCGCTAAAATTACAACTCTTGGAAGAAACGCTGGTGATTTATATACATTTTCTGGGTGTTTTTTTCCGCTTTGGTTTGGTTTCTATTTTATGCAGATAACTCGTCAGATGTTAAACCTTGACCATACTGCGGTTGCTATGCACAGATGTTGTAGAAACCAATTTCTAAAATCACTGGCTTTGAATTCGATCCAGGGTGAAATAGTATCAGCTGTAGGAAAGTTACAGAGCACTTTGTGTTCCCTTCAGTTTAAAGATGTACATGTACTGAACACCTGTGACATCAGCGTTCAGCGTATCTGTACTGTGCTTTAATGCAGGGAATTATTTCGCTTTAATTCCAGCGTGTATCACTCACAATGACCCTGCAAAACTGCACTGCACATGGACTCATACAGAGCTGCAACCATTAGTCGATTAATCAACTAGCTGATCGACAGAAAATTATTAGCAAAATAAGTAATTTATTTTTATTTTGTTTTATTTTCCTTCTTTTTTTCATTTTTCAAGCTAAAACTCCCAAAAATTCTTTTTTCAGTCTCTCGAATACTATTTCTTGCTTTTCTCTGTTTGATATTATTGTAAATTGAACATTTGGGGGTTTTTGACTGTTGGTCAGACAAAACAAGACATCTGAAGACATGACCCTGGACCCGGAGAAACTTGAAAGAATCACTTTTCATTATTTTCTAACATTCTAAGGACCAAACAATTAGTTGAAGAATCCAGAAAAACAGTCAGATTAATTCATTGCAGATTAATCTGTAATGAAGATAAACGTGAGTTAAAGCTGTAGACTGATGTGCCTGCTACATAATTTGTAACTGCACTGTCACTGTCGGTACAATGGGGTCTTATTTACACCATGGCCGGTACAGTGGTATATTATTTGTGCCACGTACCACGTCGAACTGAAAACACTGTTCGCTTTACATTACGTAACATCATTTGTGTATGAAAGGTTGCTACCTTTGGGGCGAGCCCCTGCTTCAGAAGGCGAATACTGCTCCGCTGCTCTAGCATTAACACTTTCATAATTTCCTCCGTCCTTTTCGTACCTATTGTTTGTGACAGAGAAGATTGTGACTTAAGACGTCAAAACTCTGCAGCTGCGTTACAGTTCTACGGGGTTTTGTTCAGTGTTGCTGAGGAGGGGAAAGCTGGCCAATTATCAGCGAGGCCTTCTGTGTCATGAACTAATACAACATGCATATTCATGATATGTTCCTATGCAAAATAACATCTGTCTTCCAACAACGTGCCATCTGTTTGAGGGACTCTGTGATATTAACGGCTCATCACGGTAAAAAAAAAAAAAAAAAACGACACTGAGAGGCGTTTAAAAAACAATTGTGTCAGTTATTATGTGTTTTGTCTCACGCAAAGAGAGTATCAACCAGCATTTACATGTAATCACACACACACACACACACACACACACACACACAGCTCAGTGAGGAGATACTCATTTACATTTCAGGCAGGGAGCCGGTGTTCCTGTACAGCCACAGGTTTAGTGTCTTGCTCAAGAACACTTAGGGGCAATGAGACGGGAATCGAACCTACGAGCTTTTAGTCACAGGATAAACACTGCATGTCCCTGACGACACACTGATCATATTTTTCAGTAGATATCTGCCACACAGACTTACTCTGAGCACTTAATAAACTTATCCGTATTCATTCATGAACTTGTTTGGGAATTATTTTAGGAAACAGAAAGAAGGTTTTCTCAGGAAATAATCTCAGAGTATTTGTAGTTATTGAATAAAAGAGAGGTTTGTAGTTTTGATCCTATTTACCAATTTCTTTAGCCCTTTTCCACCCACTGGAGCAGCACAATGTTGAATTTTCACAGACTGTCATATAAAGTATATTGTGAAATGTAATGTAATATATGTCACAATAGACTAGACTCTCATCTTTTTGGCTATTGCGGCCATTTTTCAAATGAATAATCCAGGAAAAACACATGACAGAGTAAACAACAGAAACATAAAAAAAGGGGGTCTCTCTCTCTGTCTCTCTGCCTTCAAATCAGCCTGACGTTCACAAGTGTGAAAGCGTCACAAATTCTTCAAAACTTCATGTGGAGATTCGCTGCAAAGGTCGAACAAACCAAAGTGTATAAAAATATTCTACTTCTTTTAATTTGGGGAGACCTCCACCAAAGAAGTGGGGTGGCATAATATTTGCTTACCCTAACCCTGTTTCTGTGCCTGTCTGTGTCATAGTTTTTACTGTTACACTTTGTTATGTTCATTTACTGTAAAATTGATACGATAAAACATCCTGATGAAGTCCCTGTGCCAAAACACGTATGTGGATCAAAGTGCAGACTCTCCCAAGTAGTCACGGTGAGTGGCAGGTCTGTTAAGGGCTCAGTGTGTTTCGGACAAAGTTGTCCGTCAACGCTATGACTGACTCCGAGGGGAGCCCGTCTGAAAACGTGCACTGTTATCACCTCCTCTCTACGACGGCCGGCTGTAAACGTTCTAGCTTTCGGACACAGCTGAACCAAACTTTGTACGCACTAGTTGGTCTTGAGCAAACCGTCACCTTCAACGTTGAAATCTTGAAAGCGTAGCTGACATAAAATGTGAGTTGTTGAGTTGTTAGCACTGTGATAACAGCTCAACCTTGGAGACATTACAACTCAGTCTCATTTCAAGGTCAATGACACCTGAGCCAAGTCCAGCTGCTGCTCCAAAGCAAGCCGCCAAATTAATGTTTCTTCAGGTCAAGGAATAACTTCAGGCGCTCGGCTAGAGAGATACTGGCGAACTGCAAAACACGCAAAACTGAATTTTATAATAATCAGAATCAGCATCTGATGACAGTTATTGCTGCGTTTGTTCATGTAGCCGCAAAGATGCCATTCAAACCACACCCACGCTGTCCTGAAAAGGCAGATTTCGGAGTGTCGCAGTTTTAAACTTGTTACTTTAAGGATGTTTTGACGCTAACTTTAACTTTGATTGTTGCTTATTTAGAGACAAACATTAAAAATGAAAGCCGGGGCTTTAACAAAATATAATATATATATTTAAAGTCCTCTAAATATTGGTCATTATTTGCCCGATCGTGTCTTTACTTTCCAATGGACGGATGTTTGGCAACATTATAATTAATTAAACTAATTATCAGGTGACAAAAAGGAGATGTTGTGAAAAAAGTTTTACAAGGCTGCATCACTCAACTATTTAGTCACAATTCTGGATTAGAGGGGGAGGACGAGGAGTGAGGTGGGTTAAAACTCTCCAGCTGAAGGGGGTGTCGGGGTATCGGGGAGTCATGGATCCCGGCAGCAGCTGAGGGAGGTCAGCGCCGCCACCTCGCTGCTCGCCGGGCCCTTCAGGTCTCCGCTCTCCGGAGGTTTTGAGGATGGAGGTCCTCATTAAAACCTCCCATCGCTCTGCCCTCTCCTCCTCCTCACCCAGTCCACCATCTCAGAGGATTCACACAACTAAACGTATGCCGGGACAGTCCAGGTGTCATCCAGCAGGTGTCTCCTGACAGCTGGAGCGTTTTGATTAGAACGCACCGAAAGACTGGGAAACTAGGAAAGAGTGATTAGATCCATTTTTAGTCTCAAAATAAAGTCACTGTTTTTTTTAGTTTTTTTTATTTAGTTCTAAAGTGAATAAATCTGGCAGTATATTGCTTTTATTAAGTGTTTTCTAGAGTAATGTGTCATTGTTAGGATGGATGTTTTTGCAGGTACACATAAACATATATTATTTTATTTTTTTATTTTATTCATTTGAACAAGTGATGCCGTTGTTTATCTAGGAGCACAGTTTTGCTCAAACACTACATTTAACGTTTTAAAACCTTAACAAAGAGTTTATTTCTTTGCTCTGTATAAAAGTAAGATGACCGTGTTTGGCAGTTTCATGTGTGTGTCACTATCAGACTTTCAAAGCCAATAAAAAAACTCAGATGTCCAAATTTTGCTATATTTTCCTGAAATTTCCCAGACTTTCCGGATGCTGACCACCGTTCTCCTCTCCTTTCCTGTATATCTGTACTGCCTGCTATCTAAAGGCAAAATGACCCAAAGAAAAGAGTTTTCTTAACAGTTAATGAAACAGTTTCAGTTTCCGTCTACTATATTCATATGCACACCGATATAAGTACACTTGTATTTCATAATGGGTGTTTAAATGTAGACATTAAAGAAGAAAAAAGCAATAGAAAATAAACAGGAGAGCTGCTTTAATACACAGCTTTATAAAAATGTTAGCTACTGCTGTAAATGGCAACACTTTGGGAAATACGGTTACTTGCTTTCAATATCAAGATCAATATCAAACTCATGTCCGTACATGAATACACAATATGGAGCTAGAACCAGGGAGTGATGACTCTAGCTGGGCATACAGACTAGAAGCTTGGAGAAATAGCTAGCCCAGCTCCGTCCGTAGTTTAAAACATTACATTGGATTTTTGAACGTTGGACAAAGCTGATTAGATTCTGATCCTCTCATCTCAATCTCGTCAAGAAAGCGAATGACCGTATTTACCAAAGTGTCCAAGTGTTCCTTAAGAAACGTATGTTCAACACAATAAACGCCTTCCGTCATGTGAAGGGGCTCATGGACACAGGTCGGAATAAACCAGTTTGGCCCCCAAAATTCAGCCGTCCACGTGAACAAAACACGGGCTATGTATGCACAGACAGAAAACGACAGCTCCGCCTACAGTCAGGAGATCACATGATGCATATGCACTGCACACAGTATACAGCCTGTGTTTTGTTCATATGGACATTTGCCTGATGAAGCCCTTGCAGGTGGAAACACTGCACCAATATACTTGGGAGCTTGGGAAAAAATTTCAGGGTGTGGACGGCCTCTCCCTTTCCTTCGTTGCTGTTTTTTGTCCTGCACATCGGAAACAGTAAGGTCGACGTCTTTAATATTACAAAATACTGTAGGTTCTATAGAACTGTTACAAATCGCTGTTACAAAAATTATTCATATGAATGTTTTCTGATCTGCCACCTCTATGGTTAAGGTTTGATTAGATCTAGGCACGAAAACAACTCAGGAAAAGATGGTGGTCACAGTTAAGAGAAACCAACACCGTCGGTAGGAAGCACGAAACAAATGGCGGTGTCCTGTGGACGCATCCAACGACCCAGGCCTCCTTCTCACGCGGATTTGGACAATTTATTACAACGTGATGCTGTTTCGGCCTTTGCTCCCGACAGACAGGAGCCACGCAGCAGCTGGCGGTCTTTGTCAATTATCTGTGAACATAGGTTGTTTTTAAGCATTTTGAATAAATGACTAATTTTTCTTTGGAGGTCACACAATATCACAGAAGTGACAGCAGGGGCTCTGTCATTTTAGCTGAATTTGCAAAAAGTCGCAGATTGCAGTTTAATAAAAAGCTGCTTTTTTTGTTTTGGCTGTATCAGTACTAATTCAAAACATGACATAATGTAAATGTGAACCGTCTGCCTGAAGTCTGACATGGTGATTTCAGCCGACCCACAGCCGCCAGACTAGGCTTTTGATATCGATGTTACACGCAAGAGGCAGCAAATGCTCCAGTGTTTCTCATGTGGGAAACTAGATGCTGCTAACACAAACATTTCAGGTCCGTGTAAACCTCACTCAGGAACACCTGAACCTGAGGAGCAGCCATCTTTGATTTGGCACATAAGATCAACAGTGTAACAGTGCTGTGTGTGTTTAGTACGCTTATTTTTTCAAAAGCGGTTTTAGAGGATGGTATCCCATTGTGGTCGAGCAGAGAAAACACACTCTCCAAGAGGGGAGTTCATCCCTTCTCGCCGTTTCAAAGCCAAAAAAGCAAAAGGCAGAGAACAAAGCAGCTTTGTGTGTTAAGGCTCACTGAGTGTTTGCGTCTCAGTTTTTACTCCCCCCTCCCTCCTCTTTCTCCATCACTGGCAAAGGCAAGGGAGTGAACAATATTATTTCATAGCCTGTGAAAACAGAGATATGAACTGTGCGTAAATTTTACCCATGAATCATAAATACGCGATTTTCTCCCAGGACTTGTCAGAGGAGTAATCAGTGTGAAGTAAGTTGACACACCTTGTTCAGAAAGTCTTTTTTTTTTTTTTATTTGTGCTGCAGGGGTTTGCCAAGGAGTACACAAAGAGAACTGAGAGAGCATAAAACATTCACCACCTGATGCAGCCGTGATTTAAGTTTGTTAATGTTTTTCTCCCCGTGGTGAAAATGGGCTCACATCGTGCCAAAAAGCCTCCAAAGCCTGATTATTCTTCCTTGTATTAAGACTCTCAGTTTATAAATCAACCTTTTCTCTTTGGAGGAGGGGTGGGGGTGGGGGTGTGTCGGGGGGGTTGTTTTCTTTAAAGGCTGGTTCAACAGGCGGGAAATGCGGCATCATTTTCCACTGCAATTAAGAGGGAGGCCCTGATGCCGAGGCAGAGCCCGGTGCCAGCTCTGTGTATGGCTCTGGCACCTTCCAGCCTTTTTCTGGAAAGACTTAACAGGCCCCGGCTGCATGTCTTGGCTCTGAGTTTTGAGCTGGAGTCAGTCTCCCCTGACGTAATCCTTTAAGAAACGGCTCTCCTCGCTGGCTACGAACCACGCCGCCTCTCCACAACATAAAGGAAGCCTTGCTGTGATTATCAGCACGGTTAATAACCCCGACGTGAAGCCAAAGTTAGCAGAAAACATCTAAAAAGGGCCCCGCTCTCCTCTCCAGCTCCGCATTAGAGTCCATTTATGCAAAGCGTAGCTCGGCCTGTCAGCGGCTAATCATTACAAGGATGATCGATGGTGTTTATTTTCTGATGATGGAACGCAACCCCCTGCCTGATGATAATTGTAATAAAAAGGACAGATCAAGCCGGCAAAGTTATTAAATTATCAGACCATAATTTGCATTAATGCCGGCTGCAGAGACGTAGGGGTGGGGGGTTTGACAGAGGCCCAGTGTCGGCTTGTTAGAGGCAGAGTCCACCTTGAACAGCTCCCTGTGCCCTTGGCCCCCCCCCCAGCAGATCCTCAAAAATGTGACATAATGACACACTCGTCCCTTGACAGAGGCGTCAGGGAGACAGCGCAGGTTTCACTGTCAGACATTCAGAGCCAATAAAAAAAACTCCGATGTCTCAGTTTTGCTAATTTCTCCTCAAAATTTTCTTTTTTCAAACTCCTCGTATCTGCTGATGAACATCTCTCTCCTCTCACTTTCTTTCAGCTCTCTATTGTCTGCTGTTCTATTAAAAAATGCCCCCAAAAGTTCCTTTTAGGACGTTTCTGTACCGCATGAAAGCACACATCCAGATTAAAGAGAACAGACTTAAAGTCATGCTGAACTGAAAACAGATCATTAGCTCCAATAAGTTTTTCTTTTACCTTTAAATCAAAATTCTCTTGTTTTTTAAGCTAGAAAAATTAATTCTTGGTGAGATTTCATTGGAAATTTCAACTAATAATCATCAAAGATTCTTGATCAATCGAATTAAACAGCTCTCTTTCTTTAACTAATATCCTACAGGTGAACAGTTTTGAATAATCCGTCCATGAATAACGTCCCACCTCCGAAAGCCGTTGTACATCTGGCGTGAACCGAAACTCAGATGCAAAAATGCAAAAATATTACTAACATGTATGTTTCACAGGAAAACTGCACGGGAAAGGTTTGGGAAGATATTCTGCACTTCTCTGAGTTCTGTATTGCTTTGTTTTTACACATAAAGTCAGCGATACAGTCTTTAAACTCTGGCAGCAGTAATATTTTGCTTCTCATGCTTTCTTAACCACAGGAGAACATTTCGGGTTCACCCAATCCTCACGAGGGCACGGCGAGTTTCACTGACTGGCAGTGTGCTTGAGGTCCGGTCAGCACATTTTTATTTGTTTACAGGGACACAAATTTTTGTGTATGAAGGAAAAGAAGAGCCTTTCCTGTTCCTGGCTTTCCCCTTAATCTGAGGGCTTCTGTTACGGATGACTCAACTGATGCACAAAATAAGACGAGGGACGAGGAAGGTGGAGAAACGATGCTAAATTCATGCCGCTGCCTCAATCTCACAACAGTAAACATTAAGGGGAAACAGATTTCAGTGGTCAAATTTCAAAATTCCAGGAGAAACGTGACTTTGGAAAGTTCAGGCGAAGTCATCACACAAAACTGCGTCTCTGGTGTCCACAAAAGCAATAAAAAAAAGGATTTAGCTACCTGTTCTGTCCAAATATTAATAATCTAATAATCTTATAATATATTATAAGGTTCAATATGAAATACCTAGGGTTAATTTTGACCTTAAACGTTTTTGTTAACATTTACAGGACATCTGCTTTTCTAAGTAGAGTCAGAAAGTTTTCAAGGAGCAAGTTGCTCCTTGAAAACCTCCTAACATCCAGTTTTAAGCTTGTGTTTGTAGCTACTGTATATGATGTTTACACTGAGCGAAATACTCAAACTCAAGACTCCACTTACTAGCTTGCTCCGGAGCTGTCGACTGTATCACACAGCTGTCAACGGCGGATGGAGTTTCCTCCGTTGTCAGGGAATTTTCTATATAAATCAAACAACCTTTTTTTTTTCTCCATCAGCTTGTGAAGACAGTTTCATGCAGCTGAAACTCGTAAGTGGACCTTGAGTTGAGCTTGTTTTGTCAAACTGCTTTTTCCAAGATCAAGAATTCATTTGCATGCTCACAGACTCCATGTTTTTATGTTTGCATCACTCCATTAAATGGAAATATTCCAGAGGTCTTGTGCGTTTTAGACACATTTCCCCAAAATTCAGCTGGATATGTTTAGCATCATTTAAAGCTCCACTAGAATCTAAAATACAGTTCGGTGGGTTAAAATAATGTTTGGCTGCACAGCATGAGTTTGTGACCATGGGCCACTGCATGTTAAGGGGTTAAGAGGGCGGCTTATCACTCTGGATTCAAGCACCAGTATAAAACCTGAGTGAAGTGGAGCTGACGAAGCGGGCGATTGTCCCAGAAAACACCAGCATCTGTCAGAAAACCCCTCTCAGACCCGAAGTCAAGCCCAGATGGACCCTTGAACCATCAGAGCCGAGTGATGTTCATTAAGTGAGCCAGGAACTTTTGCCTCAGTCGTCCTTCCCCCCCCTATCAGTTTTTTTTTGTTGTTTTTAAAAAAAAAAAGCGTTTGAACAGGTCTCGAGGGGAGCGGGAGCCTCTGGTTGGGAGCCAGCTGGACGGAAAAGATCCAGCAGTGGGGGAAAAGAAAATAAAGAGTAGAGAAGAAAAAAAAGAGGGCAGCGACTAATGGGGCTCTGCTGCTTTTAAGTGCAGTGTACCAGAGGAATACATGAATGTGGAGAATTCCCCGTTTCCCCCGATTCGCAGCAGAGGAGCTGAGCGTCTGCTGCTCTGAGAACTTCAAACCCCAACACCACAGAGAGGTTTCACACAGTGACATACATGTATTAACAAGTGGCAGAGTCCCAGAGGAGCAGTGCTGTGACTAGTGGGATTAGAGTAAGAAGAGCAATGTTTTATTTCATTTTACCAGGAGCAGCAAATTAATTCCACCTGTTGGTGTAACATAACCCTCTCTCTGACCGAGTCCACCTTCATCGCCCAGTGACTATGAATAGTTCCTTCTTCACATTTCATTCATAAAGCTGCAACATAAGTCACAGCAAGAATCTGTGACTCCATGACTGACTAATGTGGCACAGTGACCATCTCCAAGGACTAAAATATCCTGCAGTCTGATCTGGACATTACAGCCAGCAGACAGTGCCGCATATGTAGGAACAAATCTTAAAAACCAACCAATCTAAAGTACCAGCAGTATAGTCAAAGCACATTGAGTCGTGCTGCGTTTTCTTTCTCTTTACATCGTGGCTGTGATTCACACTGTGTCAGCGACATCAACCTGGAAAATCTATGTTTGAACAAAGTGTGTAGATTTGAAGATCGGCAAAGTTTTGGTTCATCGCGTTATATATTCTGTGTATATGCTGAATACAGGCAGACACACAGATAAGAACTGTAGGTTGTTTTAATTGCTGTGAAGTTCTAGATAAAGAATTGTCTCAACTGATTTAAGGCCCCAGCACGAGCAGCTTCACGTGTCCATAAGAAAACTTCGCTCTTTGTTTAAACTCAGAAGTCTCGTGTGCTCTTAAATTGTGCAGAGAATAATAACAAACAGCTCCTCTGCTTTCTTTGTGAAAAACACTGGTATCCAGCAAAACAAACTCTCAAAAAACACAGACAGAAAATAACATAACGCCTTTAATTATCACAAGAGGCGGTTTAGACCAGATGTACAGTATGAGGGATTGGGTCCACTTCCCAGCAACATGTGAGCGTTTGATTTCATGTTTTGGCAGATGGAAGAGCCAGAGCTCCGCAAAGTCCTGCACCAGCCAATCAGGACGGATTGAGGTCTCTGATGACCCAGAGGTTGGGGGAGGGGGGTCAAAGGAGATATGAGGCATGGGACAACCCCATGAACACCATCTTTGTCTCTCTCAGAGGAAAATATCTTTCATTTGCCCCATAAATAAAACTGTAATTAGCGCCCGTTTCCAGATTTGGTTGTTTAGGACCCATCTTAAAAGCAAAGCAAGGGTCTGTAATTAAACTGATAAAACGATCTCCATTCAAGATCCACTTACTCGCTTGCTCTGGAGCTTTCAACTGTATCACACGGCCCTCATCAGCAGATCGAGTTTGCCCAGTGTTGGGTGTTTCCATTATGATGAGCACTTGAAGGAATTATTGACCATGTTGGTTTGTCAGTTCAAGCGTAAGCCGAGAAGTTCATCTGTGTTAAAGACCACGTGATACAGTCAAAAGCTCTGAAATATCCAAGTTAAGTGGACCTCGAGTGGCGAATGTCTTGTGAACTGCTGTTTCCAAGGTCAGGAGTTAGTCCTACATTAAATCAGATTAATGGATGATTTTCAGTTCCAAACTAAGCAAACTTCGTCTGCCGGTGAAGACCGTGCGATAGTAAAAAAGCGCCAGAACCAGCGAGTAAGTGGACCTTGAGTGGTTGAGTGACTCCTTTGTCGACGACAGGAAACTAAAATGTCTATAAAAGAGTCAAGCTACCAGCCATTTTCCAAAGCTTCAGAATCGGCTGAGAAATCCAGTAGCAGAAGACGACTCTGCTCCACATTAAACTCCTGTTTGACAGGTAGAAGTTCTCTCTCACTATTACAGTCTGAAGCTCCCTCTACTGGAACCAAATGCAACAACTTTACTGTACAACGACTCAGACACACACACATACTGAAATGAAATCCTGCAGATAAAGTACCTCCTCCTCTGAACAACTAAATCTGCTGAGAAGCTGCACGGAAAAAGGAAAAAACGGGAAAGAAGAGAATCCGAATTTCTGTTTTGAATCTTTTACTGCTTTTTCTAATAATTTGAAGGTCAGAGGGTCAGTTGCTCAGAAGAAAGGGGGATTATTAGTCAAGAATACTAGCTTTACAAGAGCTATGTGTTTTTTGGAGTGAGTTTCAGAGTATACTGAAGAATTTTAATATTATTTATTATTTATTATTTTAATATTATTTCTCTGGATATGTTTCTCTGTGGTCGAAACTCAGCGTTGCACCACACCTCTACTCATTCACTGTATTTTTAAATTTTAGCCTCTTCAAATCCAGTTTTTCACCTTTAGTTCCCCTTTATTATCTTTACGGCTGTTAAAGTTACGTGTATATTAAGCATCAGCTTGTTTCAGTTCTTTACTGAAGCTATAATGTTTAATGTTTACAATGTATGAAAAAACGTTAAATAAATAACGTTTTTCCATTCTATCAAATGGAAATATTACTGTGCATTTTTGACACACAATTGCCCCAAAATTCTGTCCGACATTGTTGGTATTTTTGAAAATTTAAGGGATCTCAAATTGAATTTAAGATAAAGTTCTGTGGGTCTGAACAATGTCTTGCTGCACAGCATGAGTGTGCGGCGACTAGTTCACTGTCAAATCAGTGGCGTCACAGTGGTAGTCAAATAGGTTAACGGCAGATTTGAACCTGTGGTGTTTTCGTCACAGCATAGTTTCACTAATCTGAACATAACACCGCCGAGTTCATTTAGGGCGTCGACATCAGAAGCTTTATAGAAGCTTTTTGCGTCGATTCTGCATCTACAACCGTGTCTGTAACCTGGCTGATTTGTTCTAAGAAATTCAACCAGATAAAAGGTGGATTTTTTAAAATAATTCCTCCTCGTGACAGAGTGAAAGTAGCACTAGAAATTTCCTCTTAGGCCGGATCTGAAAACGTAGAATTTAAAACACGATACACCACAGTGGACAGACTCAGTGTGTTGCGGCAGAGCCGGGCTGCAGTGCAGTGAAGATTCCTGTTCTGTTAAATAATCATGATGAATAATGAAGGTGTGAGTCGCCAGGCAGATCCCCCGTGGACATTTAGTGTCAACCTGACAGGTCTCATCGCAGCTCGGGGACGAGGGGGGGATGAAGTTGTCTCCATATTAAGCAGGCAGATTAGACCCATTAAATGGAGGGCAGCATGGAGAGGCGCTGTACGTGGACCTCCGGGGTCTGCATCTCATCAGGTGAGCCCAGGCCCCGCGCTGCAGGGGCGGGGGAAGGGAGTGTGCCGGCCCGGCCTCTGGCCCGCCTCCACCGCACCTCACGTCTTCCGCAAACTGGAGCTGACCCTGCGCTTCTGCCAGCCTCCGTCGCAGCTAAGCCCGGCCCTTCCCATCATGCACAGGGGCCGCAACGAGCTCCCATGAGCCTCGGCTCGCTCCCTGCCATCTGCCGTGATTTATAGAAAACGGCCGATGATTTATGGGCCAGTCATCTCACAATGAAGTTGTTCTCTTTCATTTGCGCGACCTCCCGACCTAGCCGCCACTCCCAGCCAGGTTGGGGAAATGTGCGCTAATCATACACTATGAGGGCTTTTAAACAGGAGGAACTGGGAGGGTGGGGGGTTGCAATAGAGGAACCTTAATGAAATTAATTTTCAACAGCGTGTGCATACTGATTAAACAGGCAGGCCTCGGCAGCGACGCACGGCCACCGCTGAGAGACGCTAACGAAGCCGTTTCAAGGTCTGACGGCGGGGAGGACTCGTCCAACACCGCAGCACCGTCCCCACGCCCCGCTCCGATCTACGAATGAAACACCCCATTAGGAGCCGGTGATCCAAGGGATGTGTTTAAAGATTTATACAGTGCTGGAGAGGAGCTTGTAAACCAAACAGCGTGGCCCTGCAGACTGATCATCTGTAATCACCAAATGGCCTGATCAGATCAGTGGAGCTCTGCGGGGACATCTGACCACAAAGATCAACCCCCCCCCCCTTTTAAATATTCACCTCCGTGGCTCAGTACCGCAGCTTAAAAGAGATTTTCTCTGAATGAGTTGAGGGGACAAGAGTTGGCTACAATCTGCCAAAATCTCCCTGATGGCTTCAATTTCTCTGTTGCGGTAAGAGCGAGGTTAGAAAATTCCCTTTTCACCTCATGTGATTCAGACCTTTTTTCTCCAGTAAAACATATTTGAAACATGAAGACACTGTCTCACAGTGTCAGAGGTGGAGAGAAAGCGAGTACATTTACTCAAGTACTGCAATTAAGTACAATTCTGAGGCACTTGTACTTGCGTATTTCCATTTATGCTTCTAATCCATTACACGTCAGAGGGAAATACTGTACTTTTTGCTCCACCTCATTTCTTCAGCTGCAGTTAACAGTTGCTTTTCAGATTCAGATTTTACATCATGATAAGTCTATGAAATACAACAACTGTTAAAGACTAAACCAGTGGCTCCCGAACTGTTTGGTTTGTGACCTATTAAATAAATGCCGTGTCTGTTTGGGGCCCCTTGTCATGCTCAGATGTCAATAACTGTTTGAGACCGAAAGAAATAAAAAAAGAAATAGATCCAATATTAAAAACTGATGACCGATTTGTGAATCAGAACTTTGTTTTTTCTTCTTTCCTCCCCCATGAATCATCCCACAAACCCTCAGGTTTATCTGGTGACCCTTTGGAGGGCCCCGACCCCCAGGTTGGGAACCACTGGACTAAACCATGTAGCTGCGTATAACGTAGTTAAAACGTAACTCCTCCACATTAAAGCCATGTCATAACGTATCAGTCTCAGGGGACATTTTACTGCGGAACAAGCACTTTTACTTTAATTGCTTTGAGTACATTTAGCTGATAGTACTTCTGTACTTTACTGAGTGGGAGTCTGGATGCACTTTTACTGATAATGGAGCATTTTTATATCATTTTACTGTTGCTTTCAAATAAGTAACAGATCTGAGCACTTCTTCAATCCACTGTTGCTTTCCAAATTTGGCATAATATGGACCTAATATATTTTGAGCACCTTTTAATTTATAATTGCTTTGCCTTTGTCCCGTTTGACGGGTAAAATTGAGATACCCAGGACCTACGTTATCAGATAGTCACAGGTCTAGATATATTTCCTACACTCTTGCAGCTTTAAGTACTGCATTATATTCATATTGCCAAAATAAAATTAACCAAATTTAGTGTGGGGTTGTTTCAGTCTTAATTTTGAAGAACTTAACATTTAATTTTCATTACTTTTTTATTAGTTCATTGTTTTTATTTTCTTTAGTTATTTTTTTTTCCAATTATTAATTTCTTCTCATATTTTTTGTTCTACACATTACTAATCAGTTTTCATATCAAACCTTCTTTGTCATTTAGAGATGTAGCTTTGTATTTCTCAGATTTGACTGTGATTTGATTCATTCAATTCACGGTGACCTTGACATATGGGATCTGCAGGATCAAAATTAAATATTTCTCCCGTTTGGATCCTTGACCTTGCTTTTCCTGATTTATGAATAAAGTTAAACGGCCCTGAAATGGGAAAACAAGAGTACTGTGCGGTCTCAGTTGACCGGTTTTGATAGTGTGTACCTGCCAGCTGATGTTCTGAGTCGACGTCCGGCGCTGAAAAGTCTGAAACCCTGAGCTGCGCTGTCCCTGTCTGTCTGCCTGCCTGCCTGTCTGCCTGCCTGCCTGTCTGCCTGCCTGTCTGTCGGCACCTGTGGCTCCGACTCACTACTGGTTTGTGGGACGACGCTCACAAAAGAATCCAGGATGCCCTCGTCCTGCAACAGAGAGAAGCGACAGGTTTCGATTCTCCACAGCAGCCATGTGGTCCGGTGCTCAAGCGGACACCCTGCTTTACGAGCGTCCACCCGAGGAGGTAAATCAAGACCGGAGCAACAAAACCAGATGACTCGGGAGACAGAAATGTCTGCATTAAGCTCAACATTTGCCCGAGAATGAACCTGTAGCAAACAAATAACTTCAACCTGACATATCCAGACAGAGCTGATCGATACAATTACTGACCACCCATCAATAATTGTGTGCAGCCGTTCCCATAAATCAGCGGATAACAGTAGCAGCAGCAGAGACACTAAATCCCTGGCTGAGCGAGCGTTGTGGGCGCCATCTGGTGGTGGTTTCCCTCCTGACGGTAACTCTACACACCGATTTTAGTTTCTTAGCTGTTGCTGAAAATCCTCAAAATCCAACTTAAGGAGTAACTCTAATAAATCTCTAAATGCATCTTCATTGTACAACTACACAGGAGTAACTCAAAGACGCATGAAATGTCACTAAGGGGCCCCGGCTGCTTTTTTTGTCATGGGTCACGTTTTGGGAACCATAAACAATTTTAAAATTTTATCATATAGTTTTTTCACTCTTCAACTGAAAGTAACTAGTAACTATTGCTGTCAGAAAAATGTAGAGGAGTAGGAGAATGAAGTAAACTAGAAATACTCAAATAAATATTGTACATCAAAAGTACAGCAGTTCATCTGAAAAGCACAGAACCTACAAAACCTCAAAAACATGAGCAAATTCTGTTAACATCAAAATCCACACTTGAACCAACACACTGTGGAGTCTCACGCGCGTATCCAACGTAAAGTTGTAAAGTCTTTGAATTTACTCGCTTTTGCTGAACATTTGCCCTGATGTCTTTAAGGCTTTATCATTTAATTCTAGCGTCGGACTAGTATTAAACACACACACACACACACACACACACACCACGCTAAAACTGGCGTTGTGGCGCGGTGCGTGCGGTGATCTTTCCCTAACGACACAGAACATTTAAATTCACTTGAATTCACCTCACCGCAAACCTGCAGTCCAGAAGAAATGAGGCAAGAAAATAGAAGTCTGATAGTTTATTTCAAGTTCTGTAAAGTCTATCACATGTGGAGGAGAACCAAACATGTAAATATATACAGTCATACACAGGGAAAATAAAACATAATATAAATATTGTATAGCATGAAATAAAACTAATAACCTAAAAAAACAAAACAAAACAAAAACAAAAACCAGGAGCCGTGCATTGTAAGTGGTTTAAATGGAAAATATTGCCATTTCACCGCGGGCTTGAAGCTTATTTACAGCACTGCATCTGTAGATTAAAACGTTTTGTTCTCACATTAAAGTCCACCTTAAGAAGCAGTGTACTGTTGTGTTAGTACAGGTTAGTATTGTACGGGACAACCAGGTATATTGCCAGAAATCTTTACCCAAAGGCACACATTCAGGAAATCAAAAGTACTTTTTTAAATTTGGAGTTTTTGCTCGACTGCTTTCGTAACTAACTACATTTGAGAGCAACACAGGCATAAATATCCTACGATTCCTGTGAAGTACGCATGCAGACGTAGTTTAGAAGTTGTAGTTTTAAGTCACACTGTACAAAAAAGTAAAGGGAAGTGAATTTCGGTCGCCTAAACTGCACCAGCCTTACACTGGATCACCAGTGCTGGACGACACGCTGTGGAGGACTTCGCTAGCTCTGGAGGCGACATTCAGTCCAGAGTTGAAAGTTGATCAAGCTGCCAACTTCTCACGACTGAGAAGATTGACAACGGGCACTGGTACAGTACATTTAACAGTCCGAGTTGAGTGTTTGAAGAGATAAAGTAAGGCCTGGTATTATTCAGTAACAGCGTCCTTCACTTTCAGGGCTCACTTGTCCCATTAAAGACAGATTTTGACATTTTGGGAAATTCGTTCATTTGCTTTCTTCCCGAGAATTAGATGAGATTCCCGTACAGTCCCTACGCTGACCAGCTGCTGGCCGCGGCTTCACTTTTAGCATGAAGATAGGAGAATGTTATGGATCTCATCCAACTCTTGGTAAGGAAACAAGCTGGGGCAAATTTCCCAAAATGTCAAACCAAACCAATGTTTTAATTCTCCTCTGGAGCGTTTGTTTGGACTTGCTTAGTGCGCCAGACGGGCGGAGTTTAGCACCAGGAAAGTTCAACCAGTAGGGGCGTTAAAAAATGTCAGTGTTCAGCCAGCAAGTTTGTTTTCCATCATCGTAACCGTACCTAAACCTCTTCTGCTGAGATACGATACATACACTGGAGTTATCAGGCGCGTTTGTTAGTATTATAATAAGCAGCAGTAACATTTTATTATAGGTGCACTTTTAAAAAATGACACTTCTGTACATTGACCAGCGAGAGCGTCTCAAAGGAGGAAAACGCAATGGAAATTTACAGTGCTTCGACGTGAAAATCCACGCTGGATTTCTCAGAGTTTATTGCTAATGTCCAACAGTTAAACGCTCTCTTTCATTCTCTCTTCATTGTCAGCGGGAACCTCTGTAACACTGGCACTTTACAGTTCATCAATTAGCACTGTCGCTTGCTTTTAGTAGCATCTAATAATTAAGATTGTCAATCTTTCTGTCAGATTTGGGTATTGCCCATTTGTCATTTGCTAAAATATTTCACATTTTAAAGGTCAAAGTCTTAAAGTGACTTACATTCAATTCAGGAACAACTGATGCGGAGGAGTTTTTTTTTCCCAAAAACAATTCAACTGTTAAATCATCTCTTTAAAATAAGAATACACTGACAACAGTTTGTCAGCATCAGCAAAACTAAAAAACAGACCACTGATTATCTCATTATTAGGTTGCTGCTCACAAAACTGTCATAAATTTAAATACTGATACTATTTTTGAGACATGCAGACCTTCATCCTGACCCTCGGATTACTTTTTAAGTGTAATGTATAAAGTATTGGAATGAAACTCAACAAATCACAGTAGTCTTGACTCGACAGCAGACCAAAAAAACCAATAAACTCCCAGTTGAATCCGAACTGGGCCTTTAGATTCACATCCTTCAGAAAACAAACGGAAGGTGAGACACTGCTGTCGTTTCAGTGGTTTTCTTTTTTTTTTTCCCTAAAATGTTTATACTGTTATTTCTTTTGTGACGTTACAGCTCTAGACAGCCATTAAACACCCACTGTATGACTTTGAATATATATATATATATATATATATATATATATATATATATAGAGATAGATAAAAAATTAGATCCATGTAAAGCTTATCAGTTTACTTTTCAACTGATATCAATAATAGAAAGGTGGAACATTTAATTAGGTTTGTAAAATGTTATTTTTTGTTAATTGTATCAATGTAATATGAATGTTTTTCCTAAATTTTTTTTACCTTTGGAGTGTTGGATTGAAAAATGGAAAAGAAAAAAAAAGAAAATCAGAGTAGTTTTCATTTCTCATCATGTCTGCTTTCAGGCATCATTTTTCCCAAAAACAATTCAACTGTTAAATCATCTCTTTAAAATAAGAATACACTGACAACAGTTTGTCAGCATCAGCAAAACTAAAAAACAGACCACTGATTATCTCATTATTAGGTTGCTGCTCACAAAACTGTCATAAATTTAAATACTGATACTATTTTTGAGACATGCAGACCTTCATCCTGACCCTCGGATTACTTTTTAAGTGTAATGTATAAAGTATTGGAATGAAACTCAACAAATCACAGTAGTCTTGACTCGACAGCAGACCAAAAAAACCAATAAACTCCCAGTTGAATCCGAACTGGGCCTTTAGATTCATCCTTCAGAAAACAAAGCGGAAGGTGAGACACTGCTGTCGTTTCAGTGGTTTTCTTTTTTTTTTTCCCTAAAATGTTTATACTGTTATTTCTTTTGTGACGTTACAGCTCTAGACAGCCATTAAACACCCACTGTATGACTTTGAATATATATATATATATATATATATATATATATATATAGAGATAGATAAAAAATTAGATCCATGTAAAGCTTATCAGTTTACTTTTCAACTGATATCAATAATAGAAAGGTGGAACATTTAATTAGGTTTGTAAAATGTTATTTTTTGTTAATTGTATCAATGTAATATGAATGTTTTTCCTAAATTTTTTTTACCTTTGGAGTGTTGGATTGAAAAATGGAAAGAAAAAAAAAGAAAATCAGAGTAGTTTTCATTTCTCATCATGTCTGCTTTCAGGCATCATTTTTTCCCAAACAACTAACTACTGTCAGGTAAATTTTTTTTTTTTTTAACATTATTTACAGGGACAACTTTACATAAAAACATGATCAAACACAGCATGTGTCAATCATTTTAACAGCTGTCTTTTAATTTGAAGAGGAGGTTGTGTGAATGTCTTTGGTCCCACTGCAAGACAAGATCATCTAATGTGAAGCGGGCTCTGGTCTTTAACTACGAGACCTATCTTGCTAATAAAACTTAGCATGAAAATGAGAATATCAGTCATAGCTTGTGTAGATTGAATACTTAAAATACTTTTAATTTAATGCTTTGAAATTACATCACAATATGGATAAAAGCGTGCTGTCTTTGGACCAAGGTCGGGATTAAATCTCCAGGAAGGTGACCTTGTGACCTCCAGGAAGTAGGGCTGAACGATTTTAGAAAAATGTCACCTTGCTTTTTAAATTGCAGGCATCCTCTATAAATGAAAATACAGAAATGTAGTTGTTTCCTACATAATATTAAAAAATGATACGCTTTTACAAAGCACAATGACAAATTTATCATTTCTACATGAACAGACTTCAGATTTCGAACCAGTCTGTCAGAGAAAAGCCAATTCTGCTGATTTTTCTATAGAAAAATTAACTAGTTTATCCCATTTTTATCAAGGTATTATATTAGTGACATTACTAAATATCATTTAATTATTAGCATGACATTCAAAAGTACTTTTTTTAACGGTACACATTATTAACTGCTGATGTCCAGTCACGGTTTTCAACAGGTGTGTTTTGTGTATGTTGTTTTGTAACGGCAAAAAGCTAAATTAAACTAAGTTGCTTCTTACAATGTTTCATTGTACTGATGACTTCTAATGATCCTGTTGACAACTCCGTGCTTTAGCTACTTAAGCTGTTACAGCACAGAGCATAAACCAATGATATGATGCTCTTTCAGTTCCCGACACCTCTGTTTACCAACCGTCTGTCGTTTTCACTCAACAACCGCCGAGCTGCCATCTACCTGCCTGAAATTCACGTGGGCCAATTACATAGATCATTTATCCAGAGCAAGACGAAGTAGTCTGTTAGTGTTTTTCAGTATATAAGTGACTTATCGTTCAGCCCTGGGCAAAGGAAACGTGCATGAGATCAGGAGCATTATTCCTTTTTAAGAGTTTATCTATGAGGCAAATCCTGCGCAAAAACAATCCAGTTTCAATTTCACATTTTTCAATCCAGGTGGGAAAACATGGTAAAAAAGCAGTCAATTATCTATCATTGATTTTTAAATGGAAATTCAGCTGATAAGTTTTACATAGATCGAACAAAGTCCTTTCTTTCCTTCACAAGTAAAAACTGATTTTGCAGATTGTGATGTTTTGTTTTTATAATAACAACACTGGTATCTTCTGCTGGTACTTGGGCCCAAAACGGGTCCCCTCTGTAGTGCTTAAAATCATTGGCCAGCCAAATGATCATCTAACATAAACTCACATGAACTTGGATTTCACATTTTGGACAGCTGATACAATCCTCTTCTGTTGCATTCAGTGAGGTGTCAGCTGAATTTGAAAATCAAAGCTCATAATTTCTAACATATCAATCTTCAGATGGACCCTTGAAATCAGCCATTAAAAAACTATTGTGCCACTTTCTTTGAAAGACCAACACGGTTCAAAATTCACCAAATGAACATGTTAAAAATCGGAAAATATCCCGATTCCTTTAAAATTGATCCACCAGGTACAATGAGGCAGTAGTTCTGGAAGGAGAAACACGGGTGAGGTCCACAGTCATTCAAAGCTCTTTACATTCAATATACGATAAGGTTTGATGTGTCAAAGCAAATACATTATTCAAAGAAGTGGATTAAAATGTATTAAAATGAATAAAAATACTGATAGCCACAGATTTCCTCCTGCGCTGAGAGGAAGGAAGTTACACCACAAAGTTCTCCTCTTCTTCCACGATTCCAAACTCACCTTACACCCTTCAAAAGTGTAAGAGGACAGTCTCAATGCTAGGATAACTTTCAGAAATATTTTTCAGGATCACCTCGGCTCCAAAGATCACCTTAAATCCACTCGACCGAGGAATACTGGATTTGTAAAGTCAATGTGATGGTGACACGAGGAGCGAGTAGGAAGAGGAGATGTTGGTTTCAGGCACACAGCCTCTAAAAACTGGTTTCTTCGATCACATCGGTTCCATCGTACGTAGATGGAAGATGAGTCTTAAGGCTCATGACTCTAACGGTAGTGTGGAGGTTCAGGTACAAGGCCTGGTTCTTCATGAAACACCTTAGCTGCCAGGTTCACCTTGCCTGCCAAAAATGACCAAAGCTTTCAAGACGATGGGTAGATGGTCCGGAAAGCGGAGCCATGACAGCATGATCTTCTCAAGACAACTTTATCAGCAGCGGAAGGAATGAAATGTTGGTTGGGAAGATGAGGTTTTGGGCGCAGGCCCTGGTCCTACAAGGAACATCTAAATAATCATGAGCCCATATGCACGGACTTCAGATCAGCTGATGGAATGAAAATTGTTTCTGTGTTACGGCGAGGCTGAGAGCTAAGCGTGTGCTGCGGGAGTTAGTAGGAGGAGATGTCGGAGGAGCTGCTGCTGGTGCTGGTTGAGGTCTGGGCCCTCTTGATGTACAGGTTGAGCAGCTTCATCTGTTGGAGGGAAAACAGCAGGGGGGTTAGAGGAGTCCACCTCTGAGGCTACGGCGAGACCCTCCCTGAAACCCTCACAGTCGGGTTTTTATTTTGAAATTCCTGCATTTTGAATTTCAGTTTGTTCTCTCTTTAAACTGGTGAATGTTCCCTTTGCTGTCATGATATTTATACTTTTTATTTTCTATACTGATCTTACTTACATTCTTCAATAATAATTCTATAGGTATAAAGAACTGGAGATCAAAGTAAACAGCCATGTAAACATATCGCTGTATAGGTTAGTTTTAAAAGTTACTACTAATATTTGTGACCGCTTAAAATTAGAGCGTAGGTAAGTGTGTTGTGTGACTGGCTCGTCCTGCTGTTGTAAGAGTCCTCGATTTCAATGAGACGTCCTGAATAAGTAAGACTTAACTACTGATGCTGTGAAACAGATTGTCAGTGCAGGCAGTTTACCTGATTTACCAACAGTCACAAGCACGGGTCACATATTTTCAAAATTAATAAATGCACAGTCAAACGGTGGAAATGTTTGGCAAGAAATGTCACATAAGCCAAGAAATAAACTCGGACACCGACTCCAGCTGCACCACCTTCCACTGTCTGCAGCTGCTGCAGAACGTCTTTGAAAAACCTGCCGCTGAAAAAACTTGGTTAAAAAAAACAAACAAACAAAAAAAGAATGAAAAAGCACAACAGGGAGGAAGTGAGTGTACCTTGCTGCCGGTCAGCTGAGCCAGGTAGGGCTTCAGCTCCTCTCCAATCACAGAGTAGATGGCCACCAGGCAGAAGACACTGGCCTTCCTCACACTGCTCTCTGTGTTGTCGTAGCCCTGCGACAGCAGACGATGCTCAGTGAAACACTGCAACAAACACAACTGCAGCCACAGCAGAGGAGTTTTTATGACTCCTGAATCCCCACTACTGCGCTCCTTCGCTGTTTATTTTTCGTAGAGGCTACTCCTCGGTGAAACACAAATTTTAAAGAGTAACGACAAGAAAGAAAATTTTACGGTTTTCTTTTTTAAAAGACAGTACCAGTCCTCTTGTCAACAGCTGAGCACATAGAGTTTGTGCAAGTGGATTTTGAGCAGGAAAGTTGATCGGTGACGTGTGGTTAAATAATAATCAATTATTAACTGAAAATCAAAGAGTCTATCTCTTACTGTTCATGGCTCATTGACTGCAGTGTCAGTGTCAGTGTCAGTGTCAGCGTTTGCATCATGTCCCACCTGCAGGAGTCCGGGTATGATGTCAGGCAGCAGCTGGTGTAACGGCTCCTTGGTGATGCGTTCAATGGCCCTGGTCTGCATCTTAATGGCGGCCAGGTTGATTGGGTAGTCTGCCGTCTGCACGATGGGACAGAGGACCTTGATGCACTGCTCCGGTTGGATGGAGCCCGCCAGCGTGGAGGCCGCCTCCTCCGCCGCCCGCACCACCTTCAACAGCCAAAGTGGAAGGAAGAGAGCATGATGTATATGTAAAAAGAATATTCCTAATTCAAGAGAAGGGACATTTGATGTTTTCATCACAAAGTCACAATCCTGCATCAAGTGACCTCTAAAATACCATCCCAGCAGCCCTTCCAAACTGGGAATCACTTAATCAGACCTGAAAATAATCCAAATGATTCCAACCTCCTTGTGCGAGTCTTTGTGAGCCTCCAGCGTCTTCATGATGGTGAGCTCGGCGTAGTTCTTGAAGCGGGCCGGCTGGTTCCTCAGGATCTCCTTCAGGACTCGCAGGGCCAGAGCCCGGATCGTGTGCTGAGAGAGAGGAGTCAGTTCAAAATGACTTTCGGGAATTTTGCTACAAATGTGATGATCAGAAAGCACTGAACATAGGATGAAAAACAGTGTTTGAGATTCTAAAAACACATGGAGGGGGGGCTTCTGTCCTCACGTCTTTGTCTCCCAGCGTCTCAAGCAGCAGCAGCAGCATGGTCTTGAAGTGTTCCTCCCAGACCACCAGGCTGTCCTCCCTGGCCACCTTCAGCAGCTCCAGAAGGGTCCCCCGTCGCTCCTCGGGGCCCCGCTCCCCTGCTTGGCTCTGAGAGAGCTCCTTCAGCAGCTCCGCGACCAACTCCAGCTGCTCGGCGGGGCCAGCTGCAGGTGGAGAGCTAATGTCAACTACAAGGACTTTAAAGTGTTAGAGCACACATTTACCCTAGCGTAGATATTCAAAAATGTTGTGGAGTGCTGCCACTGCACATGTACTATGTGAATTTTTCAGATTAAATGAACGATGTGTTACTTTGCTCACAATTTAACCAAAGTATGATTTATTGACACCTCTGAGTGCTGCAGGAAGGGAGGTTGACGGTGGGAAAAGTCTCGAGCTCGGACTTAAATCAAGCAAGACATAAACAGACGTAGACATGAAGTCATCAATTTGCTGTGCAGACATTATGGTATTTTAACGTTCCTCAAGAGACGCTTCATAAATTTGTACTTGTTTATCTTTTGGATGATGCATCATTGAATTAGTGTTCACGGCAGAAAAAAATATGACCAGTGTTAAAAGACTTTCTCAGGTAATGTTTGCTTTTCTGTAAAATGACCACAGCATGATTTGTAACGGGACACATTAACACATCATGTCTTTACCAGGGAAGCTTTTGGGGTTCAGGATCTTGTTTTCGACACTTTCTTGACGGCGGCCTGCGATGGACAACGGGAAACGGAGAAAACATTTCAGCTTAAAAACACGACATGACAAACTAAAAGCCAACCTTTTAACTTCTATCCTGACTAAAGAGAAAACAGTCTCACCATCTCGCAGCTGCTCCACGGCATCCTCATACAGCGCCTCCTTTAGGGCAGCTTTGTCCAGTGTGCTTATGCTGTCGGTGTAGTTGTACGGATTGTAATCACGGAAGCGCGGGCCGGCAAAGGACCGCGGCGAAGGAGTGTTCAGCAGCGACGTCTTGTTATCCAGGGCTGTGCGTCCACCCTCCACCACGTCACCACCGAGCCGAGGGTCAGAGTCTGAGGACGCCCCGACTCCGGACTGAAGGACGACCATCAGAGTTTGTAAAGACAACTCCAAATGCATGTTTTTTACAAAAACTCAAACTACTATTGTTCTCACACCTGTCCATGCCCCCAGTGGAAATTTACTAGACACAGTACAGCTTTGCACATACTTGGGAATTTGGTGAGACACTGTAGCTCACTGTCCTCCAGACCTCATGTTGAACACTTTGCTCAGAAACTAATAATTCTAATTGGATTCTTATGCCCAAAAAGAGCACGTTTCTCCCCTCAAAACAGAAAACAACATTATAATCCACTATATTACCTCCACTGGATTGTGGAGATATTCGCCATTTAATCATCTGCATGTGCAAATAAACTAAAACTCGAATCTCTCTGGTCTCGGCTGCCTGTTCCACAGTTTAATTTCTTGTTTATTTTGGGAATTTGTCTCATCATCCTCTGTGACGGTGTTGTTTTGTTCTTCCTTCTCTCTTTTACCGTCTTTGCTTTGCTACGGTTACACTTTTTTCACTCCTGTGTTCATAAACAAAGCTGTGTCTCCCTCCTCACCATGCTTTCCCTCTTGCCGTCCCGCCTCAGTGGCTCCATCAGGTCTTCTTGGCTGCGGAAGCTGAAGTTCTGGATGGCCTCGGTGACGCCGCGCAGAGAGCTGTAGATCTCCTCTGAGTTCAGGTTTTCACTGTCGTACTCCAGCATACTGATTTATTAGAAAATATAAATCACATGAGAGCTGGTTCTGCTACAGCAACTAAACAGGTTTCATCATCAGACGACCGTCTACGATCTGGGGGAACAGTCTGTAAATATATGTGACTTTGTTGCTTGAAAAAGTAATCCCTGGCTCTTTAAAGAAACCTTCCACCCAGGATATAAGAGGTACAGAGTAGGTTCTTTAAGACTTTTGGATGAAGTTCTCCGAGGAACGTAACTTAACAAGCTCCTTGTGGTTCCTTAGAACCCTTTTCAAACAGACGTGTTGATACAAGATCACTTCAGATAACAAGGATCAGTCATTCAATGGTCGTGGATTAGCACCAATTTTTTGTGAAAAATGACTGAGGACGCGTTTTCCTAGACATGGACCAAACACAGTCCTTGCTGTTTTTCAGAAACATTATGTGTTTACATTTCATTTCATGGTCTCAAATTGTTCCAAATTTTAACAAAATAAAAACTGCAAGGAACCTCAACAAACTTTACTTGACTAAAAAGACCATCATCAATAAAGAAAAGGGGTTCAAAATGTTTAAAACACAACTTGTAACCCTCCAGAGTTTGTCCATGACTAGGAAGAGAGGCAGCAGTCAAGAGTTTGGGCCTGCAGTCCACTTTTTCTGTGCGCCGCGATGTGTTGCAGTACAGTCCAGTCCAATACAGTGCACGTGCATAGCCGTGCATGTTGACAAACTGACACAGGCAGAGGCAAACAGGTGAGTCAAGCACGGAGACACAATTTACACGGTTTCTCACCTGAGGACTTTCAGTTCAGTGACAACAAAGCAAAAGCAAGAACAGAGAGCAAACAAATGAACGACAGGGAACGACAATTTGAGCAGATGGAGGCACAAATTGTTGCAGCAAAGCAGAAGTGACAACAGATGAGACTGTTGGTGAGTCAGAGGTGTAAGGGTTTCACAGTCTGTCCTCCAGAAAGTGGAAACATACTCCAGAGAATCGACAGAAAATGCAATACTGTCCCTTTTATTAACATTGTCCCTCTTAAACCTGATGTTCGACCATTCTTACTTTGATTTTCTGTTTCAGAAAACAAATACCTAAAAGACTACTTAACCACTGAATATGTTTAATGTTACTCATCGTCCAAGATTTTCTGCTTATTGGTCAGAACAAGTAGTTAATCATAGGTCCACTGCAGATGAAGAAAACTGTGCACAACTTTATTTTTTATTTTAAAAAGATATGATTTCAGGTCACCACCCAGCCCTACTGTGAAACCCCAGAAGAAGAGAGAGTAGGAGGAGGAGAAGGGGGGTGGGGTTACCTGGGTGAGTAAGCTCGCCGCAGGGCCTTGAGGGAGGAGTGGGCAGTGGGTGGAGGAAGAGGAAGGGAGGGAGGAGAGGAAGAAGAGGAGAGCAGCCCGGAGAGGAGATAAAGATGTGAAAAAAGTGGAAAGTAAGGAGAAGCACTGTTCTCAGTCAGTGTTAGTACGGGCGGGTGGACAACTGGCGTCAGTTTGTGTTTGGTGTAGCTGGATAAACTGGCGTCAGTTTGCTGCCCTGACATAAGCTGTTAGCATTAAAAAAAGATTATTAGCAGTAAATCATTTAAGATACTCTACAAAAAGTGTGAGGAATTTTCATTTTCATGTTACGATTCAAAATTAAAGACACTGTGTCTAAACGGGACTTTCTAAAGGCAGAGAAATGTGCTTTTTTGCCAAAGGTTTTTAGAACAGAGTTGATCCTGTTACTCGATTAATCAATCACTCGATCAGCAGAAAGTTAATCGGCAACTTTTTGAATGATCTGTTACTTGTTTAAGTCATTTTTCAAGCAGAAATGCCAAACTTTTGATGGGTCCTGGCTCTCGATTGTTAGAATTTGCCGATGTTCTTGCTTTATATAAAATGTTATTGGGTTTTAGACTGTTGGTCAGACGAAACAAGACATTCAAGGTGTTCACTATGGTTTTCTGATGTTTCATACACTGGCGATTAATCAGTTAATTGAGAAAATATTCGTCAGATTAATCGATAATGAAAATAGTCGTTAGTTGCAGCCCTTGATCCTGTTGTCGGTGGTAATGTACACTAACATATCTGCCTGTTGGTTGGTGGTTATTTTTTCGCTTTGGTGTCGCGGTAAAAAAACTAAGACTATACAATTTCCTTTGACTGTTGGCTCATTACAACTGTTTCCACATATTGAAATTTTAGTAATAAATAAAATCTCTTAACTGATCAGCCTGATATCCAATCAAATCAGTGCTGAGTCAGGACCAGAGATATGGAAGCTGTGAAACATTTACAGTGAAATAATTTAAAAATATCTCAGTGGCATTTTTTTCTATATTTGAGTTGTCATATCAAGTGAAATATTATTACTTCTTTACTTTGCTTGAGTTCAACTCCTGATGCGAGAAAGTCACTAATAAATATGGTATCCCAAATGTCTGAAATAACAGTTATCACATTATCGTTACAACTGAACGACCTTCAAATCAGCTGTTGTCGAGGTCAAAATTTCTATCAATAAAAGCAAAGGCAACGTTTTCGATGCGGTATCTTTTTCTGGTGCTTAAAACAAATGTCCGAATGATTGTGGAATTGTGACTGTGATGAGGATGAGTTGCAGATGCCAGAATTTTATCAGTTTGGATAAAATTTAACACAGTTCTGATGTGAAGAAAATAGGAAAAAGGTGGTTAGTTTGTTTGTAACATATTTCAATGTGACTAAAATACCTGCAGCCTCTTGAAACTTTAAAACAGCAGCTGCTAGTACTGTGACTTTAGATTCGAGGTGTGTTGTGGCAGTGGGGGGGTCACTGAGGTGTACCTGGGAGAAAGCCCCCCGTGGGAGCAGTTGGTGGGCGAGGTCAGCGGGCTGCTGCGGCTGCTCGGCTGTCGTGGAGGCGTCCGGCCCGCCGAGTTACTGGGGGACGCCTGCAGATCGACAAATTGACAACCGGCTTTACACACACACACAGACACACAGACACAGACACACACTGCCAAAACATCTGGAAATCACTTCTGAACTGTGCAGAGGGCAGCAAACGTAACACTGACGTTAACAGTTATGTTTACTGAAATACCGGCAATTACAAATGAAGTTCTGTAATACTAGTGCTCTTCTAAAGTATGTCAGTTTAAAGTTTTAATCTGATCTAGTAATATTTGTCTATAATTAAGTCCTAAAAACCTTAATTTCTTTAAACTTTATTTAAATTTATAGAAATTAGTGCCTCTGTCTTGAAATAGGAACAAATAAGGCGGCAGGTTGCCACACAAGAATCGAGAAAAATGAAGACTGATTTTATAAAAAAATACTTGAAATAAGTTGAAACATTCTCAAATAAGAGTCTGAGGACTAAATCTACAGACAAAAGACTTGCGCATGAAGGAGATTTTTTAAATAAGCACATTTTATAAGTACAGTTTAGAGTTTTATTAAACTACATCAACACCTGCACTTACTAGTTTGCGGACGTAATGTTTTGTTACTGGTAAAGTTCAGAATAGTTAAATGTAACAGAGAGGAAATTTGGCATCAAATTAATTTTTTTATTTCTCACAACATATTTTCTGTTTAACAGCAGTATAAAGTCAGTAGTGAAAAGCTACATTTCTGCAAATTAACCTTGGTGACAGTTTGATCATTACTTAATTATGTAACCTTACTCTTTCAATATAGTGAAGAGCAGTGTTGCGTGATTCCTCTGGCATTATTTCCCCTAACAGTAAATATATATATTAGTGAGTAAAATAATTAAATAAAAATTGAACAACGTTTTAATAAGAGTATTCCAGCATTGAACAGTTGTATTGATTCTTTGACTTGAGTGAAAGATCCGAGTTCTGTTTCTCCTACTGAACATTACTAATATCAAAATTGTCAATCAATTCATCAACAAACAAATTAATTTAATTCTGTAACACTTTTCTTACAAGGCACTGTAAATATGTGAGTTGAATATCTTTAGTATAATGAGGCAGACTTTTGAGCTGACAGGACAGGGATCTACATGTTTAGTGTTTTTCTACAACAATCAACGAAAAACTGTAGTTTCATATCACATTCCCAATTCCTTTCTTTGCAAGAAGAGACCGTTTGTGTGTGTGCGTGTGTGTGTGTGTTACCATGACGATGCCGCTGTTGGCGCTGGCGTTCCTCAGGTGGTTGTGCAGCAGTTTGGTGGTCCCGTCCTGGAAGGTTTTGGGCAGAGCTCCCAGCAGCATGGTGAACTCAGGTGTGTTCAGCTCAAACAGGGCGATCAACACCACCTGGGCTGCCTGCACACACACACAAACACACCAGCACGTGTCACTTGAGTTATCCTTACAACTTTTTCCTCTATCCACTGCAGCCTTATTTAAACCCCATTTGTACGGGATTCATATTACAAATCTGACAGGGGAAGGTCCTTGTAGGAGTTGACTGAATGAGCTGGGATTTATCAGTTTAATCAAAACCTTTGTCCACTTCTTCAGTTGTTACCCAAACTGTGCAAACAGTAACAGTAACAGAGATACAACTGGAGTTACTTACTGGACATTATGGAACTTGGATCTATAATTATTACCGGGATATGGGCTGAAAAAACACAGACATATGAGCTCTACACGGGCCAAAATCTAATATTAAAATTACCCGACCCAGTTGGGCTTTTTCGATACCGAATCTCATTTTAGAAAAATTGACAAAACAACAGAAACAGAGAAAGAGAGAAGTGAAATTTTCTGACCCCAGAACCTCAAGTTGAAAGTCGCTATGAGAGTAAATTACATGTTAAGAAGCCTATTTGTTGTAGTGAACATGCAGCATGTCCCTTCAACTCAAAAATGAAAAGTAAGTCAAGCAAAAGCTGGAAAATAACAGTTTCCACTCGTAGCTTCTTCAGGATAACTCAAATGTAGGATTACAGAAAAAAAAAGTTAAAGGCAAACTGCAAAGATGCAGAACTTTCATGCAGAACTTTCTGGAAAAGCCTCATATGTTTTTTTATGTTATATAACAGTTGGCACAGTTAGTCTCAGAGTTAAAACTGCACAGACAGCATCCCCAGCAATTCATGCACATACTGCACATATTGCAGATTGCTACTAGGACAGTCAAAGTTGAGTCCAACTTCACTGAATATGGAACAAGACCATAACATGATTCACACTGCTGAAATCAAACAGCTTCAGAGCAGTTAGTGTTGAAAAGCTTTCACACAACTCGCCCACTATCAGGTTATTTTGAGCGTTTTCACATCCACCCAGTGAACACGACTGAACAGACTCCCAGGTCTGCAGACTGACAGCAGCTCCCTGGGTGTTTCTGATGTCTCAGGCTGGGTTAGAGCTGTTTATATACCCCGGTCATGTTGTTTGATGGAGATTCTACCTGCTTGCACCTCTCCTCCAGGTTGCCCTCCCCAGGCAGAGAGGCCACGGTGCTGGGTCGGCCTGAGAAATCCTCCCCTGCCCAGTTATGAAGGGTCTGGGAGTTTGGTGGACGAGAAATGGCGATTGGAAAAAAAAAACATCAAGACGTGAAAACAAAAAACGAAATAAGAAACAACTAAACTTACAAATAAAAGGAACACGACAATGAAATCTAAAAGATGAAAAATGAAGCTGGTTTCTGAGGGAAGATGGAGGTGGCACTGAAACTCCACGCCGTCCCGACGTCCTACCTTACGCACGTCGGAGCTCTTGGGCTCGGTGGTCCAGGTGATGATGCGTGAGACTGCTAGGCGCGTCTCGCTGGAGTTGACAAAGTCAGCCGGGTCCATCTGGCGGGCCAGAGCCTCGATGTAGCGCAGGATGGCCACCTTCACCTTAAGGTTGGGCGTCTGCGTCTGATCCACAATGAAACGCATCAGGATGTTGAACTGCTGCTCATACGGGAATGACTCTCTACAAGAAGATGGGCAAAAATAAAGAGACGCAGCGCTTGTAAATTCAGGAAATACCATTGTTCCTCTTGTTTGAAAGTATCAGTGCCAATAAATCTATATTAGTCCAGATGAAAACCTTCTTTTCATTTTTAAAGTGTAACTGTGATTCAGAGGTCATTCTTTGTAGGGTCAGATCTGTGAATGATATTTTTTTATTTGAAAAAAAAAAAAAAAATAACAGATGAAATTTTTGCCAAAATGCAAAAATTGCAATTGTCAAGTGTGGTATAACTTAATGAAAATGACTTGGTTTTACTGGACTTGAAGTGTGAACTGTACAGATGTTTCACGTAGGAAGAATAAATGCTGGATCAAGCCTCAGTACAGGCAGAACACTGACACAGAGATAGTTTTTTAAATCATTTTAATATATCAGTGAAAGATCTTATCGCTGCTGCTAACCTGGTGACGTCCAGGGCCTTCTGGACTTTGGCCTGGACGGAGCCCAGGAGGTCAGCCCCCATCTTCTTCAGCAGCTGGGTGAGGAGGATGAAGAGCCAGTCCTGCAGGTCATCCCTGTGCAGCATGATGAAGTCCACCAGAGTCTCCAGGAACATGCTGAAGACCTGATACAGAGAGAGGGATGATGGGTAGGAGAAGGGAGGAAAGATGTCAGACAGGTAGAGCAGGAAAAGGACAGAGGAAGCAAAAGGCAGAAGGAAGGAGAAATGAAAGAGAAAGGAAGGACAGAGAGGAAAGAAAACAAGACAGAGAAAGAACAAAGACATGTTCTTCACGTTGTTTGTGTACCAGTGTCTGTTTCAGACATGTTAACACACAGTGCCGTTTAAGAGAGACAGGACAGCAAACTGTTGTAAAGTGAGCAGCTGGTTGGATCAGAAGGTGAGTAAACACTTACTCTCTGGTGTTTGTTAGAGTCCGCAGCAGCGAGGAGGCATGCAACAAAAAAACACACACTGTTAGTTTGTCCTGCAGTTAGTTCTGACACGTGAGCAGTGAAATCAGTCAAACAATCCGAGCAGGAAATTTACTCTGACCACCGGCTGCAGTAAATCCAACAAATCTACCACCTGCTGTCACTCCTCTATCAGCCAAGGAGGCTTAATATTAATGATGAGATTATCGTGATGACTATTAATCTCTGTAGAAGTTTCCCTCCCAGGTCTCTCCACAGAAATGATGTTTTCAGCTGCTTCCTGGCGTGGAACTGCGGGCAGCATCGCAGGCTGTGTTTCACCTTGATGTTTGCCATAATTTGGCTGCTGCCTGATGTTAGTTCGCACTTCGTACAGGCTGTGTGAAACGTGCAGTGTCTTACAGAAGCTCAGCCGGATCTCACCTTGCTGTGAGGGTCTGCAAACATCCTGGTGAAGATCTCACAAAGCCTCTTCAGCTCCACACGACTGTCGGAGAGAAACAAGCACCATATCTGTCATTTAATGCCATTTACCAAGTTATTCAAGTCAGCTGTACAAATCACCAGCTCCCGACTTCCATCACTAATGCTCCCGACTTTACCCTTTGAGGACTTTAAAACCATAGGACCCGTGACTTGGTATACGGCTAATTGGCCAACTGAGGCCCCGAAAGAGATAATTCACTGAATTTGCTTTGAAGTTTGGTCACTGGCTGAAGACCTCGACACACAGATAAGTCTAAGAAGATTTCTAGAAGAAGAACGCTGAAGCGAATACATGTAAGACTTTTCTGTCTTTGCTTGAGCCCCACTCTTCTTCATCTAGATTAAACAGTGGATCACAGGGTGTACAGCTGCTCACAAAGTGTAGACTAAAATATTTAATAGCCAAATAAAGCTGTGTCATTGTTACAAGGTATTAAATAAAACATTAAAACATATATGTTTGTACATATATGTTAATTCTGTACTCACCTTCTTAAATATCCATACATTTTCAGATATATTCACACCTTCACACCTTCCAAAACCAAAAACTGACTTGTACTTACTTTTTAAGGATAAAAAAACGAATTTTAAAAAGTTAACAACCACACGCCGAATATATTTCTGTACCACTTTCTGACATTAGTAAACTAAAGACATCCCATCGGCTACTTTTTGACTACTACTACTTTTAACATCAGAGATACAATAGGACACACATTTCAGGTGTGTTAAGCAATTTAAGACATTCTATGGCTTATTTATTCTCTTTCTTTATCAAAAGAAAAATGAAATGCAGGAGTTTTGTTTTGTCTTTTTGTTTTCTTACATTGAAAGTTTAAGAAATGCTGAGCAAACACAGCATATTTTACCAAAACTGACACTGTTTCATCTTTTTGCCACTTTGATTTGCCAAAGTGCGAAGTTGTTGCAGATCAGGCAGGTGTTAGTTGTCTGCTTCTTTAATGCAACTAGCCCTAGTACTGTCACACACAGACCGCGCTACGCCCACCTGAGCATCCTCTGGCTCTTGAGCAGGTTCTGCAGTCCCAGCAGTCCCTCCTTCCTCTCAGACCAGTTGGCGCTGGCGCAGTGGTTCAGCACCTCCGCCACGTCCTCCGTCTGACGCAGGTAGTGCGGCGCCATGCCGCCGTTGCGCGAACTGTACGAGCGCTCCGAGCAGGCGCTGGAGGCGTCGCTGTTGGCGTCGTCGTCCGAGTACATGCCCGGCGACTCAAAACGCCGCCTCACCGGCCTCCGCTGAGTCAAGGGAGAGAGGATAGTGGGGTTCACAGACAAGACTGGAAAGTAAGATCAGCATGTTTTCTGTAACAACAGCAGTCATGCCTTCAGAAGCCGAATCTAGAAACTACTGCCTTGAGAACATCTACCATGCAGCTACAGAGTCATGCAGGTTTCTGACGCTGTGATGTGAGATGGATGATATACATATGATGCTGGCTGGAAGCGCTGGACATTGTTCACGTTTCACTTCACCTCAGCGCGTCGCCTCGATGACACAACTTTCACCAAACCAACGACAGCCAGCGCACCAGACTTTTGTCATACACAGCTGTGACACAGGGACGCCGTGCACAGCTGTAGTCTCATAGGATGGTGTTAGAAAAAAACGAGCGGAAAATCAATGGTTGGAATTCTGCCACAGCCAGCGTCTTTTGTTAGAGTTTTATTCGAGCAAAGCAAGGAATCCCAACCGGATCATTGTATGTGTCATCTCCACTTTTAAAAATGTCAGTGTTTGAAGCTCATGCTCTGCATGCATTGAGAGAATGGATGAACTCTTGAGGCAGATTTATTTGTACCTTATTCCTCGAGTCTCCTAAGAGCTGAAATTTACAAAGTCCAGGAGGAAAGAGCACAGAGGAAGTTACTGCAGGATGGTACAAGCTCTGACAAGATCAACAAATCCACCTTTGTTCTTTCTTTTTTTTAATCAATTCTCACCAGAGCATCTGCCACAGCAGCCTCAACCTCAGTGCCGGTGTTGAGGATTCTCATGGCGTTGACGGAGGCCGAGATCCGAGCCTGATGGGACAGCCGGTCTGAAAAGGAAAAGGTCAAACACACATGAGCAGGTCAAGAGCAGAGTCATTCCTGAGCAAATATGGGACAAAATTCAACAGAGCAGATGTGAAGGTGCAAAATGGTAACAGGCACTTAGAATGGAATAAAAACATAATAAAGAGGACCAATGCCTTCTTCACTTTTGCACAGAGATGAATGAACTAAAACACATTAATAAAGTGAGATTTTACTCGGAGTGAAGAGAGTCTTGGTCCTGTTTCTTGTGGATTTTAATGGGCTAAGCTTGAGTGAGATCGAATTTCTAACTTCATTATTTAGGTTGGACTTTACTGAAAAAACAAATGTAAATGCTATTATTAACCATTTATAGTATTATTTTAAAAAAAATAATTCAAATTGAGTCAGATGATTTTGGATTGACAAATATAAATGAGTAATTTAGACATGGAAAGAATTTCTCAGAGCCCCGTCAGCACTGACAAAGACGATGGCGTGGAGGAACATAACTCTGTTAAATAACACCCAACCCAAAGCAACTAGCAGAGTGTTGTTTATAACCAAAATAGCAATAAAATGTTGGGTGATGAGAATGTCAGCCGGCAAATTGTTAAATCAACAAAATTAAATATTCAATGCAAAACACACCATGAATAGTACAAAAAAAGAGGTCAGGTGAAAAAGCATTGCTTAATCAGAATGCCACAAGATACACAAGTCTAACATCATGTCAAACAAAAATGACAATCATAAAGCTGCACAATAAATACTGTATGGACAAACGTAGGTAGATGCAAATATTTTGTTCTCACAATTTACAACCACTGAACCGATCATCTGTTTTCTACAAATATTTAGTATAAAACCATCATAGCAACATAATAATAAAAATATGTTTAGCATTGCCCCCTGCAGGTGAATGAAATGTATTGCTTTAAATGAACCAAAGTGGGAAACTACCAACAACAAGTTCTGTCTGATTTAGCAGCTGCTCTGGCAGGTAAAAAAACCAACAAAAAAAACCCCATCACTTCAGTAGCTCAGATAACCTCAAGAGCAACGGACAAAATTGAAAAACATCTGGCTGGTGATTATTTCCCACTCTCTGTCCACTAGAGACTGAGCCAAGAGGTCGACTTCGGCCATGCAGGGAGAGGCTGCACAAAGCAGGGAAACTCAGTTAGCCAGATAACTGGACATGAATCATATGGAATAAATGTTTATGAAACAGAGGGATTTTTTTTTTTTTTTTTATACTATCTGGCTGGCTGAGTTAACCTGCTCCCTGTGAAGACACCACTGGTCACCTGAGTAGCACTCTGCAGAGGACAGGGCGCTGGTTGAACGGGAGTGACGGCGAGTCGCTGCAGGAGGACGTAAAGTTAGAGGAGACCGGGACAAAACACTACTGTTGTTATCATGATACAGTAATA
The DNA here is from genome assembly GCF_016859285.1 of Xiphias gladius. NCBI lineage: Eukaryota > Metazoa > Chordata > Actinopteri > Istiophoriformes > Xiphiidae > Xiphias > Xiphias gladius. The sequence goes on from NC_053412.1 coordinate 1,172,960, forward strand.
CAACCCAATGAACCAACAGCTGACTGATTACTTTAATCCTGATCTGTAATTAAAAAGTAGAAGAAACGTCAGACTGCATTGAGTCATTATAACACGTTTGATTTAAAAGACAACAAAAGACTCTTTCTATATTTGCTGTAGAGAACAGTCTTTATGTCTTTGCACTTAATTATAACGATTAGCAGAACAGACAAGAATCTGGACATTTAAATACAGAGCATGCAGAGAAATAGGCAGGAGGGATAGGGATACAGGCAGACAAGACGTGCAGGCTAAGAGGAGAAGTGAGGGTTGGTTGGCTCGTAAAGGTTTCACATCAGTGTGATGTGTGCTGACGTCAAAAGAAAGCTGGCACTGCCCTTCACTAGAAGTCTTCTCAGTTTTGTATTTTGAGCCATTCTGTGTACTTTCCAAACTTTACAGGACCTTAAATTAAATTTACCGTCTACAAGATTGTCTAATTTTCCAGAAATTGTTTACCGGTCCCCTAAGGAGGAGGAGGATTTGGTGGAGGTCTTCAGTGCCATACTCACCCAGGGGGGAGAAACCCCTGGCGGGGCTGGTGTCGCGGCTGCTCTCGCGACTGGTTTCGCGGCTGCAGCCCTGACTCATGCTCGGTCGAGGGATTCGACTCCGGACTAGAGAGGTGAGGCAGAGAGACAGACAGAGGGACAGACAGACAGACAGCAGCGCAGGGGGGAGAATTTAGCCTGCAGGACATCCAGCCAGACACTGACACACCTGAAGCTCTGCAGTCTTGGTTAGTCAGGCAGGAGAGAAGGGAGAGTAAGACTCAGGGAGGCAGCAGGTACAATATTAGTATGAGGAAAAGGAACAGGAACAGGAACCAGGAGTGTTGTTGTCATGTGGGGTGAGCATGCAAGTCTGTACAAGTCGCGCTAAGGAAGAAACAACAATCGAAACTTTCAACTCACATCTAAGGAAGAGTCTGACCCAATGGTTCCCCTTTAACCAGTCACCCCCTCTTCACATTTACCGGGTCTTCATCAGATGTGATTTACGGCAATGCAACTGTCTGTATGAAGTTTCCATTTTTAAAATCTCACATGATTCTTACACCTCAGTTCCATGACTACATTTGGGGGATTTTGGTCAGTTTTTTATAGAGGTGTCAATAAGTCTTTATAAACCTGTAGATCAAGATTATTATTAAAAAAAAAAAAAAAAAAAAAAAAAGTTAAATCCGCAAAGATGATTTGTTCGATTGATTTTCTTTAATTTCTGAATCAACAGTTAGTTTTAAAAACAAACGATAGTTCTCATCTATTACTGAATACATGGTAAAATAACTCTGACAAAATGTAATTATTCTGGTTTTTAATCTACAATGTCAGGTTTAAATATTGTTTTAGGGGGTCGTTCACCTGGACAAAAATTACTTGAAATGCAAAATATGTTATATTTTGTAATAAAAGAGTAAAACCTGGAGATATTGAACATTAGTATCGGCTGTCAGAAACTTTAGCAAGTTTTTGTTACAAGCATCAAATTTCATACTACGTAAAATATAACTGTGAATCAAGTTAAACTTTTTTCCAGTAAGTTTACCTCAGCTCCTTTTAACCCTTCAACTGACACTTCTTACCGGCCATCTAACTGTCAGTAACGGTGTTTCAGCTGCCTCCTGAACTTCTTAATCTGCAACTTCACTTCCTTCAAGTGCTTCAACTTCAACCAGAATCAAAGTTTTAAGACACTGAGATTGGTTCAAGTTTCTACTACAATAACTTCGGCTGATGTGAGCACCCCAAAAGAAAAAAATTCTTCTAAATACCCAGCCATTTCCAAATAATTGTTGTTGTTGTTATGAGATTCATTTGTGTTTCTTTTTCTACGACTGTGGTTGAACACCCTCCTTACCCATGCCTGATCTGGTGGGGCTGGTTTCTCGGCTGCAGCCCTGGCTGCGGTGACCTCGAGGTTGGCTCTTGTCGGCCAGACTGGTGGAGGTGCTGCCGGCGGCGCCGGCGCCAGTGCCCATCGTCGGTCTCGGGATTCTGCCGTAGGTGGAGCTCAGCAGTCGGCCTGGAGAACCGGACCGACTGCCGGCTGCAACGTAGAAAAATGTAGGAAATGTTTCAGTGGAGATTTTTATAGTCGTATTGGGAATGTTTTAACGGCAGTAAGAATGGAAAACAGAATTAAAAAAAGAGGATTAAAACGACCACATCCGCCACAAAAGACAATAGGAGCGGAATCTACTCACGCTGAGACTGTGAGACGACCTTCCCTCGGCTCCGTCCACGGCTGTCTGACACAGACGGACCGTTTCCTGAACTCGTCTTCCGGGTTCGTACTCGACCTGAAGAGGGAGAGCGCAAGAAACAAGGAGAGAAAAAGACGAAAAGAGAGTGAGGAGGAGTAATGACGTCGGTGTTCAAAAACACTGACAACGAAGACTGCTGCTGCTTTGAAGTCGACACACTCTACACTTCTGTCATGCAGAAACAGAGTGAGACTGAGACCAAAAGGAGGGAAATGTGACTGAAGATATGAAACAGGGAACAGACAGAGATGAAAGACAGAGGAATAACACCCATCACCGATATATAAAGACAAAACAACCACAGTCATGTCTCGAGTCGCTTCTGAAACAGACTATGTGCTGTCAAGCCTAAAATAAATCAAAGGTGAAATCCTGACTATAGCTTTTTCCATACTCACAGAGGGTGACAACTGTCTTGATTCAGATGGTCGCATTACGTTTTTTTTGGTTGATTATTTATTTAGTTTCGGTGCATATTACATTGCAAACATTTATTGGTCACTGAAAACAACTTGCTGGAAGACATTTGTCTCTTGATGTGACAATTTATGTCTCAGCCGCAAGATTCAAACGTATACAGACTCAAAGAGAGATACCAGGTCAGCCACATGCACCAATGTCCAACAGCTTCAACACTACATACACATCATCAATTACGTCAAGCCTCCTTTCAGTTTAACAGGACAATAGTTTATAATGTGTGCTTAGATCAATACTAAGGAACAATGACAATATAAAGGTGAGTTGTTGACGAGTTCAGCCTCGTTACTAATCTACATGTCAAGTCTCAGGTCGTAGTGGGTAGACAGCTGTAACACAGACTTCAGTCCCCCAAGTCTCCCGCTGACGGACACAATGGTGGCTCCGAGTCCGACATGTTGTCTTGGACTCCGGGGGCATGAAGTACCAGTCAACATCACAAATGTTTCAAAGCTTTTTTTTGGTCAGTGGCGCAGCATTACACCATTTATCCTGGAGAAGGCAACCGCCCTGTTTACCACAACAGTTAAGACTACAGACTTGGACCACAATCAACCGACAGTACAATAAAGTGACAGACTGTATGTATGATTTACTACCTCAAAAACTGAGTTAGCGTTGAGTTACTCTTGGAGGAGAGAAAGTACTGACTCCTAATGTACATTTGAATAAATAGAACTCCAAATATACCACAGACATGACATAAAGCTACAGCATGGTTAAATAATACAGGAGACTTCTGTGTTTCTTCTCTATCTATGAAATGTTAACTTACAGGAGCTCGTCCCAAACGACCCAGCTTTCTCCAGCTGCTGCTGACTTGACGAAATGAATAAAACTACGTTTTTTTAACCACAGAGACTGACAGGCTGCAAAGTGTAGGAGGGAAGTAACAGTACACCATGCGTAGACAGTCCATGCACTGACATATCCATCACAGATGACCATCATTACAGTGCGGATGGGGGGGGGGGCACACACACACCAAGGAGGCATGGAGGACCATCATTCCCCTGTCCACATAGACACACAGCTTACCATCCGCATTAACGGACCACGAGCCGTCTGACAGGTGGGCACGCCCGGGAGAGACACAACAAGGGTTAAGGGTCAGGGGTCAAGAGATTAAGCTTCAGATATGTTTGACGAAGAGGTGAGCGGGTGGGGGAACACTGCAAATTTGATTTAGGGCGTGAGTCTGTCATCTGATCAGATCAACATGTCTCAAGAGTGTTTTATTGCTTGACGGAAATCACTAAACAGCATCTACCAAAATAGTCTGTATTTGAACAAAGACGCGCTTCTACCGCGCCGCAGAAAAGGCATAAATAACTGAGTGATTGCATTATGTGTCCAACATGTAAATTGCATAATATAAAAGACGTAAATTTTAAGGCAACTTTACTGTTAACTGCTGAATCCAGTCATAAGATCTGCCATCTGCTCAGCATGGAATTATTTCAAGATACCCAATTACTCTGCATCTAAAACTTTTTTTTAAAACTTTTTAGATTTTTAAACGCAATTACATACATTGGTTTGATCTTGTGACAGATCAGTAGCTTTTTAGCACAAAACAGACAAAGGGGGGGGGGTTCTTTTGGAGAAATTGCACTTAAACAATTAGAGGTTCAATGAGTGGATAAATCAATCCATGAAGTTTTGGGGGGTTTTTGAATTAGTTTTCAAAATGAAAATTCTTCATTTAGAAACGAAATTCTGTAGAGAACAATATCTACAAATCTGTACTTTTTTTTTTCTTCAAGGAACCTAAAAGTGTACAGCTTGAAAAAACACAGTTCAGGTACATTGATATAAAACAACAAAAAGGTTTTAAAGGCCTCTGTGAACGAAGAAACCCAATTATCTGCATGGTTTCGTGCACATCCATCATTTTGTTCATAATATTATCACTGACCAGATAGTTTCTATGGGAAGGAAACATGAATTATTGTGTAGAAACAAACCAGTTTCAAACCTTGTTTCCATCTATGTTTTATGATTACTTTGACCTTTAAGCTAAATCTGCCTGCTAACGCTCCACATACTAACAGACTCTTACTATTAGTGGAGCTCTTACAGCCACTGATCCTGTTCGCAGCTAGAATCAAGAGGGAAATGTAGTATCAGCAGATGTGACCAGCTGCTGATATGATGCGGTCTGCCTTACCCAGTGAAGCGTAGGATCCAGGCGGAAGGGCCGAAGCCGAGCTGAAGGGGGAAGCCGACGACGCTACGGCGGCGGGCACGGCAGGCATCCTGGTGCGGGCCGTGGCGGTGGCTGCTGCGTTGACGTCCACATCACTGCGAGAACGCTGGAGGGAGCCTGGAGAGGAAGCCGCTGCAGGAGTCCTGGAGGAGTGGGCAGGTTTGGCTGGAAGAAGTCCATCGATAAACTTAGTATTTTGAGGCCCATGTAAATCCAAAGAAAACATGTCGAGGAGAATATTTACACAAATGCTACATGTTGTAAATGAGTATGAGAGTCAAACAAAGTGCCCTCACATCTGGTTGTGCTGCTTCCAACGGTGCTTTTTACAGACAGGGGACGACTGTGGAGACAAAAGGTTTAGAAATAAAACAGGAGCAAATGAATAACAGATAATTAAGAACCGGTGGTGTATGAACTACAAATAATGTGTGTCACTGCATTTTGAAATTTCCACCATTAAAAAATTAAGAGAGAAACAAATCTACTTCCAATATTCTCTACAAATGTAAATGAACATATAATACAACATTTTGTTATCTAATTTTTCAAATGTTGTTATTATCTGTGTGAGTTATGTCTGTTTTGTGACTGACTGCGACACAATCAATCCATCAAGAAGCTCGCCTCCCTCATGCAGCTGCAGAATAATGTGACCAGAAAGATCAATACTGTGCTTTTTTAGTGTGACACACTGCAAATGGCACAAAGATCAATGCCGACCTTGGACAGAGAATATATTTACAACTGACACAAAGAGATAAGATAAAGTCCAAAAAAAAAAAAAAGAAAACTAGAGTGGAAACCCTTATTTTATCACCAGCTGCTATTCAGTTATATTATGTCTAAATTTGGAGGAGCTTGGAGCCAGAAACCACAGGCGTATCATTGGAGGAAGTTTTTAACAGAGCTCCTTCAGTGGTTTAGTGGTTGTTCAGCTGATCTGACAGAAAAGAAAAAGGAGCAGGCTGCTGTGCAAACAGCATTACTGTGATATTATTGTTTCTACTCCACTGACCAGACATGCTGTAAGTGTAGCCTCACATACACCAATGATACAGTTTAATAAGAGTATGTCATTTCTTTTCCATCACAGTCCAGGACACCACAAATAGATCTAAAACTGGTACTGGAGCAGAAGACACAATCAATCTGCTCAAGGTGTCAAATTATTTCTACACGTTACAGGAGAGTCTCACCAAACTGTAGGCTGAAAAAAATGTAGAGAGACTGTGAATCTTGAGTGGGTGAGCACGTTCTATTTGGTGGAAACTGCAGGTGGAAACCTGCTGCAGCCACCTGCTACTGTCACTTTAGCAGGTGGATACTTGCTAACGCAGGATTTTCATCCAGATCCACAACAGTACCACTGAAGACTGATGAATGTCATGATCAAATACTGTATGAGCTGTAGTGCTTCTGAATTAAACCCTTCATCTGTTTCCCGGTTAATCAATAAATCAATCGAACAGAGAGGAGGATGAAGTTTCTCACTTGAGACTCTCCTGAGAGGAGGAGGAGGAGCGGTCGGAGGCAGGCAGCGACATCAGACTGTCTCCGCTCCTCAGGTGAGCCTGGAGGGCTTTCTGATATGACGACTCCAGGCCCTGGAACAGCTGCTCCGCCTCTCGGCTGAAGTGACCGTGGAAACCCCAGTAACACCTGAAACGTTAAGCCAAAATACAAGCATCAGGACATCTGTGTTTTCGGCTAATCTTATATCTAAATATTCTGCTTCTCTTGTACATTGTCTCCTTTCTTCTTGTGTTTACTTCTCTGTCAATGATTGGTCCACCATCACTGTGAAACTCAATGTAATCTCTTCACAGTTTATGTTTCTTTACTCCCAAGCTGCAGCTTCAATAAACTGTGGTATGACTAAATTTACATCAGTAAAAGATTCATAGTGTCTGTAATGAGTTTGGTTTATTGTTCATCCCTATTTAACGCAGCGTTTCAGTGGTAAAATGCATGGGTGCAACTTACTTTCTAGCCACAGATCGAGCCTCGGCGTCTGCATCGTGGATCCCTTTCTTTATAGTCTCCATTAAAACTGTTCCATGTCTACAAGAGCAAAAAAAACGAGGAAAAACTGGATTTAACTAAAATGTAGATATGACTCTGCTATGTGTAGATGCTTAGATGAAGAACTGCTAAAAAAAACACATCAGTATGAAATAAAGAGACTCAACACACCGGAAAATTTGCAGGACCGAGTGCTGCGCTCAGCTTATATCAAACAGACTGTAATTATAAGCTGCCAGCTGGTAAAAAGATTTGCCTGCAACAGTTCATCTGTATCAGAGATTTCAACCATTTCTCACAAGCTGCCATTTTGCCAAAAAAAAAAAAAAAAAAAAGAACTACATAAGTGTCAACAAATTGTTGACGGTAACTGTTCTAAGTGTTGAAAAAAATCCAATATTAACCCTAACACAGTTGATTCTACTGATTAAAAAGGAGTTATACACTGTTTGTTTGTATGTAACACAATATCCTTAGTCAGACTAATTAGCCAACTCCCATTTTTCCCCCATTCTGCTGACATGACTAAACCCTGGGTCTCATTTTTTTCAAGAGTGGTCATCGGGAGCTGCTGATATCCACAGTCCATCTCAAAGCTGCTTTTTCCTTCAAGCCACATTCACAACGATTCATATCAAGATCCATATTTTAATTATGCCTGTGAAAATCTGAATCTTAGAGATAACCGAAAAGGTGAATAAAAAAATAACCGAAAAGGTGAATAAAAAAATAAAAAAAAGCACGGACGCATCCCGTCAAACAAGATTCGTTGTTGCAAATAATTAAATACAAATTTAGAAAATACAGCGCTATGCTGTCACTGAATGATATCTTTTGAACCTCACACAACCAGCTCTGTAATTATACAACAGTTGCCCAATGATGTGAAAGCTCCAGAATCCTTCCCATCTCTGCCTTCCACACCACATGTACTGACCTTTGAACTTCTGTATGAGTCAGAAACCTGCCTCCTCTCTGCAGTCGAGGCTCCATTAGGTGAACTAACACTTTTACAGCTCCACTGACCAATGTTTTGGGAAACATATCCCACAGTTTTAATATACGGCAGCTGTTTGGAAAATTTAGTAATCTGAGATTGATCTGAGCCTACTGTCTGCAATTTTAAATCAATTCAAGAAAACATTATTTCAGCAGGGCTGGGTATCATTCTCAAATTTTTGAGTCTAGTGCTGACACAGTGCCAATACCAAAACCATACTTTTTTCCATACTTTACTTGGAGAAGCATTAACATGTCATAAACAGAGGCAGCCGTACAATAATTAAATACAGCCTTAAACTGACAAAATGACTATCTGATCGAAAAATAAACGGAGTACAAATCTGACTAGACATGTGATGGGTACTCAACTGGGCCACAGACAGATTTGGGTCGCTCCCAAAATCCTTCATTTATATAAACTTGTACCTCTGTACCCAATTTTCAAATCCCTTATTCTTTATTAGTGACTTCTCACTGGCTGATGATGAACACTGTCTTTCACAAGCTGCTTTTCATTCTAAGATTGACTGTTATTTGTAGTTAGGTGATAATCATAATCAGAGTCCGTAGCTCTCACACACACCAACTGACTGATCGATGAGAACCAGAGAGCTCCCCTGGTATTGGGGGGGTCAGCTCGGGTTTCTCCTAGGCGGCGGCGGTGGCAGGAAGCAGCCAGGCAGAAACACAATGAGCCTTTTGGAGCCAGACAGAGATTCCCCTGGCATCACCATGGAAACTGCTGAGATAGACCTTGACCTAGCTGGTGTCACATTTCCCCAGAAGGGAGTGCTTTACGCCTTTCACAATACACTGTCACCATTTTCATTTTATTCTCATGGCTCAAATATTGGCTTATTCCACAGTTTGTATACAGTTATTTTTTCTGTGAAAACAAATCTTCAGGTCCACTGGCTCTGTAAGTATGATCCTGACATGAATATTGAAATAATACCTGCTCTATATAAAAAGTGCCCTGAGATAACCTCTTTTATGAACGGGCGCTATATAAATATACTTTAATCGAACTGAATTGAATTGAATACTGATTGATGGATATCGACATGTAATATTTTCAATCCAAAAATGCTGGCGTCAGCTTTGACAGGCTCATATAAGATCACCTACGGTATAATCAGTCCTCACCTCTCCAGAGAGCTCGTCTGCCACTCCTGCAGCAGCAGGTCCAGGAACTCATAGCAGCGTCTGGAGGAGACAGAAAAACAGAAAATGACAGTGTGATCTCGACCAAATATGAATTTCCAAGCTTTTCCCTTCCAATCGTGTGGAGCCACCTTGAATAACCGTGACACAATAATAATATCAATAATAACAATTATTATTATTATTATTATTATTATTATAATGTGAAGGAGAAGAGCAAAATAGAGGAAGAGCAAAGTAGAAGGAATCTGCAATTTGAACCACCTGAACCCTGAACACCTGAAACCTCTGACACAACAAAACAGAATGATACCAAACAAGGAAAAAAAAACAACTATAAAACTAAAAAATAAATATATAGATTAAAATATAAAATATAACAATATAAAATATGCATAAAAATGAAATGAAAAAAATGAAATAAAATAAAATAAAACATCTGAATCTCTCACCTTCTGACAGCAACAGATTTGGACGTACAGTTGCTGGTGATGATGGGAATGAGACGCGGGTAGTGTGTGCGCTGCAAAACACAAGACCGTCAATCTACTTCAAATCTCTTTATTCCAAGAACAGGACGTTTTATGACTTAACAGGCCTGAGGTAAGTTCACACTGTATGTAAATATGTAGAATTTGCTTCTTCTTTGTGTAAAATGAAATTTTCTCAGTCAGACAACAACTGAGTCTTTTCTTTCTGACATGAAATGTGATTTGCAGGATCAAATCACACTGTCTATAAAATCTTTCTTTCTATTATGTCTGGCTAACATCATTATCATGACGCTTGGTGAACATATTCAGTTCTGGGAGTGCAGTAAACCCAGGACAGGGAGCTGGTTTTATTTCCCATAACTGAGGTCACATGGCTTCAAGAATTCAGAAGCTTCTGACTTGGTTAGATGTGTCAGTGTCAATAATCATCATCATAACTACACTGGAAACACAGTGAGGAGTATAGGAAATTATCCCTCTAAACACAGAAATCACATAAGGAAAGCGGCCACGTACTCTGAGGATGAGGCGGATGGCGGCCACGCCGGAGGTGGCAATGACTTTGGCACTGTTGGGGACCAGGTTGAGGAGGGTCGGCATGACGGCCTCTGCCGCGTGGTCGAACCGACTGCCGAGCACCAACGACAGGTGGCTGATGACAGGAGAGCAGAGCAGACACTCTGGTTTGTTCAACTACATAATAATAATTAAGAACGATGAACAGCGCAGAACAAAAACAAGCAATGGAGCAGGAGGGAAATATTAGCTTCCTATTACGGCTCTTCTCTGTACTGGGTACACATATAAAAACAGATAAGCTTCTTTCTGACTCTAGCTTTCAGTTTGTCTGAGTCAGTCTGTCGGGATAAAATTGTTTAACTGGGTCCCCAACTCCACCACCGCCACCAGTAACAACACAACAAGTACCAATAAAACATCTAATTAATATCTCGGAGGAGTAAGAAATCCTAGTTCCATGCAAGGCAAGAAAATGTTTTACAGCACTGTAAAGCAAAAAAAAAAAAAAGGCTGTGAAAAATGGTACCCTAAAGATTTATTCTCTCATTGGGTTGCAGCAGATTTGAAGGGAAACTGTGCCACACAAACTAGCAGCTATGTGACCTGCGGGTGTCTTACCCCAGAGTGATGCAGGCCTCTCTCACCACCTGAGAGCGGAGGTCCTTGGCAGACAGCTTGAACGCCGCCTCCATGAGCCGCATCTGCTGCAGAAACCCATCGAACTCTGCTGCGCCGGCCAGGAGCAGCGAACGCACCTTCTTCAGCTGGAGGAACACGGAAAAGACAGGAAACAGCCATCAAGAGACATTTTCATCCAACTGATACTTCAAACTACAATGACAGAGAGGCCATGACGTCTTACAGCCGCCACTCTGAGCTCCCAGTCCCTCTTGTCATCTGACAGCACGTCTCGAATCTTCGTCATGGCCTCATCCACCTCCCTGTTAGAGTAGATCTGGTGCAGGGCAGGACAGGTATGAAGATGGAGAGGAGAAAGGATGGATGAGCGGAGGCAAAGAAAGTGAAGCAGAGTAAAATCAGGCTGAATTCACTCAGGGCATTATGGGCAGTATTCAAACTATGCAGTTTTTTACAGAAGACCTTAGGTGATGCGAAGCATTATTTAGCAATATTAGAAAGTGTATATTAAAAATGTTGGATTAACAAGACTTCATACTTGCACTGTGGGCACATCCTCAAAGGCCTGGATGAAGTCCTCTTCATCCACGGCTCCAGCACTGGACCCGTCCCTCCCTACAGACATGACCAGCGCAAGATTTTAGAGCAAGACAAAAATACTTGCTAATAGGTTTAAAAACTCCTACAACTCTTAAATAATGTATCCTATCACCAGGACAACACTACTGTGTAAGAAAAATACAATAAAAGGAAAAGGAAAATTAAGAAAAAAGGAAAGAAAAAAGACAAATTAAAAATAAAAAAAGAATAGAAAATAAAGTCATAGTAATTTTTCAAGAGAAAGGAATGATCAATAGAGTAAAATAGGCATAAAAAAATAAAAGTATTGACTGTTTTAAAAAAGCAAAAAAATGTTAAAACAAATTAGAAGAAAAAAATTACTCTAATAATTCTTTGTCACTTTCATTTGTCACTTTTCTCTTCTTTAACTTGTTTTGTTTTATTTTACTGTGTTATATTTCAGGGGCGGGGTTCTTTGTTTATCGTCATTGCTGTGAGATATGTGTATAATGTGATGCTCGTTTTGTACCTGATGAAGCTCCTGTGATTGATCAAAACTTAACGCAGCAACGGTGAATAATAGATTCACAAGGTCACTGACACGTCAGACTGTGGTGCTGGTTCTGACCTGCGGACTTGGTGCTGGAGGCGGAGGCGGGTCGTCGAAATGAACCCATGCTCATCGTCTTCCTCCCGGACAGCGAGGCTCCTTTGGACGAGGACAAGGAGCGGCCGCCGTCCACCGAGTCATCGTCCTCAAAGTTTTTGTCTGGAGGGGGACGAGCAGAAAAGACAGACAGACGGCTCTGGTCACAAGGCTAAACGAAGAGTCTTCACAAAGAAAACGCCACCACCAAGCATCCAAGCAATGCAGAACAGGCAGGCGGACGCTGACATTTCTGCATTCAAACTTTTAGCTGACGTTCAGCCAACCCGGAGGACATAACTCACATTCCTAAATCACCAACATAACAAGCTAACGATGGCGAGGAGTTTGAAGGTCATAGACACAACGCCCCGACAATAAAATGGACAATTAGTCCTGTGTTTCCAGTATGAACACAGTGACTGCAGGGGAATGAAAAACACATTTTGAGGATACAGCCCGCTTTATCAAGAGCAGAAAAATGGTTCTCTGAGCACAGAAAACCGACTGACGAGTGAGCACATTTCCACTTTTAGATTAAAATCCAATCATATAGGTATTGATTAAAGCTGAAACAGTAAGTAATTTGCCGGAAAACTGAGCTCTCAGAAACTGTGATGAGCGATTTCTGACATTTTACAGAATGAGCAAGGAGCTGATTAATCATTAATGAAGATAGCTGTTAGTTGCAGCTTTACACGAAAATTACGTTTCAGTTACAAACTCACTATATAAAGACAATGATGCCATGCAAGACATCATTATATCAAGAAATGACTGACACTGACAACTACTGCACATAACATTTACTGGTATTAGAAATGGCAGAAGCATCAGTCACTGAGGGACTCACAATGTGTGTAAACTGTGCTCGAGTTGATAGTTAGGGCAGAAAATGAAGTTTATTCTCTTAATCAGTTAATCTGCTGATTATTTTCTCAATTAATCAATTAATCTTTTAGTGAAGAAAAGAAAAGCAAAAAATCCGCGTTACAGTTTCAGCTCCAATTTTACGCCATGCAGAAAGGCTGCAGCCCATCGTTCATCAGAATCATTTGTTGGAACAGAAGTTGATCTGTGAACGTTTTTACTGGTGAATCTGTTGAATACTTTTTAATGTGCACAAAAAATGTAATGAATTTTAACTGATCAGTAAAATAAACAACCAACTAACGGAGGCTCGGCCCTCTGGACATGTCTCCTTTGGTGAACGACAGAGCGCCACGCCAGCCCCCCCCCACCAGCACAGGGATCTGCCCGGCTAGCAATCAATCCTCCTTCATTATTCAACGTTTACACGCACACGCACATATACACGCACACGTCAGCAGGGCACTCAGCTAACACGTCAGTCATGTGCCTTCAGGTTGCAGTAGTTCGTCTCTGCAGAATCAAAGCGCTGTGCAACACTTCTTAATATCAACACAAGGTGACTGTGTGTGTGTGTGTGTGTGTGTGTGTGTGTGTGTGTGTGTGTGTGTGTGTGTGTGTGTGTCAAGGGAAAACACAACCTTATTTGTCATCTGTAGTTAAACACGGTAACACCAACACAACAAGACAGCAGGAAAAAACCAGGATGGTGGCGAGTGTGTTAGCTCAAAAGGAAATCAAATTTAAAAATCCAACATTATATTTAAAAATCTAATACAAAAGTTTCTGAAACAACTGCTAAGAAAGTGCAAATTTATTGTGCTGCATCTTGTGTGTTTCAATGGCCCAATTCCTCTTTGTGGAGCAACATATTTAACCTTTGGGGTCTCACTATCTATGGATAATATACCAGATTTAAAGTAAGTAATACAAAGTAAAACACCAGTGCCTGTACATATAAACGTAGCTTCAAATAGATATACAGCATGTTAATTAGTGAGCTTGCCAGGTGCTGGCAGGTGGATTTTGTTGCCTTCAAACAGATCCATGCACGCTGTTTCCCCATTTCCAGGCCTTGTGCTAAGCTAGGCTAAGCTGCTAAGGGTTGTAACTTCATATTTGCCCCAGAGACACGAGGTTGGTTTCAATCTGCTCATAAAACTCTCTGCAAGAAGAAATAAGTGTATTTCCCAAAATGTTGAACTATTCCTTCGAAACATTTTTTCAACACTGTGTCACGAAGAGGATTTGAAACACTACATGAAAGAGACGGCTGTAACATCTCTAAAAAAGGATGAAAAGATAGACAGAAAAATCAAGAGCGTTTGGACAAGCCTCAAACTTAAAAAGGACTGTAAATAGTAAACATTAACACCCATGAAACTGCTAGTCCACAAATTTTTCTGGACCAGGAGTAGTTGCAAGTTTATCGACTTAATGAACAAGTACTTCTGTGAGAATGCAGCAAAATGACTGAAAAAAAAGGAAGAGTAAATTGCAAATTCTTGAAATTGTATTGTTGTACTGTTGACACAGAATTCGTAAACAGACTGCAGACTAAAGGACACGAATGACAGTATATTGCTCTTATGTGCCCTTTAGCAAGAGTAACAGACTTCAACATGCATCAGAAACATTATTTGAGGACACACTCTTGTAACAGAACGACGTAACAGTGTTGTATCTGAATACAAATCCACTAAGCTCGAACAGGCCACAAAATCAGGCTATTCAGTTTAAATTTAACCTTGACAGCCTCAGCTTTCACACGGATCTGCAAATAAATCAGCAGAAACAGCTGGTACATAGTCAAAGCGTTGAAATTAATTCTCAATTTCTCCCAAACTCCATAGCAGACAGACCTGTCCTGTTTCTGCAGCCTCCTGACCTTATTTTTGCTCAGAGACAGACAACAAGGCTGCATCACGTCCTGTGTATTGTCCACACAAATCAGCTGAGAGCAGGCCAGGAAATCATCCTGCTGTGTTTACATTTGAGACCTCGCAGACGTATTTCTCCTGGATTTACAGCCGTCGTCACACCAGGCAACCCCCCCCCCGCCCACCCTTGTCGCCTGCATTCATCATCGATTACAACCTCCACTATTTCTCTCTACTACAAGCTCCTTTCAGTCCCTCCCTGCATCCAGAGTTAGAGCAGCAGCAGCTTACAGGAGCAGATGCGCCTGCAGACCAGTTTCCTCAGCATGCCGGCAGACAGACAGACAGACAGACAGTCAGGTGGTCCTCCAGTCCTCTGTGGTCATCACATCTTTTCCCCCAGCTGAGGAGAGAGAAGAGGGGAGAAAGGAGGGGAGTCCAACCGCTAAGCCGCCTCCCCGCCCCCGTCGGGGAGCATGTGCTTCGATATTATCTTCTTCTCTGTCTTCGTCCGCTAGTTCACTCCAGCAAACACACACTCACTGGCAGGACCAGGATGGAGGAAGTGGAAGGGAGGGGATGGAGAGAAGTGATGAAGGAAATCAGGAGGAGGAGAGGGAAGAGGGGGGGGTGGACCAATGGGAGGAGAAGGGAGGAGAGGGGTGGGGTCAGTCAGGGGACAAACCCCACTGCTCGGTCTGGAGGCGGAGCTGACAAGTGGAGTCAGAGATGGGGGACAGCTACAGTGCCACGATGACTCAGGAGAGGGGGAGGTGGGAGGGAGGAGGGAGGAGGGAGGTAGAGATGGAGAGACACATCTCCAGAGGAAGCTGGTCCTCTGTCGGTGTTAATGTCAGCCGTCGTGACTCCACCCGAGTACATCCATCAGCTCGCAGCAGCTGGAGGGGTTTTATTGCAGCAAGGTCGCTGGTCGGCCTTGGACACATAGATATTCAGGTTCTCTGGGTTTTAGCTACATTGAAGCATCACACTGAACAAAACAAGACTGAGGCAGAGGTTTAGATTTAATAGGGAGAGACGTGTACTGAAATGTGAGGTTCATTTTATTTTAACGGGAGTTGTATCTTAGTTTGAGGTGAATGGACAGTGATGCCTATGCTTTATTGCCTTACTGGGTAAAGGGTATTTGTGTGTTATTATCTTTAACAAAAGTCTCAAACACATACCGTTTTGCTGCCATTTATGCTAATTACTATTTATTTTTACATTAATACTAATTTTCTGTCCTGAGTCTCATCTTTTCTTTTCTTTACTTTGGAGAACTGAGGGCTTGGTCCAAATGCTAGTGCCGCTTAGCTGAGTTTTAGTACCAACATTTCATTTTTTTGTTTTGATACCTTACTTTGTGAAAGATCAGCATCATTTTCTTTAGAAAAATCCTCTTTTTACATTTAACAAAAGCAGCCAAAGTTATCAAATAACTGAGCATAGTTAAATGTTGTCTAAACACAAGCAGCTGTACCAGAAAACTGATAAAGTTATGATTAAATCATGATAAATGATTAATAATAAGAAAGGCTCATGAACCCGACCAGATATTCAATGTCACCTTTCAGTATTTGACAGCTGGCAACACTTGGACACAGTATTGAGGTTTGATACCAGCCATAGGAAACTGTGGCTGCATTCGTATCCTTAATTTGCTTCCATTCACTAAGAAAATTTGCAGAATATATAAGATGAGAAAACAGTATACTGAGATAAATATGACATAATAATCTAATTGAACTGTCATTTTGTTTCACTTTATTATTCACTTAGACATCATTTTAGCCCTTTTCTATCATTTCCACAACCGGTTAAGAAAGTTGACAATTTGAGAGGTGTTATTTCTGTTAGTAAGCTTACAACGACCTGCACAGCTGCATCCATCTTATCGATGCCCGACGCCATTTTTCTAATGGCTTGTGCTGACTCTGGCACAGGGAGAGGACGACACCATTTATAATCCTATCCTACCTACAAAGCTCTGATTGTCTTGGTTGTTTTTTTTTCATCTGAGGAAACAGCCATCCATACACAAGCTCAACACCAGATCTACCCAAACTGCTGAAAAAAAATCAGCTGGAAAAAACTGGAACCAGGCAAAGGTAAGAGAAATGCTCACCGCCACCACTATTTGTTTCAAATGATCTGTCTACAAGTGTTGATTCATGGTAGGAGAGACACAGTGTCTCACAGTTTCTCTGCTTCATTTGACTTTTAAAAGCACCGACATGACCAGTGGCGGCAGCAGCAGCAGCAGCAGCAGCAGCAGCAGAAGCAGCAGCTCTGAATGCAAACAGAATGTCACAGCTTTTAACGTCTCAAGACAAGAAGCCTCGACGTGCAGCAGTTCACCTGTAAGTCAGTCAACCTGTGTCCATATCATTTTAAAGCTTATGGACATTCATCACCGAAACAACGGTACCTTCAAGGTCAGGCTCAGAGAACAGAACTTCACGTTTCTTCATAAATTTCACCACCTACTTTCGATAGTTTTCCAGCCAATTGGAAATTCATGCTGATTAAATGTCAGACACATCAGCTTGAATGATATCAGCTCAAAGGAAACATTCCCTTCCACCAGATGGCAGAGTTACCCCACTGTTTAGGTGTTTACCTTTACAGTTCCAGCCATAGCGCAGGGCTAATTTTACATTTTCATTCATCATTTTTCGACGGTTCTTTGATACAGGCAGAGGAAAAGGGAAGACATATAGAAGGTCATGAGCCAGATAAAAACCTTTACACCAAAAATACTAGCGACATACACAAATCCCCACATTCATTAAGATATTTGTTCCAGGAACCGTATGTGTATCGAAGAGTATCTGTACTGAGAAGGCAGGATTGAAGCTAGATAAAGTAAATAAATAATCTCAGAGGATTTTCTTACATATTCTCTCCCTGAAGTGACTGATGCTGAATGAAAAAACAGCAAAAGCGGCCTGTTTCTTTACGAACAAACCAGCCTTGAGTACTGTCCAGACCATAATCAGTCGTTGAGGAGGTCAATGACTCCCAAAGGTTTTAATGTAAACCACCCGACTGAGAGGAATATAAGGTATCAAGAGAGACACCATCTGGGATTTGTGGTGTTTCCCTAAACATCTCTGTACTGTTGGTTTCTTTTAGTCCACCATGCTGAGAGATGAAATGGGTAACAATAAGGTTTTACAAGTAGGTAACCTATACCTGTCCACAAATAATCTTTAAAAAACTGGATCTACTAACTCAAATGAATTATCATAATGACAACAATAATCACACTGACAATAATGAAGCAAAAGAACCCTTCAGCTAGGGGCTTCAAATTACGATCCTCAATAATTTTTCCGATTCATAATTCAATTGTTTAGCATATTAAACATTAAAGATAATGAAATAAGTCCATCACAATTTCCACATAACAGTCCCAAACCCAAAGATAATCAGTTTACAGTGACATAAAACATAGATATCGTTATATACTTCGACGTTATAATATTACACAACTGTTTTTTCTTTTTACAGGCTGAGTAGAATTAACCATGAGGAGTAAATTGTGTTTGACACGGTAGAGTGCCCCCTTAACTTTTGCAACCCTGTTACAGAGAAATAACAACTGCTCGTATCCAAAAAGGCGACTACTGATGACTGACAATCATAATCGCTAAATCGAATAAGGTGACTGACTAATTGTGCATTTCCCAGGCATGCCAGGTCACAAGTTTTCCTCCTGGCAGGGTCTCAAAGTGTTTGGGAGCTAAGCGCCCAAACACTGACAGCTGATCTCCCTGATATAAATTCTCAAAATGACCGGGGAGAGGTGGGGTGTTTAGGAGCGCGAAGTGCTGCATCACAAACACGGGAGGAAACTAGGAAGCGTGGCAGAGCGGCTCACACCTGAGTTTTAGGAGGACAAACTCACGGCAGGTAATGAGTCTCTACACATATAAAATCCTCTGTCACTTTGAATTCATGAAAATCTTTCCCTACCTGCAGCTCATTTTCCTGCAGCCCTGAACTTTGAAAACATCAATCACATCGAATAATCATGCAGCCATAGCTCAGAGGTCGGCTTAAACCAATGGACATGAAATGATTTATGCTGCGTTCAGCCTTTTTATTGCTGAATGAATGAAGCGGGAAACACCCCCCGCTATTCACCTGCACATCTCAACCAGCTGGAACAAAAGTGGGAGGGACATTCCCACAGAATTATCAGGCTTTGTTCGCAACTTTCTCACCAGATTCAAGTCCATTCAAGCCAAGCAAATCCACAAGCAAGACTCTGGAGTTACGGCAGACGCGGTGTTACGAGAAAGCAACAGACATTATCTTGAACCATCAGTCAAGTACGCCAAGTATTAAGTTAAACAGAACGTTGACTGGTGTAACGCTGAGAGAAAGGAGAATACTGAAAACCATCCCACGACGAGTCCAAGGTGGCATCCTCAAATGTCTTGTTTTGTCATCTAAAAAAACATCTAAAAAAAAAACATCTAAGAACTCAAAGTTATTCAGTCTACAATGATATAAAACAAAGAAAGGCAGCAAATCCTTATTTTTTAGAAGCTGAAATCAGAGAACATTTGATATTTTTGACTGAAAAATGACCGAAACAGAGTATCTGAATATCAAAATTGTTTTTCGATCTTGTGTGGATTGACAAATTGCTTAACTGACTGTTTTAGCACTTCTAGCGGTTCAACAGAAGAAACTTATAAAATATCACCTGCTCCTATCATACAGTGAGCCAGAAAGCTCAAAGCAAGAATGCATGGCAATCAGAGGAGGGGTTTCAGCATCTTTACTTCAAATTTCTCTCTGGAAATGAGCAAAGGTACTGGTCCCGGCCTATACTTCTCTGTCTTACCGTAAGACATGCTTTGTTTTTGTTTACTTCTTAGGTTTTTGGGGTCGGTCAGTCTCAGTTCCTGTTGAGAGTTAATGCTTCCTGTTTGGTATCCCTCAGTTTCTGTGGAGAGGAGCTTTCCTGTTATGTTGTGCGTAGCGGCTTGTTGTGCTTTGCGTAGTGTCATTGTAGAGCTGTTGCGGGAGGACACAGTTTAGCGCTTTACAGCCTGCAAAACTAGGCACTTGCCTAAATGTGCGACAGGTGCGTCGTAGGCAAGCAGAACTTAAACAAGGACACCTTGTAAACACTACAGCTTCATCATATGCCTGATCTTCATCAGATATACACTGTAACCGATGTAAAATTAACCACCAGCAAGCAAGAGAGCATGCAAGTGTTTTTCACTTTTATTCAGCTGCTCTGTAGCCCTTCATAAATTCTCTTTAAGTGGTCCCTCTACCTTGCGTATCTAAACAGCTGACAGAGACTCACTGGTGCATTGCGCCCTCTCTCTCCGTCTCTGCCCAGTGTTCATTACTCAGGAGGTTTCCAACTGTGCAACCTAAGTCCTGCTGGCAGCGAGTACCTGTCCTCGTCTCTCAACACCTCCCCTCGGGACCTCCTGAGGCGGCGTGACGCACACAGCCAGGCCAGTGTTTAACAGACCCCAAAGAGCTGGATTCAGAGCAGCTCACCGCCAATTAAGTACGATGCCAAAAGATGACGTTCAAAATATAAAAAGCAAGTATGAGTGTAAAGGTTCATTTTTCGAACTTGTGAAAGGCAGTTTGACAAAATAATCCTAACTCAAGTTCCACTTACTAGCTTTTTCCTGAGCTTTGAACTGCACCCTTGAAAAGAGACAAAGTTTTTTGTTTTTACTCTATACTTTTATAACTGTCTCTCACGTGTTTGTTTTTTTTTGTTACTCGGTGTTAAGTGATTGCTAAACAATAATGGCTAGTTAGGCCAGGCCATTCTGAAACAGAATTTCCCAAAACATAACAATGGTTGACTGAGGTAGTAAGTCTGGCTTAACTGGTAGTCTTTGAAAGACCTCGCAGATGACTAATATGACTGCAAAGAAGGTGAACAACATATGATCTATTATGACTGTCAACGATACAGACTAACAAAAACACTGACAAGAACACACAGTGGGTGGAAATAAGGAAATTTTCCAAAAGGTAGTGTTCCTCAAACAGTGTTCCTCAAATTCTAACGACCATTCCACCCAAAATAACTTGAACTGTTGATAGATAGATTGATTGTAGATTGTAGATATTTTAGATTCAACTGTGTGCGTCATGTGTCAAAGCTACAAACAAGAGTAGAGCAGAGCAGCAGGATCACACGCATCACCGAGCTTCAGTTACTTGTGGCATTCAGTTCCAAATTATGATCTGACTGCAATTATCGAGGCTTATGAAAACACAGATCCTGATAGAGCTGGGTAATCACCAGCTCCTGAATTAATAAGACAGACAGACGGACATTTACAACAAGCCCTTTACTTTAAATGAAAAAATGTGCTACTTCTTGTATGTGAAGAATTTACCTGCAGGAACACAGCTTGACTGTGCGAGACGACTGACTGTGGATCTACTGGAGGAGAAACGCTACCGTCCTGACACCGACCCAGAGCTGATGCACTGCTGCCTGCCTCCTCCCTTCCCCTCCAACCTGGTCTTGTGACTGTAGGCACAACAGCTGACACTACTCCTACAAAATAAAAGCCCTGGGCTGCCAGAGTAAAGAGTCTCAGTCTGCCTTTTCCTCTAGATATCTTAGCTTTTCTTTCTTCTTTGATTCTTTCTTTGATTTTCTCGATCTCTCTCCTCGATTTCTCAGTTCTGCAGCTTATTTCAGCTGTCCATGTTTTGCAGTGTCTCTCTTCGTTTCTCTTCCTGTCTCAATTTTTCTTTCTCTGTATCTCACGGTCTCCAGTTTCAGTTTCTGAGGCTCGATTTAGACTGATTCTCAGCCTTTTACTCAGCTCTGCTTGTCTACTCAGCCCATTTGTTTCCTTCTCAACCTCTCTCATATCCGTTTTCCAGGTTAGGCTCAACGACTCCCACTGGACTGCTCAGGTGACATTCCCAGCTCTGTCAGTTGTCAGCGTGCTGACGTCCACATATCTTTGAAGGCGGTTATGGTGCGTTGGGAGGCTGCAGAGCTCTTCGGTTTTTTCTTTTTTAATGCCACATGCATAAACCCAAACTGAGGGAAACTGCTGCGGAGAGCTAAAAATGTGTTAAAGCTGATGTAATGAACACACTGTGCAAAATGCTGTCAGTTAGCTTTCATAGATGACACCGTTTCCCTAAAATAGGAATTAGAAGACCTGTAATCTTGACCAATCCCCATCAAAAAATCAGGCCACTTGACTTGCAAGTGCTCACCCGCAGTGTAATCGGAGCTGATCCACTGATTTTAAGTTATTATTCATGCAAAATGAAATCTTCCTGCGGCTGCTTCAAATTAAAAGCTTTTACTCTGTGGACTACCATAATGCCTTAATTGTGAAAATGTACAACCAAACAAGAATTGCAGTCTTTAGGTACGGTCACATGAAATTTCCATCCTTTCAAAATCAGCCAAGGGACATGCTATCATGTTTCTGATGCGGATGATAAACAAAATTTTGATTAAACCAAATTGCAAAGTGTAAACAGAGCACCAGAACGCCGCTGCAGTTCGTAGTGTGATAATGTCCTATACACAGTGATAAAACAGGCTAAAATAATAATTTCCACATTTCCAAACACGGAGCAGCAGTGTTTCTATTGGTGGACCCAGCACATTCACCCGGTCAAAGGTGAACCCTGACCTGAGCCGGTTGGAGATCACAAAGAAACCGGAACCACACGCTTGAAGCGGTCCATCGTTCGGGTTTCAACAGAAGTGACTTTAAAATAGAGCAAATATTCACAGGATGGTATACTGTGAGTGTGATGTGACCATACCTTTAGTCAACAGGATTTGTGGCGGTACAACTCATCATTTATAAAATCACTGAGATATGGACATTTCTGATACTGCAAGGAAGCAAGTCTTGTCTCTCGTTCTCTCTCTCTCTCTTTTTTTTTTAAACTGTGAACCCCCGTGAGATGAAAGCTGAGCCTTGTGACCACAGTGATGAGGTCTGTCTCCTCAAGCCTGGGAGACATAAAGTTCAAAAGACTAAAAGACCAGTTGACTGTCACCCAGCCTGAATTTTAGTGCTGAAAAAACACAGACGAACAAATTTTCTTTACACAGAGTCAACTGCTAATAACTGCGGATGTGATATTCTCTGCAGAAATCAAGCTCTTGGTTTGAAAAACTATCCATTACTGAAACATATCTCCTAAAAGGATAAGAGCGTCATTATCTGGATTTACTAAATATGTAAAAACAAAAATAAAAATTTGTTCAAAGTGGTGAAAGTGGTGCCTTTTCTTTCCTCTTTTTCATATATGCAATGTACTTGTTATTTTTCATGTTTGAGACTTTCATCTCAGTCGTTTGCGGTACTGTCTTAAAGTTTGTTATTGTTTTCTGTCTCTGCAGACTTTATTACCCAATACAGCATAAACAGCTCAAAATTACACCAGTGAACCTGATTCAAGTAGCTGCTTTCACTCCATTTAAACCTTTCTGTCCCAGTTCTGCAGGGTAACTTCTCCTGCAGTGAAGCGACTGAAAGCTCCTCGCCCCACCGGAGCACAAAGAAACCAGCTCAGGTTGCATTCTGACAGAAAGGCAGCAAACACACCCCTCTACAAAGAGTCGAAACCAAGAGAAGGGCTTTCCAGCTCAAACATGCTCATGGTGAGTGATGGACGAAGATATTCTCCCCGTCACTGCAACGTTTTGTGCTTCACATTCTTTGATTTTTATTTTTACAGCCTCTATCTATAACCCAGAAAACCAAAAGAACAAACAAGCCAAAAGCAGTCTAGTTGCAAATATAATTTTTTTCTATTTTTACACTGCAATGCAACATTAATTTAGCCATATTTAGGATGGAACATCAAATGTTTCAATCATGTTTGTCCAGCGTTTTATCAGTCAAACGGGTCCAAAGACTCAATGACTTTCTGTATTTCCTTAGCAAGTTAAAAACCCAATTGCCTTGCCCCTGCAACCCCCAGCTCTATCAGCCTCCACAATAAGCACAAGACCTAATGTTCAGCAGTTAAAACCTTTCTGCCCTACCTCACCACACGCCGTACCTCTGCAAAGAGGTTCTCTGCTGCGTCAGCCATAAACAAAATTATCAAATAGACTAGATCTAAGAAACACGCCATCTGTTGCTGATGTCAATTGTTCCGTGCTGTGACAGATTAGTTGTGAGGAAAGTGGCCCAGATTTCTCTCGAAGTGGTGAGTTTAAGTTCTCTATCTGTTTATAATTTGTTACTGTTATCGACAACGGCACTATAAAGTCTCCCAAATCCAAATAAAGCTATGACACTGCAGCTAGAATGGCAGCAGATCATCTTCATAATGTGAAGCAGCCATGCGGTAAACTTCGCAATTGTTCCAGTTTTTTCAAATGAAAAGTAGGTAAGAAGCTCTGATGATACAGGTCAGAAGAACTAGGAAAACATGTTCCTAATTACAGAACAATTCTTTTGTTTGGTGTGTGACACACGTCTTGGCCTGTTTATACTGTCTTCATTGTATTTACTGTGGTAACACGGTTTTTATGCTGCCTTCTAAACCAGATCTCTCCCCCTAAAATCATTTTTTTGAAGATTTACTTTTGCCATTTTATGCCTTTATCAGAGAGTCAACAGTAAAGACATCACAGGAAATGAGGGGAGAGAAAAATGATGAATTACACGCAAGAAAGGTCCCCAGACAAACTCGAACCTGGGACCTCGCAGTTCATGCTCAGCGCCTTAAACCCCTAAGCAACCAGAGGTTCCCCAAAATGCGTTTTAATCTCAACGAGACTGTCACTTGGTAAAGGACAGAAAAACAGAAAGTTGGCGCAGTGACTCCATGTTTCCCCTAATCTAATACAGTACAGCACATTGTTCCCTAGTTAAAGTAAAATCACCACAAAATGTGTTTACAAGATGCTGATTAGTGACTCTACTAATGTGACTCTACTAATCACTGGATGTCCCAGATGATGGTATTGTGTATTTCTTGGGTCATTAACAGCAGTTACTGAAAGAGAGAATTTAAATAACCCCCCTTTAACTTTTGGAGTCTAGTGGGTGTACAAATAAACAAATGTAGTGCGGTTTTGAAGGGGTAACATTGTCACATGTTGGTGTCTGGAGGCCGCTCTCAGCAACGCAACAACACCACACAAAAACAAAATCTTGCTGCCATGACAACCAGAACTATCCCGGTGCCATAGACACAACCGTAACCGAGCTTACATAAGCCAAGTCTCCAGGTATAAAGTACACAAGCCGACAGGTGGAGCAGGAGATGTGATCTTACCTGACACAGGTGACAGGACCATGTTCCCTGACCTCTGAACTTCGTCAAATTTACTGAAGATGACGTTCAGCCTGGACAAAGAGGGGAAACAGAGAGTTAGTGCCAGTCGATGTTGTGACGGTGGGAAAAGCACCACAGTCGCAGCAGAAAATAAACAGCCTCGCTGCCTTCATGCCTGTAGACTCGACTCTGAAAAACAGAAAACGGGCTCATTTCAGACTCTCCAGAGAGCAGTTAAATAGGCCGAAGTAACAGCTCATCGCCCAGAGTCTCTGCATCCAAAAATACACAGGCAACGGGCGACCGTGGCACCTGCTGGGCTATATTATTAGAACAAACACTAGTTATCACAACGTCAGTGTAACACCAGCTGTATGTGGTGGGAGAAAACAACTATAATTTAGAACAGTGATTCTACTCTGAAAATTGCTTTAAGCGAGAGAATGTCTTTGGAGAATTTTATGCATCACTTTGAAAGGTTTACAGGAGATTAAAAGGTTTAAAGGAGAGTGAAAGGTTTAGAGGAGACTGTTTTGACCTGAAAATTACTTAAAAAGCTATTTCCAAACGTGAATATATTCAGCACAACAGCTTCCCTCTGGTTGGTACTGCTCTGACTAGTACTGTAATGTATAGCTGAAATGATTAGTCAGTTATTCATTGAGTTATCTCCAGAATAGAGCCGCAACTACCAATTAATCCACTGGACAACTGTTGAAACAATTTAAATCGGCAAATATCTGGGTAATCAATTAATCGTTTGAGTCAGTTTTCTAGCAAACCTGGGAAACATTTGATGGCTCAGGCCTGTTAAATTACAGAATTTGCTGCTTCCCTTATCTTAACATTACTACGCATTGAACCGCCTTTGATTTCGGACTGCTGGTCAAACAAAACAGGACATCTGATGACCTCAACTTGGACTGTGGAGAATTGTTATGGGATTTTTCAGTTTTCTCTTCATTTATAGGCAAAACAAGGAATTGATTCATTGAGAAAATACTCCGTGGATTAACAGACAATGAATAAAAACTTTTTAAAATAATAATATTAACAGTTTAAAATGTATCAAGCAAGCAATCTAACAACAATCCAGCTTCTTCAATGTAAAAAATCTTCTGCTTTTTTCTGCTTCTTAGAACTGTAAACTGAATACCTTTGGGTTTTAGATGGACAGATGGGTACAGATTTTAACAGTGAGTATTTGAACGCACCGTGACTGAGGCAGACCCTTCTTTCCCAGGTCCATTCGCACTCGCTCTCCAACATGGCGGTAGATCTCTACGAGGCAGTTCATGGCTCCGTCGCGCACCTACAGGTCAACAATAGAGACAACATATGAACACAAACTGTCAATAAAGTGAGCAGCATAGACTCTGTAGGTCAGTTTTTTTTAATTTTTAAACCACAGCGCATATTCTCTTGCTACACTGTTCAGTAAACTAATACTTTTTTTAATCTTTCAAGGCACCTTAAGGTTGCCTAGATTTACCAGATGTGAAAATCCCTTAGCTCTTGGCCTCTTCATTCTTCTAAACTGATGCCTTTATTCAGTTATAATTGAAATAAGAGAGATTCTTTGTAACTTTTCTAAGTAATTTAACAATAACGATTAATTATTCACTTTGCTATGATGCTATTTTGCTGCTGTGATAGCAGATAGGTATGTTGCATAATGCACTGTATGGTAAGTTGTTTTTTTTTCCAAGTCTGCAAGTTTCTATCTTTTCCTTTTTTAGTTTTTTATATGATCACTGTGTCATAATGCCTTATTTTGTGTCTCTCCTATTTTTCTTACTGCAGTTGTATTTATACGTTTTTTTTTACCACTCTACGTTTTTTTATAATCTTGTTATTCTTCTTTTGAACCACTTTTGAATAACTCTGAAGCATCTTGACCTCTCCTGTCACATCTGTTTCACTTATGTTATTTGTTTTAAGCTGTTTGAATTTAAAAAAAAAAAAAAAAAAAAAAATCAAATTACATCTTGAGTATAATAACGTATAACTGAATGTTTGTGAACTAAGTTTTAGGCAACTTTTCCGACTGGTCTCTAAATGACTCAAACAAGCAAAAGGGCAGATTAAAAAAAAACTAAAGTGGTTTCTCCATTATTTTGGTGATGATGGTTTGTAATACGCTCGAAGACAAGTGCTTCAGTGCACATATGTGAGTGTGTTTGGCTTCAGGAAGGGAAGTTAATGGGCACAGCTTCCTGTCATTCCGGTGATGACAGCCCTCCGCAGCCTATCAGGAGAAAACAGACTGAAATGCAGAAAAGAGCGGGAAGACGAGGCTGCTTACAGAAGAGACTCCACGGCTCCAAGGTCACAGGTTTGATCCCTCACGTGTCCTTCAACAGCTAAATGTTGTCTCTGCCCTAATATATTCACTCACACTGTGAATGTGTGAGCTCAAAAGTAAGATTTAGAAAAGGAAACAGAACACAGAGACGCTGACCAGCCCTGCTGAGCTGTAATGTTTGTATCTGACCAGCAGGGGGTGACCAAAGACCAATAACACTGTTGTTGCAGGCACACACATAACTGAGTGTCCTCCAAAGCTCTTCCTAGTTTGGTCTTGGCCTCTGAGTTTCTGGGAAAAGAAATCTCAATGTTACCAAAAAAAAAAAAATTTTAGAAAACAGTGAGCTTCCAACGTTGCGTCAGCAGATTGTGTTTGTCCCTTTCCTGTTTCAACATGGCAAAGCCAGCTCTGCTCAGTTTGGCGTGGAAGAACTAGACTGTCCTGCACAGAGCCTTGACCTCAGCCCTCAACCTCAACACCTTTGGGATGAACTGGAACAAAGTTAGGGAGGTTGTGTCCACCTGGGAAGCAGCAGGTCGTACCTGACTTGTGGGATCTCCGAGGAGGTTACAGATGTGAGGAACTATTTTACTGAGCGTCAGACTCTGAGATCCAAACCTGAAAAAACAAAATGCAGAAAATAAGATGTGGATTACAGCATGACATGGACATGAACCTTTGCACAAAATACCACAACATAAAACCGATTCTAATATTTTCTTTAAACAATAAACCCCAAGCATCATCAGTGGACTGGTGCTGTGCAGTATAAAGCTGAAACATCTCAGTTAGAGCTGAAACAATTAGTCAAATAGTATTATGAATAGTTATAAGAATAAATATAAACAAAACGATTAGTGGATCAACAGATTATCAATTGTCAAAAATTTTGATAATCAATTAATCATTTAAGTAACTTTTCAAGGAAAAATGTAAAAACTTCATTGGTTGGTGCTTCTCAAATGTGAAGTTTTGATGCTTTTTTGTTATTTATGATAGTAAACTGAATGTCTTTAAGGTTTGGATTGTTTGTGTTTGTGCCAAACAAGACATCGGAGGATGTAAATTGCAATCTTGGAAACTGTCCTCGGCATCTATCGCTATTTTCTGATACTTTACAGACCAAATGCTGAAACCAGCAGAGAGAAAACAATAAGAAGATTAATCAGTATTGAAAATTAGGGTTAGCGGCAGCCCTTGTCTCCACTGATTTACAAACTCACACCTTTACTTGTACTAAACCCCATTATTGCACAAACTTACCACTGCTGTTTTCAAAATCTGCCAAACCAGTAGCAGATAGACTAGTTTCTATTCCACTGAAGTCATGAAAACTTGTTTGCCTTCTCTTAGTGCCTCAAAATCCACAGACCTGTTCACTGCTCAGTACTTATATATGACAATAAATCACGGCAGCAATTACGACATTCTTCCACTAAGGGTGCAGTAAATGCCTTTATCGAAAATAGACAGCTCTTCAAAATGAAAAACATGTTCAATTACATTACGTCTGTAGTCTGTAAGATGTTATCTCCACTTACACATTTAAGGTTGAGATGAGACAGAGGCAGAGTCCTTCTCTGGTACGGTTGTTCTTGTGTTTGAAGCCTCCCATCATTCGCTCCCACACGTACTGAAAAAACACACAAAGAAGAGCAGATTTTCACATTCATTCATTATCTAAAAAGTGTGCGTCTGTGTGACAAGACTGCAAAATGGAGACAAACTGAAGTCGGTGTATACAGATAAGGCATTTTAGCAGACTTGTAAAAACATATTTGAGGGAGGGCAAATGCTGAGGTTTGAATTAAACAGCTGTTCATTTATTTTCTTTATTTGGATATCCGATTTCAATGCTCACTAAGAGTCATTACTCTATTGTTTCTAAAAAAGAAACAATAGAGTAATGACAATATGTTCTGATTAACGAGATTTACATCTGGACAAAGTTGTTTTTTGAATCTGAATCTGCTGCAGTCAGAGATTTAAATTACAAAAAAAGGGATAACAGGGATTATTAATATAAATTGGCACTCAATCATCTTCTGGAATTTCCTCTCTTTAATTTCCTCTGGTAAAACTTGTACCAAAATGGCACACAAGGCAGAAAGGCTTGAATGAATGCACGTGCTGGTGGTCACCTGTGGGTTAGCAGCCTGGTCCATGATCTTCAGTAGAAGTGCTTGGTCCTGGTCTCGTACCTGGTCCTTGGCATCTCCTAGTCGGTCTATCAAGCTCGGCAGAACTGAGCGGACACAGAAAACAGAGTTTTGACGAAAAAGAAGGCATCTCCTCTGCCCAATGTATATGCTCCTTTTATAAATATCAATGGCTTTTCTTTTTCTCCTAAAGTCTCATTTTGTTAAATTTACATATTTATTCATTTGATCTACTCTCTGGGATTTTGTTCTTATTCCATGTAGATCTACATCAACGCTGTCCTCTCACATTCCTAAAGTGTCAATGCAAAGTCTCATTTTAGATAATCCTTCCATTACGGTGTACATGGAGACAGGTACATCAAGATGAAAGTTATTGATCCGCAAGAGAAAACTGTGAGACTGCAGCAGAAAATAGGAACAAGATACATAAAAGGACATAAAAGCCTGAATCTTAAGTGTCCTTACAAGACAAAAACAGACATTATGTAACATTTTATAGGCCAAAATTAGTATTGGGCGAAATGGATAAAATCCTTTATCACTGTATATGAAAATTCAAATCACTATACCAAGATAATACACACAAAAATGAGTCAGGGATGTCAGTTTTTGGCTAATGCAACAAAATAAACACCTTAAAAGAATCAAGGTACTTCATCACATCGATGCTAAAATCATTTTTTTTAAATATTCAAAAAAAAAGACTTTAGGTCACTGCTGCCACAAAGTCATCACAACGTGATCAACAGGTGCAGTGAAGGTTGAAGTTGAAGTTCAATTTAACTGTCATTTCAACCACAAACCATATGGTAAGATGGAAATGTTGTTTACTTAGGATTAGGGCACAAAAACACAAGAACCAAACCAAGAAACCTGACAGCAACAAAACAGCTGAATCTGAACTGAAATCATGTGCAAATTGTAGATTGGAAAAATACAAATAACATGTACATGATTTAAGATGAGGTTACTGAAAGTATAAAGAACTTAAAGAATACAATTTATGTTATATGCATTTTTAATTTGTGCAGAATTCACAAATAAATGCAAGTACAAGCAGAAACATTGACAAATATTGAAATGCAATAACGTATTTTAACATAACTGTATTTCAAATGGTTGAAAATTACAGAGAGTGCCCTTAAATATTGTTAAATGCACAAAGTAAATGATATTTATATAAACATTTTATACATTTAATGAATAGTCCTCCTAATCAGTAAAATAGAATGGCTGGCTTAAGCCATATTGGCTATTTATACTGTATAACAGCTATGTTCACTGCTCTGATTTAAATTCCCGGTATTGTGTTTTCTCTATTTTGACTTTATTAATTACTAGAGGGACAGAGAAATAATGTGAAGCAGCTCACCAGTTCCAACCTGCGTCCTGAATCTCTCCTGCAGTCTGCTGACCAGAGCAGACAGGATATCCATCCCCAGCAAAACCACCTGAAACACAAAGACGAAAAAAAGAAAAACAAAACAAACATAAAGCAAACACACAGAGTCACAATGAGTCAGAATTATTTAACAACCAAGACAGAAAATATCCACAGCAACTACAGCATGAGATCAGAAAGAAAAAGCACTGGATTGCAATGGGGGGTTGCAAAGGATTCTGGGTAATGTGCCCCAACTAAGAGTTTTCTCTTTAAAATCCACAAAAAACATCAAAATAAATGGGTTTTGTGCCATAAATGCAAAACACTATCATGTGATCTCTCCACCTGTGATCACACAACCGTCTTCGCTCACACAACCATGAGTGAAGCCGGTATTCACAGTTTACAGCAGGAATTCAGCGACCCACACTGCAACTTTCCTTGTCTTGGGGTGGTATGGGAAACTCAATGAACGTCTAGTGAGAGTTCCCCTGCTGACACCATGTCAACACACACGCACCACCCGAACCCCGCGTTCGGGCCCTGGTGCAATTTTTGGAAACTCTCTTTGACTACGAGAGATGCCGCGTGTAAGAATAAATGACGACAGCGACTCCTCTCTGCCGACACCTGCTGGACCAAGACCGGTATTACAAAAACCATGTGACACCAGGGCCAGGATCACCAATATCAATACAGATAATCAATACTGAAATGTTGTACTATCATATAAGGGAGAGAAATATGTCATGATTTATTAGGTGAATGCAATATTAACAGGCTACTTCTGGATATATTTGTATTTCCACCAAATAATTAGTTAACTACCTAATTATATGCATGTTTGAACACGAGACAGGTTTTAATGTTCATTATGTGAACAGTTAGGTGAACTGAGGAGGCTTTGTAACACTGAATACTCAAATAATCAACACCCAAAACAAGACTACCTACCAGCGCCATTGATAACCTTTGAGGTCAATCTGCCCACTCCTACTTTTAAGTCCCATTGAAATTGTTATAATTTTATATTTACAAAAATATATGATTACTGAGAAGATGACTGAAAGTATATAATTTCTGGCTCAAGCATCAGTTCTATTTCAGTTGTTTTATTGGCATGAAAAGGTAGTGATAGTGAAGTGAGCTGTAATTTAATCAGTGACACAGACATCTGTAAACGCCCTAATCATCTTTATCTGGGCGGTCAGGTCAGTTAGGCTGCCGTTGTGTGCATCAGTGTTAAATACGACACCTCTGCATTTATTCAACATACTCCTGAATATGCAGCCAGGGAATACTGTGAATTATTATTTATTTTTATTATTTCTTGTCCATGTGCCGTTTGTATTTGTGTACTGTGTTTTCTACGGGCCACATGTGACCACTGCCACTGAACTGAGCCTTGTTACCACAATGTACCAAAAACTAATTCCACTTACTCTGATCATTAGGTTCTCTCTTCTTTAGTTAAATTTAAAAAAAAAGGGTTTTGGAGGAAAACATGTTTATATTCCTCAAAACAAAGTAATAAAAAAATAATGATAAAAAATAAAAAAAACAGTAGAGCTGCAACGATTTCCTTCTCTGGTTCGAGCTTTTAAAATGAGAGGATTTGCTGCTTTTCTCTGTTTTATATAATTGTAAACTGAATGTCTTTGGGTTTTAGGAAGCTTGGCTTTAAGACTCAACCGTTTCACATGCAAATGTTGACTTTTACTGTCAGGCCCTGGCATTAAACTGTGTGTATTTATCATGGCTGGACAGTCTTTTTAATTTACGTGACAGGCCCGGCTCGTCTGCTCACTGCTCTCCGATCAATTAACAAGAGCCATCAGACTAACAGCACATGAAGCAGCACTCCGCCGTCACTCACCCACACACATCTGCCGGGTTTTACTACCACCACACA